>NC_071621.1:8751465-9065329 GCF_014839835.1 Dryobates pubescens | reverse complement strand
GTAGGGCTGGAATGAAAGCTGGATCTGTCAATTCAGCCTGGCTTCCAGGCTGGGGCAGATGAGCAAACATACCTGCAGTAAGCATAGGCTCTGAGTTTATACATATTTCAGAAGGGTCCACATACTGACGTGAGGAAATCAGACTGCTGAGTTATTTTGGTGTTAGTCTGCATGCAGATGAACTCCCCTAAACAGTCAAGATACCCAATTCAGGTGTGCTTTTCAGACAAACTAAATAAGCAGACACAAAGTAATTTCCAAGGCTAAGCCAAACTTGTTTAATCATGCTACTACAAGCTTGTTTTGCACAAAAGTCTACTCTCAGGAGAAAATGAGTGGAAAAAAAGAGAAAACATATCCCTTACCTCCATCAGCCCTCAGAGGGATACATGCATCTTTTTCACCGGGCATGGCAGCTACTAGATTTAGCTTAGCTTTCAGCTGAACTGAAGCTTTCCACATAAACACCCAGAACACTGACAGTGGTTAATAAACCATAAGCTGCTCCAGAATCCACAGTGAGTCTTTGTGGATTTTGTTAAAACACACACTGAATAAAAACAGTGGAGCAAGGAAATGTAAATGTTTTTCATGAGTCTAGATTCATACTATTAAAATATCCTAAATCAAGTTTATGAAATTTGAAAGGGAATTTTAAGCTCTTGCAGCCCAAGCTGTATCTGCTTATCCACTCTCTGAAAAGTGGCTGACATGATGTCTCAGATGGACAGAAAACATTCCATAAGCAACTGTGCAGGGTGTGGTGGCATAGCAGCCTGCAGAGTAGCACAGAAAACACATTGATTCCTCCTGCCTACCATGTCTCTTATTAGATCCAGCACACCAGAAATGGCTGCTGTGACACAGCAGCAATCAGGGTGGGTTAGAAATTGGAAGCAAGCTAGTAGAATACCAAGAAACGTTTGTTTGTTTGTTTGTTTGTTTTTCCAAAAGATGCTTACTGGTCACTGTTAACACTGTTAGATCACTCACAATGGGCTTTAGCACAGTGATTTCTTCTAGCTGCACTCACCAATGTGTCATGCTGCACACACAGATCTATCCTGTATTTCAGAGTAAAGACAGTCCACTATCCTCCTGACTTTAAAGACAGAGCAAGCAGAAGTAAATTTCTGACTATTTTAACCACATCCTGTTGTGGTAGTATCTGGATAACAAGACCACAGTATTTAAAATCTCTGAGAAAAACAAAACAAAACAAAACAAAACAAAACTGAGATCTGAAAGATTTCTTCCTTTTTTTTAAAACCTACCCACCAAGTAATTTCTTCTTTACTGACTGTTGTGAGTGCACAAAGTGCATAATAAAACTGCTACCTCCAGATGTACAAGCTGCAGAGGAATGAATGGATTTGTGTCTTCTCACAGGCTGTCTACTGATAGTTTGTAGAATCACGAACAAAAGGGCAGGTTTGTGTCAAAGAGATTGCATACTTAACAAACACACAAAGCTAAGAAGCAGTATGTTCCCAGTATGCTACAAGATTACTCAGACAAATGAAAGCAGCACTAAAATAAGTAATATTTCTGGTCACTTGCACTGTAAAGGAATTCACAAGCAGAGTGATCCAATCCAAGCCCACAAATGCTGATCTTCAATCTTCTGAGTATATGTTAAAAGTATAATAATGCCTGCAAAGCAGTGGAGACAAGGATACAGAACTGTTTCTATAATTGCTTACTGCTGCTTTGAGAATCAGGCTTAATAGAGATCAGAATAGTACTTTTCTGAACTAAGGTTTGGAAGAGGGAAACTTTGAGATCGTTTACTCTCTCAAACTACGAACATTATATGCTGTTAATGCTGAAGAAAGACACACAAAGATCCTTCAGAGCATGCTGGCAGAATGGCTGCCCTAATAGTGCTGGGCTTGCTGTCCTCTAAAGAAGGCATCTGAAGAGAGTGCTGTGGTTGAAAGGTCTGCCCAGCGCATACCCCACTTCAGCAACGCCAAACTGGCAACCAAACTCTCTGTGGCAAGCAGCTTGGCACAGACCTGTGGTACTGCAAATTGCTTGAGTGGGACATAGAGCAGGGACAGAATTAGGAAAGCATAAAACTGGCTTAAAACAACTATTCCTGCCACCACCCCTGCTCCTTTCCCATGACCAGCAGAGTGACAGGTATAGAAATAGCTATCCTTCATTGACCTTCTTTGCAGGCATGTGCTCAGAAGTTATCCGTTTGTCTAAAAACCACAGACATGCCAAGCTTTGTAACATGGCTTCTTTTAAATGGTTGAGATACTGCTACAGAGACATTATTCAAAGATATCTGTGAGCAGTTGATATTTTAAGAAGAAGCTTCCAAAAAATCTTTGTTTCTTGTCCTATGATAAGCCACATGACCAGGCATGCCATTCTGTAAGGGGGGTGGGAAAGAGTTTAATAGTGTGGGAAAGAGAGGATCAGGACTACATAATCTATTTGCTTGGTTTTGGGTTTGAACAACAGGACTTTAGAACAACACTGAACCCAACAGCTATAAACATAAATAACAGAGTTGTTCCACTGAGTACAATAGCAATATAATAATATAAAAGCATTCTTGTCCAATGCATGAACAGGTTGGGATGCAGGTCCTGTAAGCACCAGGAATGAACTTCTCTTAGGTTTTGTAAAAGGACAGTCAGCATTTGGTTGGCCTTCTAATGCACTTGTGGCAACTCAAGACATACCCACACAGGAACTGAGCTTCACTCCAAAAAATGGTTGCTGCTTGCCTATGGGCCTGCTATTCATCCAACATTTCCCAAGCAGCTCCCCCTACCCCACTGCTGAGTGTCTCTCAGGAGGTGAACACCGTCAAGAACCAGTAAGAGCCTATCCCTGCTAGTATGGTGTAAGGAAGCTAATGCTGCTGCAAGAATTAAGTGCACTAAGACAGGTTTTGGCAAGGACTTTAATGAAGGGGGAACATATTCTACTGGATACTGTTACAGAGAGGCTTTGTGATGCTGCAGCTGGTGAGGACTGTGCTTGCAGGTGTGCACTTTGACTACAACTTAGTTAATGAAGAAACCTGGGCTTGGGTATTTCCTGCTTTCTCAGCTATTTTAAGACAGGAGAGGTAGTCACACGTGGTTTTCTTCAAAGTTCTCTTTCAGTACTTGACTTCTTGGGGCCCAGTCCTGTTTTCATTGGAATGAAAGAGCTTTCTGTCACTGACCCCAGTTTAGCCCCTGACAATTTACTATGGGCTTCACTGCTGTCGTAGTTATGAATCTTGTGATGTAAAATTTATGAAAAATAAATATTTATCCACGTATTCTGAAGAACACTTCTGAGACAGTGATGTTCTATAATCATAACACATAGAACTAAGATATGGAAGGAGGATGGGCTGGAAATGTGAGTTAGGTGTCTCCAGTCAAAGCTGACCGTATGTATCTGTATGATTTCATCAGCAAAGCATGGTCTGTTGAGCAAGCCATGCCATGTATATCCTGATGTGCTGACCTGCTGACACATAAAACTATCTTTGCTCCCCTTGGTAGACACTGTTTCTTCAGCATTTCCCCTAACAGGGCTCAATGTAGTTTCTCATAACCTTTAACCAGTTTGAGGAGGAGGAAATAACACTAGCTCTCAATTCCACACAGCAGTCTAGAAGTTACAGGCCTTGTCAACCTGTATAAAACCAACCTTGAAGTTTCTAGCTGCCTGATTTGGATCAGCAATTTAAGCCTCACTGAGAATGCCAACCATGAGCTTGCAGGGGCACTCACTCTCAGTTTTCTTGCTCTGCTAACACATGCATGTATTTCCTGGTTAAAGACTGAAGACTGATTTCACAGCTGATGGAACTGGCAGATATATAGGCTTCATAACATCTGGGAGCAGGGGCATCTGCAAGGGTCAGTAGGTCCTCTCTCAGCACACCAGCTTTCATGAAAAATGCTCCTACCACTGAATTGTGTCTACCACCAGGAAGTTTGAAATCCTGACAGCACGAGGGACTCCTCGGGGCAGTAAGACTCCTGAAAGCCAGTCTTGTGATGATCTGTACATGGACACATCAGCCCTTTTGACTGTGTTTACCAACACCTCCTACTGTGTGTCACGTGGTCTTGGATCACAGAAATCCAACCATCTGCTATGAATGAGTAGAAGAACTGGTGCTTTTCCAGGTCCTCCTTTGAGATTGAGCTGGGACATGCTCTTAGCTTAAAAATGTACCCCAAACCATGGAAGCATCCCTGTATTCAGTAGTCTACATGCAATCTATAGCTTGTATCCGAGGTCATGTAGGAAATCTGCGTGGGCAGAGAACTGAAATAAACCACCAGAGCTCCTCCCTGGAGCTCCACCCACCAGGGCAAATTTCCTCTCAGTGTGAACAGGATGGGATGTTTAAGAAGCAATTCAATTAGCTTCTTTGAAACAATCGGAGTTTTTGAAACATTTGGCCTGTAGCTGATTAAGCCTCTTACCATGGTGATAGCTGCTGTGTCATGTCTAAACTCTATGTGGAAATCACTGACAAACAAGTCTTTATCTCATGTTTTCACAGGCTATTCAGAGAAAGACTCTATCTACCATAGAGAATTATTTCGAGGACAATTGATTTTTATTGTATTGTTGGATTACAACTTCATTAATGTTGCTATACCTCAGCACAACTTTAGGCTTCTGTAGTTACCTTTGATGGCAGTGAAAAGGGCAGCTGCTGTCATTGTTTGCAAAAATCTCACAAGAAGAAAAGAGCTACTAAGAAAAAAGACATAGCTGAGTTCTAGAAAATTTTTTTTTTCCTGACAAAATACAGGAAACAGGGGTTAGCTGGCAAGGGGGATGGGATTTAAATCATATTTATTTAAATATGATTTCAGTAAAATTATTAAAGCAAGTAAAATGTCAGGTAATTTCCTGTAATGCTGCTGATTGTAATTGATCTGGATTTTGTTTTGTTTCAAAATAGTGCTGTCAGAGAGAGATAAGCACAGTGAGAGAGCAGTAAATCAGAATGGATGGATGCTGTCCCTTTAAATCTTACAAGCTTTAATGCTCGAAATGCTGGAGGGGTATTCTGCAACATGGAGTTTCAGGCACAATTCCTAAACGAAACTGATCTAGTTCGCAGGCAAGAACACTAGCTGTTTACATTTAAATATCTTCTCACTGGCCAGTTAAAATATATTTTCAAAATGCAAGCTACAATAGAAGCCATTTAAAACTCCCAAAGTTTTCCAACCACACACAATTGCTCAAAATAATTCCTATTCAAATTCAGAGAAAAATTATGGCAATACTTGTGATACTATGTTGAGGTCAGCTGTTGGCAAGTGCGGGTATTTTAATGACAACCATAACAGTTGAACTGCTAGAATAAGTAGATTTATCTGGCACTAAGTGGATTGATGAACAGTTTGCTTACCTGAAACAAATTTTCAGCTTAAATGAGAGTTAGGAATGGTGACTTACCAGCTCTAAGAACCTCCTCACCACTTGTCTTTGTTTTAAGTTAGTTTCACCATCCAGGTTAGCTGTTTCTATGTGGCATAGCCCATCAGGATCACTTGAGGAGAGCAGCAATATGTCAGCAGGTATAATTTCATTACAACGAAGCTGCACAAAGTCTCCAACTTTCACTTCCTTCCAGTATCTGTTTATATATTTCTTCTCATTTCTGAGAAAAAAAAAAAAACAAAAGAACATTTCAGAACATATATAAAAAGAATGCTGAGACTGGGATGCTTCTGATAAGATCTGGTTGGATTTGTAGCAGGAGTGTAGTGCCTTTGGAAGGTCCTCATGTTCTCTCAGGTTATACTCGGAAAATTCAATGCAGAATGTCAGGAGGCCACTTTCCCACTGACTCAGAATCAGGTTTGAGTTCTCAAGATCTCTCTTAAGGCCTAGAGGACAATACATTGATGTTAGACTTGGCTAAATCAGGGGCTTCAAACAGTCTCTTTTCCCTCCCTCTATGCTCCAAGCAGTCCCTCTGACCCCATAAAAGGGAGGGGACTACTGTCTATATGCAGTAAAAAGGAGCCACTGACAGGGCAAGGAGGGCAACTGAGGACAAGCTTGGGTGTATGACACTTGTTTGGCCTGGCTCCATCATCTACCATCCTCTAATGCACCCTCAGAGAGCCTCCCCTTGTTCGCAGGGACAAATTTTGTATAGTGCTGCATGTGATATTTGGATGAAGGATCCAAAAATCCCTAACAGAAAGGAATTTCCACTATTCATCACTAAACCTCGAATTACAAAGACATGGAAAAACAGAGTCCCAGCTGCTCTACTGGGAAAGGCCGCTGTCATTTCTTTTAAATATTTCTACAGTATTTCCATTCCAACTGTAGCATCATCTGTTATATAGTCAATTTCTGCTTAGTGTGGTAGTGGTAGTGTGGTAGTTATGCTGAACCTTTTGCTTTGGAGTGTAATTTTTGTCAATTCAAACACTTACAGTATCACACAGTATCACAGTATAACTAAGGCTGGAAGAGACCCCAAGGATCATCAAGTCCAACATGTCCCAACAGACCTCACAACTAGAACATGGCACCAAGTGCCACGTCCAATCTCCCCTTGAACACCTCCAGGGATGGCAACTCCACCACCTCCCTGGGGAGCCCATTCACTCACTCAGTGAAGAACTTTTTCCTCACTTCGAGTCTAAACCTCCCCTGGCAGCTTGAGACTGTGTCCCCTTGTTCTGGTGCTGGTTGCCTGGGAGAAGAGACCAATCCCTTCCTGGCTACAACCACCTTTCAGGTAGTTGTAGAAGGCAATGAGGTCACCCCTGATCCTTCTCTTCTCCAGGCTAAACAATCCCAGCTCCCTCAGCCTCTCCTCATAGGGCTTGTGCTCAAGGCCTCTCACCAGCCTTGTTGCCCTTCTCTGGACACGTTCAAGTGTCTCATGTCCCTCTTAAACTGAGGGGCCACGTGAAACACTGATGTGTATGATGTTTATTTAGATAGCGAATAAACCTCTCTAGTTTTAAAGGTCATACTAGTTTGCCATTTAAAATTTTTTAAGGTTTTCTTGAGAGCGTGACAAAAAAGGAACAGGTGATTACTTAACTAATTCTAGCTTGTGGGTTTTTTGGCATTTGTATAAATTGCTTCCCTCTGTCATGTTTTTGAAAGAAATTAACTTCAAAACAACCACAATACCAACTTAGCAAAATATGTTCTGAAAATGGGAAGCTGCTATTCTGACACTTTTCTAAGAGGTCTGATGGCCTTTTGCAGTGTGAGCACTGAAATGGCTGTCAACTCTGTCCCTGTCATCAGAGACAATCTCCTGTGAGAACACTTTAAATGGCGGAATGGGATTCTGATGGGGACTGGGGATTGCTGGTGGCTACTTTTTTGCTCTCTGAAGTATATTAATTTAAAATACATCGCATTCAGTGGTATGGTGAATACATTTGTAATGAAGTGAAAACATGTAAGCACTGACAGTGTTGTTACATTGGAGTAACTGATAGCCATGCCATGACTAACTCATCCTTACCATGCTTTCACTGGTGTTGCAGGAATGAGTACCTTCATTGGCTTCTATTCCTGTATTTAGTCTTAAACTTAGTCTTAAACAATAATGTGTTGGGGTAGCACAACGAGGATGCATCAGATCAAGTTTTACCTCCCACAATTTCTTCATTGTCCTTTCCTAACATCCAGTTTATAAAAGGAGGAATTAAACTATTTTTCTGTGATTTCTATTTTGATAAAGTCTTAAAAGGACAAATAAGAATCAAGTGTAAAATAAGGTGCTGAAATTACCCATTCCCTTCACAGGCCAAACCAACATTTAACTTCACCTGCTAGTAAGTATGAATTACTTTGATGTCCTGTGTGAAGGGTTTGTTAGCCACTCAATCTGTAACTCCAAACCCCTTCACATTCTTTTACAATTAACTATGAAACTGGGTGATATTCAAATGCACATACAATGAGTAGCAGTATAGATATGCAATTGGGCTAAAAATAGCTAATAGTCTCATATTATGCTATAAGCACTACAATTTTTTATTTAACTCCCATTGTTTGAAAAGTGTTGCTATTTTAGCATTTCCTTGTCTCTTATGTGCTTAGCAACTGCCACAACTGCATACACTATGGAAGGAAGGGTGGATATCGAGCAAGGCCAAACAGGTCTGCTGGGATAAATGAAGCTGTTCAGTCTGCAGAAGACAAGGCTGAGGGGAGATCTTGTTGCAACCTTTCAATGTATAGAGGGGGCTTATAAGAAAGAGAAAGTCTTTTTACCAGGGTCCTGTCTGTCCATTTACCTTGTAAAAGCCTTCCAAAAGGCTTTCTTGTCTCTGAAAGGCTTAATATCCTAAAAGCATTTGCAAATTTTGCTGTCTTTCATTTCATAATTACCCAGTTGAGAAATTAATCTCTTAAACACAGAAGCCTTGGTCTGGTGATTTTAGAGGTCTTTTCCAGCCAGAACCATTCTATGATTTCTCTGAGACTTTGCCACTCATTCTTTCTTTGTTCTGACACCATCATTACAATGTGGCTGATGTCAGTCTTCTGCAGTTCCAGCACAGAGCTTCAGGCACTGCTTGCAAGGGACTCTTCAACAAAACCTTTCAGCAAATTTAAGTAAATACCACAGATTTTTTTCAGTTGGAAAAGACCACTAAAATCATTGAGTCCAATCATCAAACTAACACCACCATGGCCATTAAAGCATGTACTGAATGACCATGTCTATGTGTCTTTTTAACTCCTTCAGGGACAGTGACTCTACCACCTCCCTGGGTAGCCTATTCCAATGCCTGACCACTCTTCCAGTAAAGAATTTCTTTCCTAATATCTGATCTAAAGCTCCCCTGGTGCAGATTGAGGCCATTTCCTCTCATCCTATAACTTGCTGTCAGGGAGATTTACTTCCACCTCACTGCAACCTCCTTTTGGGTAGTTGTAGAGAGTAAGGGTATCACCCAACCTCTTGGAATATTTTGTTGAAGAATTCTATCAGGACTGGGGGGCAGTATCTCATTTAGTGGGCCTGTTTCCCTCTGACAGTCATAGGAAAGCCAACATGGATATTTAGCCCGAAAGCAAACACCCCGCAACTCCAGTTCTACCTACTCTCACTCAACACAAGCCTGAAGATACATTTTAGTACCTATAAGGGAGGTTGATGCTGCAAACCATGATTAAGCAAATTTGTAAAGCTAGATAAAATTCTTCCAGGTCAATATGCTGTCATGAACTACTACTGTTCTGCAAAACCAATAGATAAACACTGTTGTTACTCTAACTAAACATGTGTTGAGATCACATATTAAAACTGTACATCCTACTTCACACAACCTAATCTTGATCAATATGGTTGCACACAAAGAACATATCTGTCAACAGTGGTTTAAACCCACAGTGACATAAACCTTCATGCTCTTCTCTGCCACAATCAGAAGCAGAACTTGGCAGCAAATTCACTTTTCTGAACATAACTTTACAGTTAGACACTAATTGATACCTGATAGTCCTGAAAGATGGATGTCAAAAATGTCAGCCAGTGTACCTGCATCAACATGAACATTGATGTTGGCCAACAGCAAATGTGGCCCTGGAACGAGTCAAACTCCTCTAAAAGTTAATGTGAAGTGTGAGTATCTCAACATGTCTGCTTTTGAAGGAAAAGTCTGCAATGTCCTTTCAAGTGTATGAACATTAAGAAAATTACTTTAATTGCTGTTAAAAATTCCTATTAGTCTACCTACTACATATCTGGCCTATGCTATGCCTTGAAGCGAATAGGAATAGTCTGCAGATTTGTGCCACACTTAAAACTGACTTTAGTTAACAGTAAAAACTAAACAAAAAATATTGATCTTTTTCTTTAAATGTCAGGTTTAAATTTAGAAAGAGAACCTCAGAAATTACATTTTCTTTTACAATTTACCATGCTTTTCCCTATTCTGGCCTTCCTTGCAGCACGAGCTGAAATTTTGCTTTTCTTGTCATGTAGACATCAGTTTGTATCTACAAAAGGCTAAGATTTCAAGCTATTTAAATATGAGGAAAAAAATGTTTTCTTTCTGAATAGCTTTTAACAGAAATATCAAGGTCATCTCTGGAAGTCATCTCTAGGCACTTGGAAGAGAAGATGATGATCAGGAGTAGTCAGCATGGATTTACCAAGGGGAAATCCTGCTTGACTAATCTGTTAGCCTTCTATGATGTCATAACTGAATGGGTAGATGCAGGGAGACCAGTGGATGTAGTCTACCTTGACCTTAGTAAGGCTTTTGACACTGTCTCCCATAACATCCTTGTGACTAAGCTTAGGAAGTGTGGGATAGAAGAGCAGACAGTAAAATGGATTAGAAATGGTTAGAAAATAAGAGTCCAACAAGTGGTGGTCAAAGGTGCCAAGTCCAGCTGGACAGCTGTAACTAGTGGAATACTCATGGGATCAGCGCTGGGTCCAGTCCTGTTTGACATCTTCATCAATGATACTGATGAGGGGACAGACAGTCGGACAGTGTCTGCTCAGCAAGTTTGCTGATGGTACCAAACTGGGAGGCTTGGCTGATACGCCTGAAGGCTGTGTGGCCATTCAGCAAGACTGGACAACTGCAGATCTGGGCAGAAAGGAACCTAATGAGGTTCAACAAGGTTAAGTGCAGTGTCCCGCATCTGGGAAGGAATAATAAACTGCACCGGTGCAGGTTAGGAGGCGATGTGCTGGAGAGCAGCCCTGTGGAGAAGTCTGTTATTATAGATTTTATATTGATGTTGGATTTGCCTCATGCAACCCTTCCAGGACATGATGTAAGCAGGCAAAGACCTTTTATTACGTTATACAGCAAAGTTATATAGTCTGTTAGAAGGCACATGGGTCACATCTCAATTGGTCATTTTCTACTGGCATGCATATAATTAAGGCACACAATAGGTCAAAATAACAAAACAATATTTTAACACATCCAACCAAATTCTGCCCAGTTTCTCTCCTTCGGTTACAAGGTGTTTACATTACCCTCAGAGTCAAAGACAAAACATAGCTTTCTCTAATTCAAGCAAAGGCAAATCTTCCCTATAGCCTTCCAAAGCTATCCAAAAGCATCCTCTTCCCACATCTCCCACATTCTGTTTACTAATAGAACAACACTTTTGATTGACCTTTCTAAAATTCTTTGCATACATAGAAGCAAACAAGTTAAAACTGACTGTATAGCAAAAGCTGAAGTTCTGTAACGCAGCATATCTAACAGACTGATGTAACCCATACAAGACATAATACTCAGGTTGAGCTAATTAGAACATTCTAACAGAAATAGCATAATATATGGTTAAAGATAACAAAACTCCCAGCTACATCTCAGTAATAAGTTCACATTCCTTTCCACTTGTCTTACAAGGTCAGAACACAAACAGAACAGTTGCTTATTTCAGACAGAAAGTTTCATCCTACAGCTTTGAACTCACTTCTTTGTTACCTGCCTGATTTCTCAAAGAAGAACTTAGATCTTACTAGTTCCAATTTTCACACTTCACTCTTCCCATTAACAAAGAAGACCTGATTAGGCCTGAATACACAGGGATCAAGATACAAAGATCCACAAACACAGCAAACCCAATCTTCAGCACTGCCTTTTACAATCTGCTTTAAAGGTCTATGACATGTTTATTTTCCTAAGATGGTCAAAAATCATAAATTGTTTTTAATGTCAGCAAGATTCTCTTTGATCCATAAAGATAGATCTGGCCAGGCTCCATCTCCGTAGATAAAGAAAATACTCGCAGGCAAACAGCAAGAATGAAAAGGCTTCTTTGCTGAGTCAAAGATGACATCCTGAATATTAATTGTTCTGCCCAAAATAAAATTGAACATAACACAAAAATGCATTTTTACTCATCCTAATAATACTGATCTGTTGATGCTTTGTTTTTGCTAAGGAATGGTATTGAGTCCTATTGATACTAACTTTGGCCTAATGTTGTTTGTTTTTCTTTCAAATTTCTCCTAACTAAAACTTCCAGAATTCTTATAGCCTCCACAAATTTTATTAAATCACACTTGAAACCACATATAAAATGAAAATTTGAGAACCTAATATGCTTTAACCATTCTTTTTTGTGACATAATACCTGAATTCCTACTTTTTTGGTTTTTTATAACCTAAAATGAAAAAGCATTTTGTGTTATGATTAATTTTTACTTCCCCTTTAACTCTTTAAAATTATGACAAACTGGTGAGTTAACATACAAATCCATGTGAACATATTCCCTAATCACACAACAATTAAGCAATCTTAATATTCAGTGCTAATTCAGATATTTTTTGGTAAATTCTTCTAATTGATGCTTTTGATCTCAGATTATTATAACAGTCATTGTGATGGGTGTTAGCTAGGTCTGCTGATTTTCAGCTTCATGGGAAATGCTGTTTTTCCCATTCTCTTGATTCTTGTGCTGTTATTTGTTGAGATGATTGCAGTACTGCATTGCAAAATTGGTGTTTCCAGGTATTGACATGGGTTAGTTATTTCTTGCTGGTATAACTAAAGCCTTAGTTATAAAATATGCATCCCTCTTTTCTTTTTTTTTTCCTTTCTTTATATATATATATGTATCTCTCTATGTGTGTGTGTGCATAAATATGTGTGTGTATATATATGTGTGTGTGTATATATATATATAATCCTTAACGTTATTATGAATACAAAAAAAAGGATCAAAAACCCATTCTATAATATACCTATATCAAACTCTTAACTTATACTAATACCAAAAATCCCTAAAGAACTTACAGAACTATGTTAAAATTAAATTATTAAATCAATGTCTAAAAAGAAACAAAAAGGATGTTACATTAACTAAAGAACACTTTTTAAAATGAAAACCTATTTACCACAACCCTTAACTATATTACATAGATATCTCTTGAAAAACTATGGCACACAGTCATAGAATAACTTATTCTACTTAAACTTATATATGATTATTATTATCAATTATATATTACTATTATTAATTACTAATAATTACTAATGTAATTAGTATTATATAATTACTAATATTATTAGTAATTATAATAGTAATTAGTATAATAGTATGTGATAATTACTATATATGTATCATATTTATTATTACTTATTATTTGATATACCTTATTTGATTATTTGATATACATTATTATAATATATTAACATTGATATACCTTATTATAAATACTTATCATTACTAAATACTTATACCTTACTATAATTACCAAATACTAAATACTTACTATTCATTATGCTTACTGGTAAAACTTAACTACTAAAAACATCAAAATAACAAATCTCTAAAGTACCTTACAACCAGAAATAATGAAATTAGCACTGTTGCTTTAAATCAGAACACAGCTTTCATTGACAGGAGAGTCTTATCAGCAAGAGAAGCAGGGCGGGGGAATGGATCAGGGAAGCTGGACAGCTCAGCAAAGCCGGTGCAGCCACAGAAGAGGGGGTTAAAGGGAAGGAGCGTAAGGGGGGGGTCCCTGCCGAATTCACAGCAGCTGACTTTTTTTTACAGCTTCCAGATGAAGTGTAGCTTTCCTCGAAGGCAGGGAGATTTCAATGGGTGGTGATAGCTTAATTGTTGTTTTAAGTCTCCTGCTGATTAGGATTTTGTTTTCTTTCTGCGACTATTTAGGTAGAGCAAAAGTCAATGCCTTCTCACTGCTGCGTTCAGATCTTTATTCTCTTTCTTAGCATAGTCCCAAAACTCAGTTCTGATCTTTTAATTTTTAACTTAGAATGTCCTTTCTCTCCACTATCAAAACACATTGGAGAACACTGATGATCTGGATGAGGGGGTTGAGTCAGCCATCAGCAAGTTTGCAGATGACACCAAGTTAGGAGCAGATATTGGTCAGTTAGAGGGTAGAAAGGCTCTGCAGAGGGACCTCGACCAACTGGACAGATGGGCAGAGTCCAATGGGATGGCATTTAACAAGTCCAAGTGCCGGGTGCTGCACTTTGGCCATGGCAACCCCATGCAGAGCTACAGGCTGGGGTCAGAGTGGCTGGAGAGCAGCCAAACAGAAAAAGACCTGGGGGTACTGATTGATAGCTGCCTAAACATGAGCCAGCAGTGTGCCCAGGTGGCCAAGAAGGCCAATGGCATCCTGGCCTGCATTAGGAATAGTGTGGCCAGCAGGAGCAGGGAAGTCATTGTGCCCCTGTACTCTGCATTGGTTAGGCTGCACCTTGAGTCCTGTGTCCAGTTCTGGGCCCCTCAGTTTAAGAAGGACATCGAGACACTTGAAGGTGTCCAGGGAAGGGCAACAAGGATGGTGAGAGGCCTTGAGCACAAGCCTTATGAGGAGAGGCTGAGGGAGCTGGGATTGTTTAGCCTGGAGAAGAGGAGGCTCAGGGGTGACCTCATTGCCCTCTACAACTACCTGAAGGGTGGTTGTAGCCAGGAAGGGGTTGGTCTCTTCTCGCAGGCAACCAGCACCAGAACAAGGGGACACAGTCTCAAGCTGCACCAGGGGAGGTTTAGACTCAAAGTGAGGAGAAAATTCTTCACCGAGCGAGTTGTTCGCCATTGGAATGTGCTGCCCAGGGAGGTGGTGGAGTCACCGTCCCTGGAGGTGTTCAAGAGCAGATGGGACGTAGCACTTGGTGCCATGGTCTAGTCGTGAGGTCTGTGGAGACAGGTTGGACTCAATGATCCTTGGGGTCTCTTCCAACCTTAGTTATACTGTGATACTGTGATACTCTGAAGTTTTAAGACTCAGCAGCAGGGGGGTCCAGTGGCCAGGAGGGTAGCAGGCTGCTGGTGGTGTTATACAGGCGCCAGCATCTGCAGCTCCAGGGGTGCAGGCGGGCTTAGCGGCTATGGGTGTGGGGGGAGAGGGAGGGTGTAGCTGTTTGGGCTGAGTGCCCTCTGCTGTGTTCATATGAGGGGTATTTCCTGTGTCCAAAAGTCCAGCCCAGAGGGGTGGACACAGGAACCTAGGTTATTTCGTCCCATAATTCCCTGCACCACTACAAGATCCCAGTGCGGGGTCTGGCACTCTCTTTTTTTTCCCTTGCCGCCACCCGGTAACTGTGGGGGAGATGTCTCCTGGCCTTGGGCCTGGCTAGGCAGTCTCAGATCTGGCCAGCTGAGACTAGTGGAGTGGGGGGGGGGGGAGAAGGAGCCCTGGGGGTCTTGAGTGTACCCTCAGGTGGGGATGGGATGTTTCTGGGTATGCTTTGGGATTTCTTTTGTCACTGTGCTTCTGGCTCTCTCTAAACATTCACCGCTTCTCATTTAAACTTTCCAGCACTTTTGCAATCCATTTGCCTGAGTCATTATTTTTGCCGTGGTGGGGAGGGGAGTCTGCCTTAACCCATCACAGAGGGATGTAGATGTTGAAGAAGAGTTTTGTTCTGGTGAAATACTGTTAATTTCTGTTGTACCAGCTTTACAATGCTCTGCTAATTGATCTAAGGAATCTTTAATTAGTCTCCATGTTGTAAGGGAAGATGTAGCAATTTTGTTCACTTTTCTTGCCACCCCAAACAAAGCCATCTCTCCCTACTCCCATGTCTTTTCATCATATGCTGTTGCTCTTTTTTTCAAGATATGAGTAATGACTCTCAGTATTTAGTTCTCTTCTTTTGTTATTTGATTACCCATTATGAGTTCATCAAAAGGAGGCACCAACTCCCAGGGAGGCTCCAACCACCCAATTTCGCAGATAGCTAACCTCTGTCCTGCAAAGATCTCTTGCCCTTTCTGCACTTCTTTTTTCTCCTTTCAGGCACCAACCCTTCTTTCTTGTTTTTATTCCTTTATTTTTTTCTTCTTTTTTATTTTTAAAGTCTGGATATCCACTTCTGTGGAAGTTGCTGAACACTTCTGTGTTCTCTTTAGCTGTCTTTCACGGTCTTTATATATGCATATACACCGTCTTTTGTGGGTTTTATCTATATATACACCATCTTTCACGGTTTTTATCTATTTTATTGCCAATCAGGGAACACCACTGGCATAAAAGCAAATAGATTAATCTCACAGAGACTAATCTAATAGCTACCATTAGTGATGTCGATGAACACGAGCATCTCCACAGCCCTTAAAAGTGAAATTTCTTCGTGATTGTGCAAGTGGGAGTCATAATGAGTAGCTGGTCGAGGTGCATGTTCAGGGTCACTATTTGCTGTTATATAGATGTTTTAATTACCCAGAGCAATGCTTCTCTGACTCCAGATCAGAAGGCTGCAAGTTTGAATCACATTGGGGTCACGATTTGTATTATTATAGATTTTATATTGATGTTGGATTTGCCTCATGCAACCCTTCCAGGACATGATGTAAGCAGGTGAAGACCTTTTATTACGTTATACAGTAAAGTTATATAGTCTCTCAGAAGGCACATGGGTCACATCTCAATTGGTTATGTTCTACTGGCATGCATGTAATTAAGACATACAACAGGTCAAAATAACAAAACAATATTTTAACACATCCAACCAAATTCTGCCCAGTTTCTCTCCTTCAGTTACAAGGTGTTTACATTACTCTCAGAGTCAAAGACAAAACATAGCTTTCCCTAATTCGAGCAAAGGCAAATCTTCCCTATAGTCTTCCAAAGCTATCCAAAAACAACCTCTTCCCACAGAGAAGGATCTGGGAGTCCTGGTGGATAACAAGTTATCCACGGCACAGCAATGTACCTTTGTGGCAAAGGCCAATGGGATCCTGGGATGCATTAAGAGTAGCGTGTCCAGCAGAATGAGGGAGGTTCTCCTCCCCATCTACTCTGCCCTGGAATATTGCATCCAGTTTTGGGCTCCCCAGTTGAAGAGGGATAGGGATCTGCTGGAGAGAGTCCAACAGAGAGCTACCAAGATGATTAAAGGACTGGAACACATGCCCTATGAGAAGATGCTGAGAGCCCTGGGGCTTTATAGTCTGGAGAAGAGAAGACTGAGAGGGGATTTAATAAATGTTTATAAATATCTGAAGGCTGAGTGTCAAGAGGGAGGGGATGGGCTCTTCTCAGATGCACCCTGTGATAGGACAAGGGGTAAAGGATACAAACTACAGCACAGGAGGCACTACGAATGGTGACCTTGATGTGCAACCTGAGCAACTACAGAGCATAACCAACAACAACTACTTGGTTTCACCCAGCTTGCAGACACAGTGCTTGCCAACATCATTAAATGCTTGCCTCTAAGTTGTTGGTCCCTATGGGACTTGCAAGAGGCTGTTTTCCACGGGGAGAAGTGGCCAGTGGCTGGTGACAGTCCCCACCTTCGCTTAAATATAGGTGCAGAAAGTGTGAATGTCTGGATGTAAAAATAATAATGATTACAATAAATAATAATACTAAAAATTAAAGACACCTCTGAGAAAAAAAAAGAAACTGAAACAAAAGAAAAGCCATGGGCTACAGGGCAGAGGTGAGCAGTTGGGGTAATTATAGCGGGGTTGGTGCCTCTCTTTTTGATGAGCACATATAGGGGAATCAGATGTCAAAAGAAGAGAGAGTGATATTCGGAGTCTTTACTCAGATCTTGAAAAAAAAAGAGCTATAACTCTCTTCAACATGTGCAGAGAGAGAAGCAAGGTAAAAGGGCCTGCCAGGGAGATCCAGTTCCTGGGTGTTCAATGGCAAGATGACCGTTGCCAAATCCCTCAGGAGGTGGTGAACAGGGTAGCCACTATGGTGCAACCCACAAGCAGGAAAGAGAGACAGTCCTTTTGGGGCTTGTGGGCTTCTGGAAAATGCACATTCCTGGGTACAGTCAAATTGTGAAACCTCTCCTCCATGTAACAAAAATGAAAAATGATTTTGTGTGGGGACCTGAGCAGCAGGTAGCATTTGACCAGATAAAAGTTGGTGAGGGGTTTGGAACATAAGCCCTATGAGGAGAGGCTGAGGGTGCTGGGGTTGCTTAGCCTGGAGAAGAGGAGACTGAGGGGTGACCTTATTACTCTCTACAACTACCTGAAGGGAGGTTGTAGACAGACGGATGTTGGTCTCTTCTCCCAGGCGGCCAGTACCAGAACAAGAGGACACAGTCTCAGGCTGCGCCAGGGGAGATACAGGCTGGATGTTAGAAAAAAGTTCTATACAGAGAGAGTGATTGCCCATTGGAATGGGCTGCCTGGGGAGGTGGTGGAGTCACCATCACTGGAGGTTTTTAGGAGAAGACTTGACGGGGTACTTGGTGCTGTGGGTTAGTTGCTTGGGCGGAGTTGGATTGGTTGATGGGTTGGACGCGATGATCTTGAAGGTCTCTTCCAACCTGGTTTATTCTATGTATTCTATGTATTCTAAAACGAGAGGTGGTCCAGGCTATGGCTCTGGGACCTGTTCGAACTGGACCAGAGGTCAAGAATGTGCTGTACACTGCAGCCAGTGAGAATGGTCCTATGTGGAGCTTGTGACAGAAGCCTCCTGGTGAAACCAGGGGCAGGCCCCTAGGTTTCTGGAGTAAGGGGTACAAAGGCTCCAAGGTCAACTACACTGCAACAGAGAAGGAAATCCTAGCTGCCTGAGGGTGTCTGGGATACCTCTGAGGTAATTGGGACTGAGTCACCTCTATTTCTAGCTCCAAGGTTTCCAAGTCCTGACCTGGATATTCAAAGGGAGAGGCTCAACCCCACATCATGCCACAGATGCCACCTGGAGTAAGTGGATGGCCCTGATAACTCAGTGAGCTCAGATGGGGAGCTTTGAACACCCTGGCATAGTGGAAGTGATCACCAACTGGTCACAGAGTGCTGACTTCTGCATGCCACCAGAGCAGACAGTGACCCATGCTGAGGAGGCTCCCCCATATAATGATCTCCATGACAATGAGAAGGGCTATGCTCTGTTTACAGATGGGTCCTGCCAGCTTGTAGGAAGCAAGCGGAGATGGAAGGCAGCTGTCTGGAGCCCAACAAGGCAAGTGGTGGAAGCAAGGGATGGAGAAGGTGAATCCAGTCAGTATGCAGAGGTAAAAGCTGTCCAACTGGCCCTGGATGTGGCAGAACGCGAGAAAATTAGGGAGGCAAAAGCACATTTGGAACTCAAACTGGCCTCTGATGTGAAGGACAACAAAAAGTCCTTCTATAAATATATTAATAGCAAGAGGAAGGGCAGGGACAACCTCCACTCCTTGGTTGACATGGAGGGAAATGTTGTATCACAGGACGAGGAAAAGGCAGAGGTACTTAACACCTTCTTACTGGAAGCTGGCCAATGTGGTACCCATCCACAAGAAGGGCCGGTTGGATGAGCCAGGGAATTACAGGCCTGTCAGCCTGACCTCAGTGCCAGGAAAGATTATGGAGCAGGTCATCCTGAGTGCAATCACACAACACTTAGAGGATGGCCAAGGGATCAGGCCCAGCCAGCATGGGTTTAGGAAGGGCAGGTCCTGCCTGACCAACCTGATCTCCTTCTATGATCAGGTGACCCGCCTGGTGGATGTGGGGAGGCCTGTGGATGTAGTCTACCTGGACCTCAGCAAGGCCTTTGACACCGTTCCCCAGAGCAAACTCCTGGCCAAGCTCTCAGCCCATGGCTTGGATGGGAGCACACTGCGATGGGTTAGGAACTGGCTGGAGGGCCGAGCCCAGAGAGTGGTGGTGAATGGTGCCACATCCAGCTGGCAGCCAGTCACTAGTGGTGTGCCCCAAGGATCAGTACTGGGCCCCATGCTCTTTAACATCTTTATTGATGATCTGGACGAGGACATTGAGTCCATCATCAGTAAATTTGCTGACGACACCAAGCTGGGGGCAGGAGTTGATCTGCTGGAGGGTAGAGAGGCTCTGCAGAGGGACCTCGACAGGCTGGACAGATGGGCAGAGTCCAACGGCATGAGATTTAACACATCCAAGTGCCGGGTTCTGCACATTGGCCACAGCAACCCCATGCAGAGCTACAGGCTGGGGTCAGAGTGGCTGGAGAGCAGTCAGGCTGAGAGGGACCTGGGGGTGCTGGTCGACGGTAGACTGAACATGAGCCTGCAGTGTGCCCAGGCAGCTAAGAGGGCCAATGGCATCCTGGCCTGCATCAGGAACAGTGTGGCCAGCAGGAGCAGGGAGGTCATTCTGCCCCTGTACACTGCACTGGTTAGGCCGCACCTCGAGTACTGTGTCCAGTTCAGGGCCCCTCAGTTTAGGAAGGATGCTGACTTGCTGGAACGAGTCCAGAGAAGAGCAACAAAGTTGGTGAGGGGTTTGGAACATAAGCCCTACGAGGAGAGGCTGAGGGAGCTGGGGTTGCTTAGCCTGGAGAAGAGGAGACTCAGGGGTGACCTTATTACTCTCTACAACTACCTGAAGGGAGGTTGTAGACAGACGGATGTTGGTCTCTTCTCCCAGGCGGCCAGTACCAGAACAAGAGGACACAGTCTCAGGCTGCGCCAGGGGAGGTTCAGGCTGGATGTTAGGAAAAAGTTCTATACAGAAAGAGTGATTGCCCATTGGAATGGGCTGCCTGGGGAGGTGGTGGAGTCGCCATCACTGGAGGTTTTCAGGAGAAGACTTGATGGGGTGCTTGGTGCCGTGGGTTAGTTGTTTGGGTGGTGTTGGATTGATTGATGGGTTGGACGCGACGATCTTGAAGGTCTCTTCCAACCTGGTTTATTCTATGTATTCTATGTATTCTATATGTAACTGGCCAGTGCTTTACCTCTATACTGACTCCTGGATGGTAGCCAATGCCTTGTGGGGGTGGCTGAAGGAATGGAGGAAGAACGGGTGGCAGAGAAAAGGGAAGCCTCCTTGGGCCGCTGACCTGTGGCAAGACGTCGCTACCCACCTGGACAGGCTGCCAATAAAGCTGTGACACATTGATGCACACATCCCCAAGAGCAGAGCCACAGAGGAGCACAAGCACAACCACCCATCAGATCTGGCTGCTAAAATCTCCCAAATAGACTTGGACTGGGAACACAAGGGGGAGCTATTCTTAGCTTGCTGGGCCCACGACATTTCTGGCCACTGAGGGAGAGATGCCACATACCGGTGGGCTTGGAACACATCAGTGAACATATCTATGGAGGCCATCTCACAGGTTATGCATGAATGTGACATCTGTGCTGCTATTAAGCAGGCTAAGCGCATGAAGCCTTCTGTGGTATGGGGGGAGATGGTCAAAATATAAGTATGGAGAGGCCTGGCAGATCAACTGCATCACCCTTCCTCGGTCTCACAGTGGCAAACAGCACATATTGACCATGGTGGAGGCAAGTACAGGGTGGCTGGAAACCTACCCAGTACCTCATGCCACTGCCTGCAACACCATCCTGGGCTTAGAGAGACACGTCCTGTAGAGACATGCCCCCCCGGGAGGATTGAATTGGACAATGGAACCCACTTCAAGAACCATCTGATAAGGGACTAGGCAAAGGAACATGGGAACATGGCAGTGGATTTACCACATCCCATACCATTCACCAGCTGCAGGGAAGGTCAAGCGCTACAATGGCTTACTGAAGACCACCCTAAAAGCCATGGGGGGTGGAACCTTTAAGAACTGGGAAAAAACACCTAGCTCAAGCCACTTGGTTAGTGAACAGCAGAGGATCTGTAAACTGAGCTGGTCCTGCCCAGTCTGACCTGCTGCAAACAGTGGCTGGAGATGGAGTTCCTGTGATTGCTGAGAAAAACCTGCTGGGGAAGTTAGTGTGGGTTTTCCCTGCTGCTGGTGGTGGCAAACCAACCCAAGGGGTGGTCTCTGCTGAGGGGCCTGGTCACACATACTGGCTCATATTAGAAACTGGGGATATTCAGTGTGTCCCACAGCAGAATGTGACTCTGGCAGAGAGGGGATAAATTCAGAGGGGGCAGCACAGACCAATGTAATATAGTCACTGTATAATAGTTATAAGTTCTAAAGTTTTTCTCTCCTAGTTTAATAGCAGCCTAGCATCCAAGACTCAACATGAACACACTGCACACAAATCCAGAGAGCTCCTGCATCATCTCACCTGCACCTGTTCCTGATGCCCCACAGCAAAAGACTGCTCCTCTTTCCCTACAGCAATGGACTGCTCCTGATTTTTCCTTTCCCTTTCAAAGACAGACTGTTTCCCTGGTTCAACATCTCGCCCAAAGGAAGAATGCATGAGGAATCTACAGTGCATGAACCCTAAGAACCCTGAGAGCCCTGAGTCAACCAAGAGTCCCTGTTCCTTTTCTTTGTTTCTTGGACTTCTGAATCATCGACATCTGAGAACAGCCAGAATGGTCTGTGAGCTTTACTTAGGAATTGTAGATACTGTTTTAGATTAGATGGATAGTATTAAGAGCCAATGAAATTGTTTAGAAGGGGTGGATTTTGGCAGTTTTAGGCTATACTTTTAAAAGTTAGCTGTAGAGTTCAAGCAGAAGGGTGGAGAAGTATAAATAATTCACAATTGGATGTAGAAAGGAAAACAAAAGATTATTCTAAACTAATTTCATTGGCCAGATGTGTGAACTACCCTATCAATCTCTCACATTGCACATTCATGCCTTTCCCTTTTCTCTGGCTGCTGAGGCTTCTTCACTGGAGAGGATCTTATCTAATGACCTTGAGATAAGAACACTAATGACTAACTATGCTTTTTTTGAGCTAATAGTACTCCTAACTCTCTTTCTCTTTTCTTCTAATTACAGGGGAAAAGGGGGGTTAGGGGAAAGCAGAGCAGAGCAGTTTCCCCACCGCTTCTAGAATACCAGAAGTGGTAGAGGTGCTTTCCGTGCTGTTTTCTGACTGTAAATACCTGTATAATATTGCAAATACTGTGTATTTGTACATATTCATTACATTCCATTGTAGAGTGTCATTTTGCTTTGTAAATATAGCTTCCATTTGCTTCTGACTGAGTGAGCCATACTTCTTGTTAATGTGGTGGGAAATTTCTGAGCTATTACATATGCCTTAATTACACACACTCCAGTAGAAAATAACCAATTAAGATGTGACACATATGCTTTCTAAAAGAGTATATAAATTTGCTGTGTAATGTAATAAACATCTTTGCCTGGTAAAATCTTGACCTGGAAGCTGTGCTTATAGTGACTCTAGGGTGATTGAACAACACCACCATATTACTACACAACATGAGGAGAAACTTCTCACTGTGGGGGTTACAGAGCACTGGAACAGGCTGCCCAGAGAGGTTGTGGAGTCTCCTTCACTGGAGACTTTCAAGACCCATCTGGATGTGTTCCTGTGCTAGATTCTATGGTCCTGCTCTGGCAGCAGGGGTTGGACTCAAGACTCAACAATCTTCGGAGGTACCTTCCAACCCCTAACGTCCTATGATCCTACACATAAAAAATTTAAAAGGAGTCTTCCCTCTTCTTTTTTTTTTAAGTCTAAGAAAAATGCCACAAGCAATGCTTGACAAGGAAACATGAAGGTCATACAGCTGTAATCTGTTTTACTTGTGCAAGGCCTGCCTGCATACCAGAAATTTTATACATTAAATCATGAAGACGATACTGCTAGGTGTCATTTCTTACCTCCTATACTTCTACACTGACAAAAACTACAGTTAATAAGTAGGAATGACTCCACCTCTTCC
Source organism: Dryobates pubescens (assembly GCF_014839835.1). NCBI lineage: Eukaryota > Metazoa > Chordata > Aves > Piciformes > Picidae > Dryobates > Dryobates pubescens. The sequence continues at coordinate 9,041,821 of NC_071621.1, read as the reverse complement.
AGTGAGTGCCTGAAACACCTGCATTTCTATGTAACAGTGCCCCAGCTTAGTCCCAACATAAGCTCCTATATTCATCTCAGCACATCTTGTAAAACACATTTAATGTAAGATAGAAGATGTTCTTTTGTGCCTTTTTGGGTGTTCAGTCTGTTCAGTCTGGCTTACACAGCGTACCACTTCCTACACAGATTAGAATTAACCAGGTTGGAAAAGACCTTCAAGATCATCAAGTACAACCTATCACCCAACATTATGTCATCAACTAAACCATGGCACTAAGTGCCTCATCCAGTCTCCTCTTGAACACCTCCAGGGATGGTGACTCCACCACCTCCCTGGGCAGCACATTCCAATGGCTAACGACTCCCTCTGTGAAGAACTTTCTCCTCACCTCGAGCCTAAACTTCCCCTGGCGCAGCCTGAGACTGTGTCCTCTTGTTCTGGTGCTGGCTGCCTGGGAGAAGAGACCAACCCCCTCCTGGATACAACCACCCTTCAGGTAGTTGTAGAGGGCAATAAGGTCTCCCCTGAACCTCCTCTTCTCTATGCCAAACAATCCCAGCTCCCTCAGCCTCTCGTCATAGGGCTTGTGCTCAAGGCCTCTCACCAGCCTCGTTGCCCTTCTCTGGACACGTTCAGGTGTCTCAATGTCCTTCTTAAACTGAGAGGCCCAGAACTAGACAGAGTACTCAAGGCGTGGCCTAACAGTGCTGAGCCCAGGGGCACAATGATTTCCCTGCTCCTGCTGGCCACACTATTCCTGATACAAGCCAGGATGCCACTGGCCTTCTTGGCTACCTGGGCATACTGCTGGCTCATGTTCACAGGTTGTGGCTGCAACCCAGAGGTTTTCAAGCCTCTCAAAACATTCAAATGAAATGTTGTTTCTCAGTCCAAGCCCATCCGCTGACCTGCTTTTGAAGTAACAATCGTCTTCACTTCAAAAGAAATCAAACTCCTTTGCCTTCTCTGCCAGCTGAGGTTGGTCACTTAACCATCAACTTAAAAGCAACACAGAAAAAAATTAAGTCTGTAGAAGAGGAAAAGCTCTCAATAAATTACAGGTCAAAGAATCATTGTGTATATACAAAGCATACTTTGGTGCTGTTCTTGATGTCAACCAGGTCCTTCCTTTCTGTCACAGCAGGCAGAAATTGAGTGGGATAGTGCAGGTTCATTTCGGCTCCCAGTGACTTAAAACATGTTCAAATTAGATGTCTACAAGTGCCATGACAAGTCTTCTGGTTAGGACCAAGGTAACTGAAAAACCTTGAGGCTAATTGGCAGGGCCAAATAAAAGCAGCAGCTCCTGAAGGAGAACCTCAAATTGTAACGCATACACTGAAATGTCACATCAGGCTAAACCATCTTTAGGAAAACTCTACCATCTAGGTGTTTCTCAACAGTTCCTTCATGCTCACACACTTTCCCCAAATTGTCTGTTCTTATTTTCACCTGGGTTCACCTTCCATCCTCACCTCTCCTCCTGACACTTCTGCAGATGTGCAGGGGGCTCACACTAACTGAATCCATAATTGACACTGGGGTGGCAAAAAGAGATTTTGCAGAACTCGTGACAGGCTACAAAAGCAGCACTGAAGTATGTGCATAATATGTACTGTATTATAACTAGTACCAGTTATGATTTGAAAACTACAGGTGTATCAGACCTCTGAGTTTAAAAACAAGACCCATCCATGAGATCAAGGCCTACAGCACATAAAGTCTGAACATGCTAAGTATCTGTGGAAATGTGTTGAGAATCATTTGGGTACAATTACAGTGTTGTGGCAGAATGAAGGAAAAACATGCAAGTGTAAGCTAATGCCAAAGGAGGCTGCATAATACTCAGAACACATCTTAATTCCACCACAAATGATAACATCTGTTCCTATGAAAATGAATCATGAAGAGGCTCAGAATCTGATATTAATCAGACAAAAATAACAGTGTGTTCTTGAGAAATGTTGTAGAGAATAAAAATATCTCCATGACCTAAGTTTCTAAATAGACCCCTTAATCTTCACATTATTTTCAGGGTACTTAAAAGGCTTCCTTGTTTTTATGGACTTCAGATATTCTTTTTTCTTTTTTTTTTGAGATTAGCAAGTGGAAATGTATGTTAGAGTTGCCAGAAGCAAATGTGTGTGTATAGCAATGAAGCAGAAAGATGCCTTTCATTAAGTCAAACTTCTGAAACCTGCCAATTTTTATGTTACAAGTCAAAGTTGATACGAAAAAAATGTACTGAGGAAACCTCAGTGGTTCAGCTTTATAATGTGAAAGCAATAATTTAACTTCTTTTGGCATTATACCTCACATTGAAAGAAACTTCACTATTGTTCATTATAATGAAATACTTGCTACCAGGAATAAATAATTTTTCAGCCAAGAAGCTTGTTGTTGCAGTAACAACATGAAACATAAAAGCAGAGCAGGTAATGAAACTTTGCACAAACTAAAGAAAGAACAAGCTGTCCTCCAGAGCTTTAGAGAGACATATAGTATGAATTTGTTTTTAAAGTGGTATGATTCTCAACACTTCTGTGTTTACTGCCAATAATGAACAATCACTCTCCCAGTAAACAGATATACTGGGAGACTAGACTATCAGTTGCTTATACTAAGCAGGATGGAAAGGTAATGGTTAGGTAATGGTTAGTATTGAGGCTTCCTAAATGGCCATCACATGAGGTGGAAAAGTAGGAAAACTACCTGAGTCCCTAAAATTCTGGTGGGAGCTAGATGCATGAATCTGATGGACTGCATCCTCAATTCAGTGCTCTCCCACTGCATTTAAGCCAGCGTGATCAGGGACCATTCCAAGGGAGCTCGTCATATCTTAATGGTACATCTTAAAAGCTAAATTTAGCATAGCTCTGCAGAGTTAATGAGGAAAATCCATTCTTTAACAGATTCAGACACTTAATGGAAATTTTATTCCTTCTCACTTTTCTAGTTCTGCACTCTTGTCTCAGTTGATCTCAGGACTACTTGACTCAGACCACAAAAATGCATTAATATATTCACTACATATACACAAAAAGCCATTTGTAAAGTACTACTAAAAATGCTTCCTAAGCGCAACTGTTTTTATTTGAAAAATCAATTCCAGTTATTCTAGCTAAACATGTAACAGTTGAAAGGATTTTTATCAGGAAAGTTGTTTACTGCCAATTATGTGCACAGCCCTGGTGGAGCTGTTCGCTGATCCTTAGTTTGGTAGACTATTTTTTCCCCCCATAGCTGAGCCATACAAACACATCTCCTTTAAAGCTCTAAGTGTGCATGCTATTTAATTACTGTACAAAAGCATTCTAGATACTAACATAGTTCAGCTATTTCACATTAACAAGACAATTAGTGAAAAGAACATTAGTAATTCACTACTTTTCCATTCAACAGGAAAACTGAAAATCTCAGACTGAAATGTGTTTGATCTTTCCCAGTTCCTCCTGAAAATTGTAAAGCTTTACATTTTCCTTCAATTTCTCTTGTTGTTTGACTAACATCCAGCCATGGCATCCATCTCATTTGGATGTTCTTATCTGCTATCATATGGACAACCTAAAGTTCAGGTTGAGGATAGAAAAATGTTTGCCTCTCCGAATACCAGGTGAGATCTCAGTGGTTCCCAGGGTGCAATGCTCACATTCAAGATAATTGAGATGAAGCTTTGTAAGGCATTGCCTCTGAATTTCTTCTGGCTGCAGTTCCATAAATTACTTCTAGCTTGTATACCAGACTTTGCTACTTCTAGTGTCACAAAACTAAATTGCTTAAAAAAACAGCAATGACTATCTTTAAAAGTAGTAAAAACTGTTTTGGCTGTAATATTATTGGAAGAATCCTGCAGAAGAACACAAAGTTGGATGCTACTATATATTTGCAGAACATGTTAACAGTTCTTTTTATTCAGAAATTCAGGTGTGAAACTGTAATATGTAGGTTAAGGATTTGCAAGGATATTGTAAGCATGTTTTGTTGTACTTATTTGTTAGTTCTTATGAATTTTATTTATGTCTAGAGTTACTAAGGAATTACTCAGTGGTCTGTCAAAGGACATGCATCCAATAAAGAGTGCATGAACAGTGAAACGTCAAACTCTGGCACACCTCTCTTAACACTGAGAAGTATCATGGGAGCTTTAAGATGCTATCCTGGATAAAACTGTGGTCTATCTCTGCCTAACATCCTCAGGCAGGTACAGCAAAGCAGGCAGTTTCACCTGGCAGTTGTGGATGCCTACTGGCTAGCAGGCAAAGCAAACTATGTCTGTGTGCTTTTGTGATGGTGATGGAAGAAAAATGTCAGGATTTGAATGCAAACATTGACCTTACCTTTATTGCCAGTTTGCAAATAAAAAGGCCTCAGAATATTTAAAAGTCATCCAAAATGTGTATCACAGTAGCATCTGTCAAACTTTTGTTGATCAGATGCTGTACACTGCTATTAGAGACCTGTTACTGGTATAGCTGGCTGTCCTACACCCAGGTACAAATTCTCAGCAGAGTGAGATAATGCTTCACTCATGAGCCATTACACATGCCCCATCACACTTGTATCTTTCTAATGGGCTATGGGTCAGCAGAAAGGAGGTCAAAAGTTTGGGGATAACTGTCAGAAGTTTCTTCTTCATCTGGAGGAACACAAGGGTCAGCTAAGGATAAGATCTTTCCATCTAAAGCCTTTTAAAAGCATTTACTATGATTATCTCTATGCTATTTCTCCATACAGTTTCTTAAACACAGGAGCTATGAGACTTCTCAGAAGAGACATCTCTATCACAGTAAGAGACAGAAGTTGCTGCAGTGCTCTCGCTTGTAGTGGTAGCCAGAGTGGAAGAACTGACTGGCATTTTTAATTTAGATCTACAAAGTCACTCTGTGAGAAGCAAACTCAGCGTAAATCCCTGGGGAGACCCTGACCTGAAGTATAAACATCTATCCAGCATCAGTACATTCCAAGAGGAAAGGAGTAGTAAAAGGCTTTGCAACTCAGAAGAATCCTAATTCTTCTACATAGTTGGGAGGAGAATAGGCTTTAACTTGTATTTTGGGCTGATCTGAAGAGCACAGTTGAAGTTTTAAACAGTGACTTATCTTTGGCTATTCGTAGCAAAACTATACTTAGCTGCTTCCACAGGTTATGTAGCCTGTCTCTACATTTCTGGATCGCTGCTTGCCTTGACAAGACAAGACTACTAATATGAGGAAAAGCAAACAGCTTCAGGCTACATCTTAGTACTAAGAGATGTTTAAATTACCATATTGTTCTCAAGACGGAATAAACATCTGAAAATCTCTAAGACTCTGGCATAAAATAGTAGCAAGGCGTTTCCCAAGAATGTTTTCTTACTGGTAATAAGGAAGGACACATCTAAACTGGGACCTGGAGCACTTCCCAATATTGATGACTGAGTACACCCATTGCATTATATCCCGGATTAGCATGAAACCATGGTGTATGTAAGCTTCAGTTTGCTACGCTCTAGGTCCCTATGGAGTTTGAATTCAGCTTCATACAAACCTGTTTTATAGAAATTCACAAAATATAAAAATATTCCTCACTTCCATCAGAGAAGAATTAGAAGATCAAACTCCATGCAAATCATATGGAGTGATACGGATCTTTGAAGGTTTGAGTCAAAACAAGTATGTCTACAGATGCAAATTTCATATTCAAAATTCTTGGTGAAAGTAATAGAGATCCATACTGAAGAAATGAGAATCACAAAATGCAAAATTGTTCTATTTAAAGGAAATGTAGGATGCTTTTAGTAACATTTGAGTTCAGATTCAACAACTTGACTGCTGTTGGTAACTACATATAAAAATTGAGGATGTTTTCAGTGTCAATTCAGTAACTATAACGAGAGTCCTTTTTTCACATTATCTGCTGCTTCCTCTGAATCAAAGTTGGTCTTTTCATCTTGTTAATATTCCAAACTTACTGGAGGCAGTCAATGAGTTTAGCTGAATACAAAATACTAAGCTAGAGTAATACTTTTGTTTTCAGAGATAAATGCACTCCTTTCCTGCCTCACTGATCTACAATCAAAATTAGTATAAATTGTACTCAGCCCAATGGAATGATGAGAGACAGTCAGCAAATGCAGACAGTACATATCAACCTGTTACATAGAATACATAGAATACATAGAATAAACCAGGTTGGAAGAGACCTTCAAGATCATCGCGTCCAACCCATCAACCAACACCACCCAAACAACTAACCCATGGCACCAAGCACCCCATCAAGTCTTCTCCTGAAAACCTCCAGTGATGGCGACTCCACCACCTCCCCAGGCAGCCCATTCCAATGGGCAATCATTCTTTCTGTATAGAACTTTTTCCTATCATCTAGCCTGAACCTCCCCTGGTGCAGTTAACACAGTTATTCAAAGACCTTGTAATTCAAGAGCTCTGCAGGGAAGCAAGTCATCTTTGCCACTTGTTCACAGCAACTGATGTCAATAAAAAGGGCAATTAATACAGAATGACACACTACAAATACAAATTTTGATAGCCTGTTTCCATCAATTTACTAGACAATGTGTTTTTCAAAACAAAGTCTATCTTTCCATAATAGTTATCCATGCTTTTTAAAAATCATTGAGACAATTATAACCCAAATAATTTCAAGAGCTTGCTGGATATCAGATCTGTGCATATTTAAACATTTACTATTGCCCTATTATAAAGAAATAGTGTCACTTGTGAACACTGTTTCACAGAAATTCTTTATTTTGAAGAGTTTAATGCCTAAGTGGGCCAACTAATAGGAATGGATATTGTGCTTTAACTCTTTTTACATGAGAGATTTACCTCATCAAGCTCAGTCTTTCTTGCTAATTACTAAATAATTTGCAAATATTGTTCTCACAGTTTAAAAAAAAGTTCATGTGTAATTTTCACTTATTGTTCAGGGAACTCCAAAACCAGGGTACACATCTTGGCCCAGATTCAGCAAGGTACCAAAATATATGTCTAAACTCAGGTGAAAAAGCACTCTTTCTGACTAAATTCAGGAAAGAAAACTTCTTTGTAGTTCATATTCATACCTTCCTTGGGGTCAAAATGATAAAATATTGAATTTTAATACCCTAGGGGAAAAAAAAAAAATATTAAGGTGACCATAATCAAAAGAAGAAAGCAACTGGCTGCAAACTCTTACTTTTGAAACACCCAGGAACTGAGCTTAGAGCAAGCAATTACAAAAAGACTATTAACTGAAAAGGCTTGAAGCATGAAGGGGGATCAGTCTAAAAATGCTTAAGAGAGCTGAAATATCTCAGAAGGCAGCAGGCCACCATAGTTGTGACCAGAAAAAAACAGCACTCAGCAGCCTAGTATATACTCAGACCAAAACACTCGTGTCACAACCTCTAGGTAGAAGCTAGCTTAGACAGGCAGGATCATCACTTTCAAAATTGAACTCCATTCTGATCTCTCAATGTGTTATTCCAAATTAAACCAATCTAGTTCTGCAAATAAAATTTGAAGGCCTAACAAAAGATTTTTTTTACCTTGAACTCTTCTCTCACAAGTCTGTAAGAAATTAAACTTGAATCACAGCTTTTAATGAGCACACAGTTCTTCAAATTAACTGACTTTTTAACACAAAGACCAATTCTTAAACTTCCTTTGCAAACTTTCCTCTCTCCCCCATACATCATCATTTTCATCTCCATCCTAGCAGAGACCCTCATGGGTTGGAACTGGAACCAGTGCTGTTCAATATATTCATCAACGACCTGGATGAGGGCACCAATTGCACTGTCAGCAAGTTTGCTGATGACACCAAACTGGGTAGAGTGGATGACACACCAGAGGGTTGTGCTTCCATTCAGTGGGACTTGGACAGGCTGGAGAGCTGGGCAGGGAGAAATTTAATGAAGTTCAACAAGGGCAAGTGTAGAGTCTTGCACCTAGGAAAGAGCAACCCCATGGATCAGAATAGGTTGGGGACTGACCTGTTGGAGGGCACTGAAGGGGAAAAGGACCTGGGAGTCCTAGTGGATGGAAGGTTGACCACGAGCCAGCAATGTGATCTTGTGACCTCGTTAATGTTTATAAGTATGTAAAGGGTGAGTGCCAACAGGATGGAGCCAGGCTCTTCTTGGTGATGCCCATTGACAGCACAAGGGGCAATGGGTGGAAGTTGAGGCATAGGAAGTTCCATGGAAACAGGAGGAAAAAATTTTTCACTGTGAGGGTGACAGAACACTGGAACAGGCTGCCCAGGGGGGTTGTGGAGTCTCCCTCTCTGGAGATATTCAAAACCCACTTGGATGAGTTCCTGTGTGATCTGATATAGATGATCCTGCTCTGGGAGTGGGTTGGACTAGATGATCTTTTGAGGTCTCTTCCAGCCCCTAACATTCTGTAATACTCAAACCCATAACTGAGTGTTACACTCCTCCTCTCTCCACAACATCTTAAACTTGTGCCTTTCTTTCCCTCCCTAATGTCAAACTCTTATCAAGATACTTATTTTCAGTTTTGCTTCCATCCTTTTTCCACCTGGTTTTGTTACAATTGGTTTTTATTTATGTCCTCACCAATTAATGACTTTAATGACTCCTCTTTGCTACATTCAGCTGAAATGTAAATCCTGCTCAAAGCACCTTCCTTCTCCTTGTCTACCTTCTGCTACATCTCTGTACATGGTGATCTACTTCGTTGGCACATCATGATTACATACCTTTCACAGGACTCTTCTAATGGATAAAACACTTTTCCAGCCATTAAATTAATTGCATTTAGTTCTGTAACTATGAGGTTAACTAAGGAGATTTCTTTGTAAGGAAGACACTCTAGCTTGTAAAATTCCTAAAACTGAAATTGATGGTTGCAGTCCTCCTATGATGTGGGTCTTACTCAAAAGAAAATAAGCTTTTACCTGCAGGCACTAATTTAGATCAGTCATAGTAAAAAGTCTGAAAATGCTTCCTCGACTATCCTCAACACTCTCCATTTCTTCTGTAAACCTATGTCAAGAGTTACTTGTGTCACCAGGACAAAAATTCAGCCTGGATGTCTTCCAATATATAACAGGTCATTTTGTCAGCATGCTTCTGGCTTGTATGCTGCATACAGCTTGGTCTGTCTATGGAGGCAAAAATCACACCACTGGCACTTTCAGAAATCACTGACCTAACTCTACTACTTGAGCTGTGGTATCAGAGCAAGAGTGGTGTGAGAAAGATGTAGAAATTCTTCAGAGTTAAACTAAATATTATAAAATACATTTTTTTTTTTAGTGTAATCCAAATAAGTATGCTTCCTTGGAAGTTTTATATATTCATTTACTCTGCATAAAAATATGCAGAATATTTTATGGAGGACAGGAAGGCATCTTCAGTACCTTTTTTAAGATGAGAAAAAAATTTGCTATTGGCTCAAAACATTGTAAAACACATCATTGTCCTTCATCTTTTCAAACAACAGGACACAGCAAAAAAAGTGACATGATCTCAGTCTGAGAGGCAGTGCTGTAGGCGGCTCTGAAGTCTTCTTGTGACTAGAGATCATGCCTTCAAAAAAATCCAGCTGATAAATTCTAAAAATAAAGGGAAACCATTGTGTTTGGCAATGGTGAAAGCGTCTCATGGGTATTAATTTCTAATATACATTCTACTATCACATATTAGTGATGTAAATAGTCGTCTGTATACTGTCAGATAGCCACGAGAAAGGGTAGCATTCTCAACACAGCTGGCAACCCACTGCATATAACTAGACCACTGTTTGTAAGCCATGGTTCATCTGCCTTAGTCTGAGGCAGCAGCAAACAAGAGTCTTTTAAGAACCTCCATTTGGCACTTCATGTAATGGAGCTACATTTGGGAAATTTGATTTGTGGAATCAAACCAGCTTAGTTACAATGCAAGTGATTATCAATTCAGACAAAATGATTGTCATCAATCACACTTTGCTTCCACAACAGTTCATTTGAGAAACATTACAGAAACTGTACAGATCCATTTGTCCTGTTTTGATTTAAAATTAATTAGGTTTGTTTTTAAAAAAAATCCATCTGGAAATTAAGAATGGTGAGTCTGAAAAGTCTTCCTGAAGGACAAAATTAAATGATATAATCCATAGATCAGGATTGTGATTAGCACACTTTATCAGTAAATTCTTTGTTTCTTACTAGGGTGAATTCTACGTAAAGAAATCCAGCAATTGAAAACTAAAGAGACGACTCTATCATTCTAGCTGGTCAACCCAGATAGTCTTTGTGCCTCCTTCAACCCTTAACAGACAGGTAAATGAAGCATGGCAGCAGATGGAAAAGTTGGCAACCAGCAAAAATCTAGTTTTCAGACAAAATATTCCATCTCTCTCACACACATACATAATTATCTTTAAGTCAGAAAGCCTCAAATGATTCAGTCTTGCAGTGGATTGAGTATTTGGCCCTCAGCTTAGTGACCTTAAATTTCAACGCTGAGCTCAGGAGAAGCCTAACTACTGACAGCTATCAACAAAGCTATCCAGTATCTAGTGGGACACAGGTGCTCAATGCTCAGGTTGGACTCCATATTTCCTCATCAAAACATTACAAAAGATTTCAAGCCACAGTAGCCCAGACTGGACTTCAAGACCTGTTTATATAAAGTGATTATTTACTGTAGGTAGCATGCACTCTATGGCTTCAACATGAAAGGTTTAAAATATGGGTGTGGGAGGTAGGCAACCCTAGGATTACCACAGACTATGAATCTGTCCAGCAAGGCACCAAAACTGAGAGTACCTTAACCAAATTATAGCACCTACTAGCGACAGATTTACACAAATGCTGTGTCAAACTAGTGGCAGACTGATGGTTAGAACTGACTGGTCAGACTGAGCCAAAGTAAGCTGGGGACAGAGGTGAAATTTCAGCCAACCACAGTTTGGCATAAGGGCAACACCATTACAATCTGAAATCCAGAGAAAATGAACAGAGATGACTCCTGGTTTTCTGAAAGGAATAAAAAATAATGTATGAAACTGTAGAAAACAAAGTTGCCAGATCATAAATCACCGAAAAAAGGTATTTTAAACTCATGCAATCTTGCCTTTAAGAAATCTGCACAAGTAGGTAGTTAGCTTACATATCCTCTCCACGTGTCAGACTTCCCTATATTAAAAAAACTGTGACATGATGATGTTGCTGTCATTTGCTTTCAGTAGAAACTTGTCTTAATGCCTCGGGATAGACAGAATGTGTGTATTTCAGTAGAAGGTGGAATAATGTATCTATTTCAGTAGAAGATGGGTAAGTATCCCTCAATGTATTATTCTTGGTCTAACACAACCTATTGAATATATAGAACAGAATAGAACAGAATGGGATAGGATTGGATAAGATAGGGATAGGATAGGGATAGGATAGGGATAGGATAGGGATAGAATAGAATAGAATAGAATTAACCAGGTTGGAAAAGACCTGAGATCATTGAGTCCAACCTATCATCCAACACCATCTAATCAATTAAACCACGGCACCAAGCACCCCATCCAGTCTCTTCCTAAACACCTCCAGTGATGGCAGTGATGGTGACTCCACCACCTTCCTGGGCAGCCCATTCCAACAGCCAATCACTCTTTCTGTGAAGAATTTCTTCCTAACATACAGCTTAAACAGCGCAGCTTGAGACTGTGTCTTCTTGTTCTGTCACTGGCTGCCTAGGAGAAGAGACCAACCTCCACCTGGCTACAACCTCCCTTCAGGTAGGTGTAGACAGCAATGAGGTCTCCCTTGAGCCTTCTCTTCTCCAGGCTAAGCAACCACAGCTCCCTCAGCCTCTCCTCATAGGGCATGTGTTCCAAACCCCTCACCAACTTTGTTGCCCTTCTCTGGACACCTTCCAGCAACTCAACATCTTTCCTAAAATGAGGGGCCCAGAAATGGACACAGGACTCAAGGTGTGGCCTAACCAGTGCAGTGTACGGGGGTACAAGGGCTTCCCTGCTCCTGCTGGCCACACTATTCCTGATACAGGCCAGGATGCCATTGGCCTTCTTAGCCACCTGGGCACACTGCTGGCTCATGTTCAGCCTACTATCAACCAGTACCCCCAGGTCCCTTACTGCCTGGCAGCTCTCCAGCCACTCTGACCCCAGCTTGTAGCACTGCATGAGGTTGTTGTGGCCAATGTGTAGAACCCGGCACCTGGATGTGTTAAATCTCATGCTCTTGGACTCTGTCCATCTGCCCAGCCTGTCAAGGTCCCTCTGGAGAGCCCTTCTACCCTCTAACTGATCAACTCCTGCCCCCAGCTTGGTGTCATCTGCAAATTTACTGATGATGGACTCAATGCCCTCATCCAAATCATCAGTAAAGATGTTAAAGAGCATGGGGCCCAGCACTGATCCCTGGGGCACACCACTACTGACTGGCTGCCAGCTGGATGTGGCACCATTCACCACCACTCTCTGGGCTCGGCCCTCCAGCCAGTTCCTAACCAAGTGCAGAGTACTGCTGTCCAAGTCATGGGCTGACAGCTTGGCCAGGAGTTTGCTGTGGGGGACAGTGTCAATGGCCTTGCTGAAGTCCAGGTAGACTACATCCACAGCCTTCCCCACATCCACCAGGAGGGTCACCTGATCATAGAAGGAGATCAGGTTGGTCAGGCAGGACCTGCCCTTCCTAAATCCATGCTGGCTGGGCCTGACCCCTTGGCCATCCTGTAAGTGCTGTGTGATTGCACTCAAGATGATCTGCTCCATAATCTTGCCTGACCCTGAGGCCAGGCTGACAGGTCTGTAATTCCCTGGTTCCTCCTTCCAGCCCTTCTTGTGGATGGGCATCATGTTGGCCAGCTTCCAGTCATCTGGGACCTCTCCAATGAAGCAGGAGTGTTGAAAAATGACGGAGAGCAGCTTGGCCAGCTCACCTGCCAGCTCTCTCAGCACCCTAGGAAATGGTGTTTCTCTAAGGTTAATTCAATCACTTTGACCGAATCTAAGATATGAGCTGAAGTTAAAGTCCAGTAATAATGTCTACAATCTATGGAGGTGAATTCACTAATTCTTTTTCAATAAAAACCTTTGGCTCCTTCCATACAAGGGGACACACTCTTTTCTTCAAGCAGAATCATATACTTCTGTATTTTTCTAAAACAACTTAGTGGAAAAAAGAGAAAAGATATAACCATCTGGGGACCATGACTATTTTAACTGCTAACATACCTTATTCAACTCTATGCATAAAGTATATAATTTATTAAGGTCACCACATATGTCTATATACACAGAATAACTCCATGAGTAATACCGATAACTTTAAAGTATTTAGCCAATTTGTAACTAAAGATTCTGTGACCACCTATGAAAAACTTTGGAGTTCATTGGATGATATGGACTGTTGTGATGGTTTTTTAACTGTATTGACATGACAAGAGACACTTCTGGATTGTGTCACTGGCGTAAATGGGGACTATGCAGATATTCTCAAAATCCTCACCTATTTTTTTACTTAAGAGTTGGGTACTATGAGTTTCAAAATTTGCAATCATGTTTTTTATGGTGATGGTATAATACATGCAATACATAAAGCAACAGAATTAGTATCAAAGACAAAAGAATCACAGCCCTCTCAAAATTCTCGCTGACGACAATTGCAGAGTTTTGGCTGTCCTCTCTCACAATAAATAGCTGCAGAGAAACACCTACAAGGACCTAATTCTAAATGTGATGCATGTGATTGCTTAAAGATACAAAAGAAGAGTACATAAAAGTATGACGGTTAGTGCTGTCATCAATAGAGTATTTCGCAAAAGCTTTCTGGAAATGTTACTTTAAATAGTATCAGGTATAAAGAACAGTACAATATAGCTTATAAATTACTGGAAGGACTGTTGACATAGGTTAATAACAAACAACAGCATATGAAGTAGCAAGAGAGAGTCATAGGGGAGCGCTTGATTAACTTCAGTTTTAGTCACCAGCAAAGCTAATGATCTCTAGGCAGTGGTGTGCACCATGGTAAACTAGACACATCATACACATAGATTATATATAAAGTACAGGACCTACTGAGGTAAGTTATATCCTATCTGTTCTGTATATCCTATCTATAGCCCCTGTCTGCTTTATTATACAGGCATAGCCATGTTGAATTAAAGTGATGGTTTTATTAGTACTAGGCTGTATTCAGTTGTTTTTTAAGACAGCACCTCATTTCAGAAAGAGCTTCCTAATTCAGTGCTTGTGAAAAACCACAAGATACTCAAGTCAAGATTTCTTATCACAGTAAACAGCACTGATAAACTCCTCTCCCAAAAATCTTCTGGCAGTTATGAATGTGAAGAATGAATAAAGTGAAGTACTAAAGATGATGTAAGCATGGACTTGTAGATTGTGGGTGGAAGAGGGCTGTGATATCCTCTGGTCAAGTTGCAGGTCTCGATGACAGAGATTAGGATGTGAGAAGATACTGAAGTACAAGTCCCACTCACACCAGAAGGTGTGGAGAGAAGTAGTAAACACAGCAGTTGAAGGTCAGCAGAATTTGTAGCTAAACACAGAGATGATCCCATCATCTAGCTGGGATTTCTGCTCCTCTTACCACTCTGCAGTTTGAAAGATTTCCAGGGACCTTAACATCAGAATGAAAAGGCTGAGAAACTGGGCAGAGTTCAAAGAACACAAACACAGAAAGGTCTTTATGAGGAAATACAAAAATAACTAAGTATGTTGTATGGTGCATTGAAATCATCTGCAGAAATGTGATAACCTTAAAAATATGCTCCAGAAAGAGGTAAAGCATATTTAGTATGGTATGAAGAGACACAGACAGAACAAAAAGAATGAAAATCCATTAGGTGTTTCACATCTGGGCTTCAAATATTCTAGCAGACTGTTAGACTAAGACTACCTCTGTGCCCAAGCTACACAGGATCACACATGCTGCTAGAAACTTGCATTTTATTCACACTTGAGGAAGGGAAAGGCTGGATAGCCATATGGCTCATCCCAAGCACCAGTACAACAGAGGCAGTCGTACTTCACCATGTTTTGCCTGCACTGCTCTAGCAAGTTGCTGCAATGGCTTTGCCTGTTCTGAGTACAGCTGAGACAAGTGGAATGGTTACGTTCTGCAGCTCACCACAGACTGTTCACCACTATCTTCCTATAATAAGTGACTGATCACTTCAATTACCAGCACAACTGTTGGTGCGTCTGCTTCTTAGGTCAGGTTAAAAAAAACCCCAACAAGCCAAAACAAAAGAAAAAGAAATCCCACTTTTAGAAGTGTTGGAACTCATCTTGTACTAAGCTAGTAAAAGACCTTAAAAGCAGTTAAGCTGTGCAGCTGAGCAGGTGGAGGAGTGTCCTGGGGGTAACCACATCTGCAGGGCTCAGCTGCATCTAGAACAGGATGTGCAACCACAGTGCTATCCCCTGTCCTCTATGAGAGAGGATGTTTCTGCTGGAGAAAAGTAGTTATTTCTCCAAGCCTGTGCACACCCTCTTGGCTGAGAAACTGCCAGGGCTCTCAGTAATTGTGGTGGCCTGTCCACTACCCACTAAGCTAGGACCGCAAACTAGTTGACACTTCAATTGCTATCAGCAAATAGGAAATGGTCTTATTGTTAGTAGTCTGCATGGGATTAAAAAATGATTAAAAAGAAAATCTATCAACTTCAAATAAGACACTCTATCATGTTTATGATCGTCTTCCTCATCCAGTGTTTTACCTTAACAGAGTATGAAATAACAAACCCAACAACTTCCCTAACCCCTTCACACTCTCCAGGACTTATTTCTCTGGGAGTTTACTTGGCACATTGCTTAAAAATGTGGTATTAAACCTAACTAGTGAGTGACAATGTCTGCCATGGACAAGTGTGTTGTGAAACTGCTTGTACAAACTCACACCTGACCCAAGTGCCTCCCACTATAGCTACAGCCTCTGACAGCCATGACCTTTCAGCAGTCCAGCTTTGCTCCTAATGTGCTGCAATACCTTCAGAATGGTCTGTTAGGAGGATAAATGAGTTTAATGAGTAGTTCCATTCTGGGAGGCTGCTCCTGCTAGTATATTCTGGGTTGTGTGGTTCATTTCTTAAACTATAATATTCCCTAGGAAAAAGAAGGACAATTCTTGGCTGCAGGGTGGATACCAAAAGGTGGTTTTCCTAAATAAATAAATTAGGCCTGTCTTTAAATAAGTCATCTCCTTTTCCCTGGATAAGTATTTACTCCTTCCAAACTAATATTGAATTTATGTGCCTCCCAACAACTTTGTTCTGTTCTGGTTTTTGTTAGGAGTTTTGGATCTACTAGATTGCTTCAGGGGATAATAATTAAAAAAAGAAACAACAAACAACACCCCCCCCCACAAACCCAAAAGAAATACCAAAAGAACCAACCCCCCTCCCCCCAACCCTTCAGCTTTTAGTTTTCAATATGATAATTTCATTTCAACAGAATCAGCCAGGCACAACACACATCTTAAGTAATTTTCCCAACAAAAATAACCACTGGAACAAACTGGCACCCTCAATCTCCAAATGGAACCACTGGAAGGAGAAGTTTGCATTTTCAGAAACAACTGATAATTTATTAGAAATTGAATATTAGAGAAACCTTATCCTTCCAAAGCTGAGGGCTGCAAAAAGTATGTCAAAGGCACAAGGGATTAACTCAGAAGGAAAAAATAAAAGGAGGGCTATTCCACAACAAGCAGTGAATCTTAAAGATGCTTGATAGCAAACAGATTGCCATTTTCAGGAGTTTGAGGCTTTTTCTGGTTTAAAACCATTTGTTTCAAACTCTTGTTCCTTAATGATTTTAGAATTTAGGAGTGTTTCATCCTGAATGAAGAACAGCATCAAGGTTTTCAGTAATCAAATTTCAGTGGAAAAAAAAAATATTATTTTGTGTCCATCAACAAATTTTTGGTTTCTCTTTGAGCTTTTAAGATGACCTAAGGGTAAACTGAAGAAACATTCATTTTCACCTACCTTTGATTGTGTTGGCACACAAAACCAAACCAAGAGAGTGGCTTGCTTGTCTTTGCTCTCATAGAAGAGGAAGATGATGGCTATTTAACCACAAGGACAAGCCCAAGTAAGTATAAAACTGCCCATGGAAGACTATGGCTGGAAAGAATGGGATTTCTAAGGACCAAGGAAAGGTAGAGGTCCCCTTCTAAGGACCAATGAAAGGTTCTCATCTCACACCAGCAGTATGGACAATCCATGCAGATGCTTTAAGACAGATTATAATGCATACACGGAGTAGGCTATTGGGCAGGTAATAGGGACAGGGCATTATGAGTCAGTTTCCTCTCAGCCATGCAGTACATTTCTGAAAAATGAAGCCTAATGAACTCTACACAGCCTTGTACTTCTACTGGCAGGCAAGTTCCTGTCACCATTGAGACCAGTAAGGCATTAACACATATGTTTTTGCAGTGCCTAAGCAAGCATCCTCATTTGCAACATGCTGAACACCATCAGTTTGTAAAACATACCATCACAGTCAGCTAAAAAGAGTACACTGGAGCTTATAATCAAGATACTGCTACAATTCACAGCTCCTTCCCTAAAGAAGAAAGGCAAACAACAAGAGGAATGGAAATCAATTCTAGGACAAACAAGAACATTTGCTAATCTCCATATATTCTTTCTTAATATTAGGAACTGTAAAATCATTGTACTCTTTTGGTTGGAAAAGATTATTGAGTCCAACCATCAACCTAACACCACCATGGCCATTAAACCATGTCCCAAACTGTCATCTGTACATATTTTTTTAACACGTTCAGGGACAATGACTCCACCACCTCCCTAGGCAGCCTACTACAATGCCTGACCACTTATTCAGTAAAGACATTTTTTCTAATATTCAATCTAAACCTCCCCTGGAGCGACCTGAGGCCATTTTCTCTTGTCCTATCACTAGTTATTTGGGAGAAGAGACCAACATCCACCTCACAACAACCTCCTTTCAGGTGTTTGGAGGAGCAATAAGGTCTCCCCTCAGCCTCCTCTTCTACAGACAAAAGAACTCCAGTTCCCTCAGCCACTCCTCATAAGACTTGTTCTTCAGATCCTTCACTAGCTTCCAGAAATACACACTCCAGAAATACAATGTCCTTCTTGTATTGAGGGGTCCAAACCAAATGAAAAAACACAGTATTTGTGGTGCAGCCTCACCAATGCAGAGTACAAGGGCAGATCCCTTCTCTACTCCTGCTGGACATAATATTTCTGACACAGGCCATGATGCTGCCAGTCCTCTTGGCCACCTGAGCACACTGCTGGCTCATGTTCAGCCAGCTGTCAACTAGCACTTCCAGGTCATTTTCTGCTGGACAGCTTTCCAGACACTGTGCCCCAAGCCAGCAGTATTGCATGGAGTTGTGATCCGAGTGCAGGACCTGACACTTGGCCTTGTTAAGCCTCACACAATCGACTTCAGCCCATTGATCCAGTCTGTCCAGGTTCCTCTGCAGAGCCTTCCTACCCCTGAGCAGATCAACTCCCACCCAATTTAGTGTCAATGATGAGTGCACTCAATGCTCTCATCCAGAGTACTGATAAAGATATTAAAAAAGTCTGGGCTCAAAACTGAGCCCTGTAACCCCACTTGTGACTGGCTGCCAACTGGGTTTAAATCCTTTCACCAGCTTTCACATTTGGAGCTGGCCATCCAACCAGTTTTTAACACATCAAAGTGTCCACCCATTCAAGTCACATACAGCCATTTTCTCCAGGAGGATGCTGGGGGAGACAGTGTTAAATACTTTACTAAAGTTCTGGTAAACAACATTCACAGCCCTTCCCTCATCCACTAAGTGAGAGACCATGCTGTAGAAGGAGATCAGGTTCCTCAAGCAGGACCTGGCTTTCATGAACCCATGCTGATTGGGCCTGATCACCTTGTTGCCCTGCATATGCTGCATAATGGCATTCAAGACAATCAGTTCCATAACCTTCCCTGGCACCAAGGTCAAATAGGAGCAAATGAGCCTGGTATCAGTAAGCCTTACACGCAACAAAAGCCAGGCAACAGCAATGTTAAGTCAGGTTAAATTCTCAGCAGCTTTTACATCAGAGTTTTGAATGTAGGGTCTCTTGTTCTGGACCAAGTACAAAGCTCCACTTGTTTATCATTTCTGCCACAGAGTGTGTGCTTAGCTGAAGCAGAACAATCACCCTGAGGAAACATTTCTATTAAAAAAAAAGGGTTTCTTTTTTTATTATTATTCAAAAAAGGGGAGGAAAACAAACATGAAATTTCAGTATACGCCCAAAAGTTTTTTTCCAAGAACACTTGTATTTGTTATTAGATCAGTAAGTATGCTTTGCTGGACACATCAAAGCTCTTTAATTTATCTGTGATCAATCTGGGGTAAGCTTGTTAGAAAATACCTTTTTTTCCCATCAGCTAAAAAGAGTAAGCAGGAAAAAATATTCTAGACATCAAACTTATCAACTTACACATGCTTTTAGTCTCTACCAACTTCTTAAAAAGGATTTTGGAGAACAAAGTGGTCTGCTTTAAAATTACTTTGAATTAGAAATATTTGCCCTCCTCCCGTTTTAGGATCATCCCGATGCTTTATACTGAACTCCCTGAAGTTAGCAGAGTATTTTTGCAGTGATTTTCATGTGCTTTGGAACAGGTCTCTGGTGCATTCAGATTTCTGCCAAGCAAAAAGGCAATGAACTAACACCTACACTCCTATGCTGGAAAGGGTGGGAACAGGTTTGAACCTTACTGTGCTTAGAATATCTTGCACAGTGTTTGACACTGAAGTTTCCCCTTATATTAAAAGCTGATTTGCATGAAAACTAAAGGCAAAATATAGTCCTTAGAGATAGTAATGAAATACAGACTACTGTGCTGAAGTAATAATGCAAAGTGTAATCCATGGTCTGAAAATCTGACAATAGATCGATTTTATTTACTATAATGGTCTACATTGCTTCTGATTCTTAGTTTTACCATGCAAAAAGAGGGAACTAATTTGCATAATTAGAAATAATGGGAGCTGTGCTGTTTAGTCCAAGTAGGAGAAGACACTAGATTCTTGCTAGTCATAATTTAGGTTGTCAAGAACAGGTTAACATCTAAATGAAGAACTTTGCTTTGTAAATTGAACAGATAATGCACAACTATGTACAAGGGAAATCTAACCAAGACTTGAGCTTGTGGTATACCATGAATGACAGGGATAATACTGGGTTTCTATATCATGGGTCAATGTAATTAAGAAAAGGAAAGATGAGAAGTGACTTGATCATAATTTGCTAATAGCTGCTCAGGCAAGGCTTTCTGAGAGAAGTGACCAGGCAGGCAAAGAACAAGATGCACTGGCTAAGAACCAAATCTAAACAAAGTTCAGATGGAAAATGATGTGCAAGTTTTTCATTGTAGAATCAGGACAATTTCAAAAGTAACATAGTGGATTTTCATTCAGATTAAATCTTTAAGACAAGATTTTGTACATCAAACAGCAACATGATGCAGATATTTTTAAAGAAGTTGTACCTTGTTCTGTGAACACATTACTAGACAGTTTTTATACCTGGAGTACCCTTCAATGCTAACAACACAATGCTTACAGCATGGAGGTTCTGAAACTACGCATAAGGAATCTTCCTATTTCTAGTGACAGATCAGAAATAGGAAGTTGCTACTTTGTATGAGAATGTCTTTCAAATTCAGCTTCCTCACTTTTCCCCCCTCCTCTCTTAATTAGGAAAGCAATAGTGATATTAGGCATTTGTAGATTGTGATTCTTAGAATTACTGGGATGCCTCTGCAATCTGAAAGGTTAAAGTAGCTTTCTTTCAAAACACCTGCCATGTTGTTACTCAAAATAATGCTTTCCTACAGCAACTCATACCCTAATTACTTCCCATCTGAGGAATGTCTGACTATCCCTGTTATTCCTCATAGCTGTAACGAGATTGAAGCACAGTATGCAGACAAAACTTTTAAAGATAGTTGGAAACCTTCAATTTTCTGTTTGTTGCCTGTATTTTTAAACCAAGAAAAATCAATTAAGTACTCTTTGGGGTAAAGAGGTTTTACTCATCATCCTCACCTGTTGAGTAAGGGTCTATCTATTGGAGGCATACTGCACAGCCCTAGTTAAAGAAAATATGTACCTCAGCCTTCCTAGAAGTCTGCTCAGGTTGTACTTATTGACTAAACTTACCCTGAAGAAATGTCAGTCTGGAAGTAAACAATGGGGTGACAGCAATAAATGTGGTAACAGAATGACTGAGTACTTTCCCCCCACCCCTTGAAGAGGCCACTAAATTAGATTTTGTCCACTTGTTGTATTTGTAACATTCTAAAATTGTGCAAAAGGAGCTGGGCTGACATTGGTTAAAACAGCTAAACTGGATATGTTCAAATAAGCAGACTGTCTCACAGTCTTTGGAGAATGAAGCAGGCTTCAGTCCTAAATCCTAGACCACTTCACTTTGCATTTACCATTTCACTTTGCATAAGCAACAGCAGAGGTTTTTGAGGTTTGTCTTATTTGTATGCAAGCATTTTTCTAGTGAAGAACAGATCCAGCCTCTTAAGCCTGCTGACAGTAAACCTGTTTTTACCTTTCACATAACCTACGTGTAACGCCTCCCCCATGTCCTGGGATTTGTAGATGCAGGTGGAAAACTACTGCCAAGTACGTTTCAGGAGAAAATGTGCAAGAGTACACAGGCTGACTGTCAAACCTGGTGAAGGGAACAGACTCCAATGGTGCTGAGTCCTAGCATTCACTCCTACACCTGCCACAATTCAAAGTCCTTCTATAGGCCTGGTAGAAAGGTGGTCCTTAATTTTGAAGGTTTAAATATTGTCCATGTGGCTCATTTTGCTGGTCCAGTGAATAATGTGTATTTCATTCTACAAAAGAAAACTACTGATTCTTTTCCCATCTTACTTATAAATTTGCCCTCCTTCCCTCTCCTGCTCCCCGGCCCACTCCTCCATGAAGAGTGAAACAGGAGAAACTGTAGACAATGACCAAAAGAATCTGGAGAAAGTCACACTAGATGTAAACTTCCCATTTCTGGATTTCTTCACAAAACAGTATTTTATTTCTCTATTAGTCTTTAGCAATGTCTCTTTCCCTTCCACATATAGCAGAACATTTGCATTGCTTGAAATGGCCTAATGTTTACAAATTACAGAGGCACAGAAGACGGCAGGAGCGATGAGCAGACTTAGAAGTATGTGACATTTTCAGGTATTTCCCCATTTTATGGAGGATACCATACTGCAGAGATGTTAATGCTACTGAAAACAGAAAAGGCTTCAAAATGTCTGTGTCTCTAATAGGGGAATGCTTCCTATAGCATCAAAGTTTTTGTCAGAAAGACTTTAGCACTGTTTGTAAATGCAAACCTCTTTATTACAGATGACCATAAACAGCACCTCATTGTAAAAAAAAAATATTCTTAATGATCAATCTAAATCTTTGACTTTAAAATGGTTGCATAGTCCAGTTGCAGGGAAGGTGAGTGAACACAGAATTGGGCTTAACATCTCCCTTCTTTATCTGCACTTCCTCCAAACGGGTTTTTCCAAACGCACACCTTGTTTTAAGGCTGAGTTATCCTCACCTGTCTTTGCAGACCTCATTACCTACAGTAAAAACCTGCAAGACTGTTGCACAAGAAAAGTTTCTCACCTTCAGAAATATTTACAGAATAAATGTTCTAAAGATAGTTTCAAAAATTAAAATTTTTTAAGTCTTTTCATATTTGTCATTTAGAACAAATATTGCACAGGATTATTTGTAGCTAAGGAACACCAGGGTAAACTTGAAATACTCTTTCTCTCTGTCCAGTTTGTTACTGTAGTACATTTAAGTCTATGTAGTCCCTTTCCTTCCACATTCTTCTCTCTCTACTAGCTGGCAACAGTTATTGTGCAGGAATATATTTTTTTCAGTAAAGAGGCATTTCTGAAAGTGGTTATTTCTGTACAGGGCACCTCCAAATGTTAAATGTTTTGCTTTGTTTCTAATAAATTCCCACCTTTTTGTTCTGGTGTGTTTGTCAATGCCCCCTTTTTTTTTTAATTTCAGAGTTTCTCTGAGAATTGTGAGAGGAACAGAGCAATTATAATGCATTTGCCACAGCAGTCTTGGGACTAATCAGGTCCTTACAGATGGTAGATACAGATCTTTTTTTATAACTGAGACTATAGTATTCCAATAACTTATTTGTTACTGCATTTAAAGAGATTTTTAAATCATACCACTAATAATCAGACCCAAAATCCAAAGAAAACAAACAAAAATAATTTAAATAAAAAAATCAAGCTTTTCCACATAAGACAACTGCTTTGAAAATCCCTGAAATGAGAAAATCAAGATACTGAACTCTCATTCAGTTTCAAGTGCAATTGAATCACCAACCAAACTGGGACTTTAAAAAGTCAAACCTCAAACCCCCTGTGCAATAGATGATGCTATTCCTATTTTGTAGGCTATGACTTTGATGCACCAAAAGGGTTATGCAGCTTGCTCAGGATCCCATCAAAGACCCTAATGTAGATCTGCTGTCTGCACAAGTGTGTTTAAGATTCTTTCACAAAATGGTTGAAGGTCTTTCTGCAATTCAACAAGACAGTAGACCAAACAAGAAAAAAAATGAGGCAGGAGGGAATGTGTCTCTAGCGCAGATGAAATATTTAACAATGCTCTGAATGAGCAGGAAGGACATAGTAAGCAAATCTTCTTTCACTGACACCCTTAAAACCATGACTTGGGGAGGATATAGCTTGTCTTGGGACTGTTGGCTTTCTCTTGAGTGATGTTCCCATTTTATTGCAGGGGGAGTTCATATGCTTGTGAAACAAAATTAGTCTGACATGATATAGGAAACTGTCCACCAAAAAAAACCCAAAAGGGCTGGATGTAAATCAAAACCATCACAGAGCACTGGTCTACTCCTAGGGTTCATTTCCAGGTCCAGCTGCAAGTACTAACAGTTCCTTTTTCTAATGTCAGAGGTCAGAATTACATTTGTATTCTGCCTTATATTTAAGCTTGTATTTTAACATTGGTCTTAAGCATCCGTCTAATAATCATTTTTTGCCTGTTTGTCTCAGTTTCTCTCATAGCTGACCTTCATAATACTAACTAATAAGCCAGACACAACATTTTGTTCACAACAGCTGGTAAAAAACATTCTTTTTCTGAAAACACGCAAGCAGAAAAACTCAAGAATGCTGATGCAAAAAATAACTTGTTTTGGCAAGTTTAAGTATTTTGTGTCTGTATAACTACAAGGTGTTGGTAGCAAAGCTAATTTCTACTTCGTCCTAAATGCTGTAGAAGAATAACCACAACAAAACACAACCCCCCCAAATACCAGGTCTTGCCAAATGGGAAAAAAACACCTAGACACATTGGTAGAAGAAAAATATTTACTTTCCAGCATCTAAAACTGTTATGGGCATTACAGAGCATTTAGGAAAATGCCTTTTAGAAAACCACTGAAGTGTTATTTTAATAATTTGAAATAGGAGACAAAGGCAGTGCTACTAATTTCAGGACTGCTTTTCTCTCTCCTAGTAGGCTGAATCAAGGACTGCTTGCACCAACCACCCTTGCAGCCTGATGTCTTTGTCAACCATCAGCCCTCTCTGTGCCAGCAGAGTTCAAAGCACAACTTCAGAAGTAAAGCACCACTCCCAGAATTGTAAAATCAGGCCTGATCATTTCAGATGGCCAAAGCATAATCTCAAGTTATGTGAAAAGGCTGGATTTGCACTTTCTTGGCTTTTGTGTGCTGTCAGCTTTCAGTACCATGAAAACACTGGTTATTTTGGTTATCATTTTCTGGAGTCTTGGAGACCTGTGGAGAAAGACTTACCTCTGCTTTTGTAATAGCTACCCATCTGGTGGCTGTTTGCTGTCCATCACTCAGTACAACTGTGCAAAACAGACAGCTGTGCCAGCATACAAACTGCTAACTTGTTAAGTGTGAAGTCACACCTCTTGACAAGACAGCAAAACTATCACCCCGGCCGTTTTCTCCTTGTTGTAAGCACTCAGTTGTAAAGCAAACCAACTGATGTTTACAAAATGCCCTCTGATTCCTTATAGAGAAACAGCTACAACTCCACTCGTAAATATTTTAAGACTTATACAAGCTCCCAATCATCTTTTTAATACTTTCCCAATTCAAGGACTGAACATTTGATAGTGTTATCTACAGCTGTAATAATTTTAACCTCAATAGTTTTTCTTGATTAGAAAGTGTCTGTAAACTAGGTTCAGAGAGTCCTCTAAGGAGCAAAATGATCTTGAAACTCAACTTGGAAACATTTGACCCAACTACTGTACACCTGGCTTTCCTCTCAAAGCAGTATGACCATAACGAACCATTACACGCCTCACACAGAGTAGCTAAGAAGCCTTGCTAAGCAGCTCACAGACGCTAATCTGAAGTAATGATGTGCTGTGCTCTGCCCATACCAACACGCCAGTCTGCCAGAGTGCCAACACAGACCTCCTTGCTGGACATTTCCCTTACAACAGCAGGGGTTGATACAGACAGATGTCAAATATGAAAGGCAGTGAAGTTTAAGGCCATGGGAGGTGCTCCTGTACATCATACAGGGGGTGTCAGATTGACCAAAAGAAGGTCTGACTTGCAAAAAGGGTCTTATTTTAGAAAGCCAGGGGAAAATTCATGGCTCAAAGGGAGTTCTCCTGCTGGGTAAACATTACACTGAAACATGAACTGACTACAGTGCTCCAGCACTGGCACGTTACTTTTTTGAAGCCTCGGAAAGCTTCTAAAAATGTAGTCATCCCTTCCTAGGAATTTAAAAGCAGCCTTTTCACTTAAATTCTCAGTAAAAATGGATTCAGATAGCAGAAATTGTTATCCTCCTAACATAATTGCAGTAGCACTTGTTTACATCTGCCTCGCTTGACTATCTTAAGCCTATATTCCCCTTGTTTAATTTGCTTTCCAACCCTGACTCATGATTCTTGTGCCAATTTGATCTGTGCTGATGTAGTAAATCACTTCTATTACATAAATGTCTCAAAAAAAAAAAAAAAGTGTTTTGACAAAGATTTATTTCTTACAGTTTACTTCCTCATCCAAAATTCCTCACGAAACACTGCTGTACTGACTGTCAGTAATGAGAATCATGTTTTACCACGCATTTGGTCATAGCTAAATTGAAGTACCCCACACACAAATTAAGCATAGTCATGCAGTTTGCATCTGTGTTTACTGAACACTCTTACCAGCTTTGTTTCAGTCTAAGGACAATAAATTAGAGCAAGGTGCAGGGTCCCACAGGCCATGCCTCATTCATGAAAACTGATTGCCATGTGAACTTGTCCAGCATGGCAAGAATGGCTCATATTGCTTCTAGAGCAGCAAGCACCTTGGCATACTGCCCTGAGAGTGTTTAGATATACCAGTTAGGACAGCCCTATTTAATGCCAAACATGCCAGATAAATGCATTTTTTACAGCTGAATTTTAAGGACTGGCATTCACATAACCAAATGCATAGGAAGTCACAAAGTATCTTTTTTCTGGGCTTTGTCTCTTATTTGAGTTATAATTGAGAAAAAAGGTAAACAGACTTAAGTTTTCTAAATACATTGTACTTAGTTTCCAAGGTGGTATGCAGCATACATTGAGAGCGCTCACTAAATACATTCATAGCACAGTAATAAATGTCACAGGGAGCACTGACAGGGGAACCTTTTCCTTGCAGGAAATACAATTTCCACATTTAGTATGATCCCTGTGAAGCAAACTGCTGTGGAATCTAACTGGAATTAATGAGTTACAAAATCAGATCAGAAGAGTTAGACATGGATAAGGAGACATCCCACAAAGCTGTTGACATCTAGATGGATATTCAGAAATAGACAAAGTGAGAATTCTGCTCCCAAATGATCAGCAATCAGGTCTTCATCTAGGATGAACACTGTTCAACTAGCTGAGGCAAGGCACCACTGGTATTAAGCACTTGACTGTGGCTGCATTTCTAACACTGGAAGAAAGTTTAAAGAACGCATATTTCCTTGCTTAAAACTTTTTGGTACAGTGCAGCACTATCAGCTCAGGCATATTCTCCATAAATATGGACAGTGGTTAAAAAAATTTTCAAACCAAACCTTTTTAGAAGCTGTTGGACAGGACAGCTGAAGGGAATGTCATTATGACAACACGCTCGATTCACTGCAAAACACAGCTATTTCTGGTGATAAAGGTTAAACAACTGAGGACAAGAAAGGCAGATGTAAAATGGAAAGTTTCCAATTTTAGGAGCAGCAGAGGAAGAGTATATGAATTAATATGCAAGGACCAAACTGGCATTATAAAAATCCTGCAAGCCAAACCAATTGCCATTGAAAATAAACTCAGAAACTCTCCTCTTCTGTTCCCCACATTCCAATGAGGATTAAATTTAGAATAACCATGGGGAATTTTAGAGAAAACTTACAGTAAAATGCTGACAAAGGCTTTGAAAAAATGTAGAGACTCTATGTGCTCCTGGCTACATTTAGTACCTATCTGGGGCTAAACTACAGCAGTTACTCGATCAACCAATGACTATTCTCAGAGAAGTGGAGCTGGGGAAAGGAGACTTACACACACTGAAAACAGATTTAATGAAACAGTCAAATGAATACCAGCATCAACACAAGATATATAGTTAGATCAGCAAAAATGCAGCAACTACAATATCCAGAAAATCAGTCCTCAAGAGCAGGAAAGGCTTGAAGAGGAGCCAAAGCAAGAAGCACCAAGAAAAGACATCGCTCTCCTCAGCAAAACTCCTCTTTCTTACTGTGTAATGCTCATGGTATGGGATACACCTGTAGCAAACTGGAGTCAGTTTCCCTGGTTGACTCAGAACTGCTAATCGCCTCCATTCCATGGCTGGCCTGTGATTCTGTCCTGGCAAAGCCAGGACAACTTTATTATACTAGATTTTTCCTCAATACTTCTGTTTGAAAAAGGAGTAAATGTTTCCAACCTAAGTTTTCTGTTTTCTTGTTAGTTTCAGTGAGATTGGTAATGATCAGACTGATTCTTTAAGAGTTTTGAAACTGGCTTAATAACTGATCATTTCTGTATGGCTTATCAACTGAAAGAACAACCAAACACACACAAAACCACAAAATAAAAACCACATCAACAACCAAACACTTGGTAAATACACTAGATCCATTTGTTGTGGACTTTTTACCCTACACTACATTTCAGTGCTGTCTTTGTTAAATTTCTATATAGCAATAGATGGTCAGGCTGAGGATCCTACACTGCAGTATTCTTCGGCAGATGGGTCTTGCTGGTCTTACATTTTTCTGGCATGAGCTGGTAGATGTCTCACTCCAGAAAGAAAAGCTAGTAAGTCAAAGCTCTTAAGTCAAATTTATTATATAATATGGTATGACTTAAAAAATTAAGTACACTGGAGTATTCCTCAAATTGAAAGGATAGCATGGGTTGTTCAGTCCATGATAAGTGCTATTATGGACTTTAAACTAGACTCCTGGGAAATGGGTGTGGCAGATCACTACAGGACTGATGTTTGGCTCATCTGTGGTACAACTTTTTTGTTGAACTTGTGTTTTGGAAAGCTCCCACAGGATCTGACAGAATTAGGAGCTCCCACATACTGCCATGATCTCACCACAAAAAGCAGACAGACACAGGGAACTGCACTGAAAATAAATATGAGACATATGCAAGAAAAACATCATAGGAGAGTACATTGAAGCCTGAACAATCAGAAAGAGCAGAGTGTCAAATGCTACTATCAGATGAACAGAACTTAGGGCTTTCAAGATATCAAGTGTCATGACATCTTATGGTACTGCACTTACACAATATGTCTGCATGTGCCTATGCTCATGTATATACAGGCACCAAAATGCCAGCAGAGAAACTGGAAACGAAGGGTAAATCAGTGATGCTAGCAGAACAATCACCATTAATCCCTCTGATTCAGTCCTTGATCCCCTAGCAATATCACTTGCAGGTTTTTACATCTGATCTTACTGCACATAAAACATAAGCCTGGTATCCATACTTGTGAGATAGCTGACAGTGAAGCTCTACTTTCACTCTTGCTCTTGTAACAACCATGATTATGTCAAACCCACAACCACCCTCTGTATTTTAACAGATACCAATTCCAAAATGGTTTTAATTGACCTAATATTTAGGAACATATAAACAGAAGAAAGCAGATTTAGGAACCTTCCACCTTATGTTTCAACACTCTTCTCCCAGAGCTGCTGCCACCGAGGTTAAAGAGCAAGTGACATCCCAAATACCAAGACT
The DNA here is from genome assembly GCF_014839835.1 of Dryobates pubescens. Lineage (NCBI taxonomy): Eukaryota > Metazoa > Chordata > Aves > Piciformes > Picidae > Dryobates > Dryobates pubescens. The sequence continues at coordinate 9,012,511 of NC_071621.1, read as the reverse complement.
TTTCACATTATGTGGGCAGCCTGAAAAACTCCATGGAAATGCAAAAGTAAAGGCAAATTAATCTCTTACATTGTTCCTTGGCACTAAGATAAATGATACATATACATTTTGCAAGTATTAACCACATGTTAATGGATAATGCTGAAGGCAAAATGTGGTAGTACTGGTACTGGGTTATCCCCTTCAACTGACAGGTGAAGATACTTGCATCTGTGATTCTCACAGCATAGTTCTTCAATCACTAAACATACTGAACAAGACAAGCTACTATCCTGCAGTCCAAAAATCATACAGAGCATTAAAAGGAATTAAAGTCCATCCCCTCCAAGTTTACTAATAGTATTCATCTTACCTGAACTTAGCTGCATAAGCAAATCATCTAGTTGAGTTTCACCTGTATCATCACCGGACAGAGGTAAGGACCTCCTGATTCAAACTAACCTAAGGTAAGTGTTTTAAACAAATTGGAAGTATTTCACCTTTCACCCCACAGCGGTCAATACTCTCCACCAATTGTGGACAATTGTCAGACTGGACACAAACCTTTTATCTACAGGCAACATGGAATAAATCTCAGCTCATGTCCCAGAAAGAATCTAGCAAACCCTTTAAACACCCTTGTCAGGCCAGAGAGAACCTAATTAGCACTTGAGAGAGTTTCCTGACAGCCAACTACAATCAGCAGCTCGCTGCTGTTAAGAGGGAAGACAACTAATGGCCTATGCAGAAGGGTTAAGATGCAAATTAACCTATCAGGAGACAGGCACTGCTATCCCAGCATCTCTGATAAAACATGAACATAAAATAGTGAAGAAAGGAAGATCAAAGTGCTTGCAAGTGTCTAGGTAAAAAAAAAAAAGTCTATTCTGGTAAACTGTGTAAGATCAAATTTTTTGCTTCATATCTTTTCATGTACATATAGTAAGGAAAGCTGACATGTGAACATGGGAATTCTAAAAGGGGAGGCAAAGGAAACACAGAAAGTATATGAACCCTCAAATGTAAGTGTTGGCTCACACATAAATAATGCATTGCAACTGCAAGATGAGACTTGGGTGAGTTGGTGCATTGGCCTCGACATTTTGGGAGACTTCACAACAACCTGCCCAAAGACTTGTTAGTGAAATAAACAAAATCAGGTAACATAGCCAAACAGGCATATTCAGGGTCTCTTCAGCTTGGAGAGGAGGAGGCTAAGGGGTGACCTCATTAATGTTTATAAATATGTAAAGGGGGAGTGCCAAGAGGATGGAGCCAGGCTCTTCTTGGTGATGCCCATTGACAGCACAAGGGGCAGTAGGTGGAAGTTGAGGCATAGGGAGTTCCATGGAAACAGGAGGAAAAAATTTTTCACTGTGAGGGTGACAGAACACTGGAATAGGCTGCCCAGGGGGGTTGTGGAGTCTTCCTCTCTGGAGGTATTCAAAACCCACTTGGATAAGTTCCTGTGTCATCTGGTATAGGTGATCCTGCTCTGGCAGCGGGTTGGACTAGATGATCTTTTGAGGTCCCTTCCAGCCCCTAACAGTCTATGATTCTGTGAAGTTGTTACTGGAAGGCACGAAGATGAACAGGGAAGGGGCAAGTATATAGAGTCTGTGGCTGTGCAACCTAGAAAAAGCCCGGCAAGCATAAGGTAACATACAAAGATAAAAGTGCTGTGGTTACAATAAATGCTGTCACTTCATAATGGACTTTCTCCTTCTCTTCAAAAGGTCAAAACTAAAACTTCTTTTAAAACTAAATATTTTGCAATGCTGTTCACACCCTCAGTGTTAATATAATAGTAGCACAGACACATAAGAACTGGAGTGTAGAACTCAGTCAAACACTTAAACTCTTCCGTGAAGTAGGTCAGTATTTCCAGGCAACCAGAACATAAAAACAAAACAAATGACCTCCATGCCTGTTATAAGAAATCTCCAGCAAAGTCTGGGTTTATGAAATGACTGGGTATGATGCAAATGTTGGCCACTACACTGGAGAGACTGGCCTATTTGTAACTCTACAGAAACTGTGATCAGACAAGAATAAAATTGTAATAAAGCAGCAGAGGAGATGGCACATATTGCCTACCCCTAAAACATATGCCTTGAACCCAAGGCAAGGTCCTTTGACCAACATGGGTTTAGTGATGTAGACTGATCACGGCAGAGGTAATCACCTGCAATAGTCCTGAAACTAACTTTTGTTAGATATCTCTAGCAGTCCACAGGACTGAACACCCCTTTAAGCCAGATGGCTAGCAGCTTTCTATAGACAAGCTGTGTAGCTGTATCCTAGAAGGAGTAAAAGAGAGAAAGTTGCTCCTCTTAGCTTACATCTTGCAGACAATGTAAGCTCTTAGTTTGAACTTCCCTCATTCACACTTCCTGGACACACAGCAAAGATTAAACCAACTCATTCAGAAATATGGAAGTCACCTTCTTCAAAATAAATCTGAGACTTACTTTATCAGTTGAGCTCAATATTTGGGCCACTCAAGCTCCTGGGACAAGATGTCACCACCATGCCCTTTGCACCTACTCTCCCTCCACACCACTACAATAACCTAGCATCTTTCACATATTTGTGTTGTTTCTCTGAGTCTGAGCCAGCTTTTGTACTTGGCATACATCAGAAGTTGCTGCCAATACCTAGATAAATTTATCAGTAAGAGGTCACTGTCCTGGCCTTTAGCACGGAGTTGGCTCCTCACTTCATGATTACTACCATTCACTGAAACCCACTCTCCTTGGCGCTGTGCATAGAGACTCCCTCTGCCTTGCTTCCTGGGGAAACAAGGCAAGGCAGAGTGTATTGCTGCAGGGTAGCAGCAGGGTTTGTGTTTCTGATGAGGATCCCTTCTGGGTACAAACATGACTGGCTACTAACATAGTTGCATTAGTGCCAACTCCCAAGTGAAAACACTGAGGGTGAAGGTAAGCCATGGAAACTGGTTCACCCCCCCAACTACGTGAAGTGAAACAAATTGTTCTGCATTTCATGAACTTAATTGCTTTCAAAACATGTGGTTGCTAAAACCAAGCCTGCACAGCATAAATCCTGCAACCAGGACATAACCCTGAAGCTGTATGTTTGACTTGCCAGCTGCCTTGCCCTGACTGTGTATAAACACAGAAAGTTTCATATACCCAAAAGGCCAAGTGTGACATGGGGAGAGGCACATCTTAGACTGCTCTTGGGCAGAGCAACTACCCTGCAAATGGGAAGCATGCTGGATTATGTAGCAAGGGAAGATAGAATAGAATAGAATAGAATAGAATAGAATAGAATAGAATAGAATAGAATAGAATAGAGAGGAGACTCAAGGAGACGAGAAGAGACAAGAAGAGAAAAGAAGAGAACCAGGTTGGAAAAGACCTTTGAGATCATCCAGTCTGACATATCACCCAACACCATCTAATCAGCTAAACCATGGGGACCAAGCACCCTATCAAGTCTCTTTCTAAACACTTCCAGTGATGGTGACTCCACCACCTTCCAGGGCAGCCCATTCCAATGGGCAATCACTCTTTCTGTGAAGAATTTCTTCCTAACATCTGGCCTAAACATCCCCTGGTACAGCTTGAGACTGTGTCCTCTTGTTCTGCTGCTGGTTGCCTGGGAGAAGAGGCCAACCCCCACCTGGCTACAACCTCCCTTCAGGTAGGTGTAGAGAGCAATGAGGTCTCCCCTGAGCCTCTTCTCCAGGCTAAGCAACTCCAGCTCCCTCAGCCTCTCCTCATAGGGCTTGTGTTCCAAACCCCTCACCAGCTTTGTTGCCTTTCTCTGGACTCGTTCCAGCAACTCAACATCTTCCCTAAACTGAGGAGCCCAGAAATGGACACAGTATTCGAGGTGCGGCCTAACCAGTGCTGAGAACAGGGGCACAATCACCTCCCTATTCCTGCTGGTCACACTATTCCTGATACAGGCCAGGATGCCATTGGCCTTCTTAGCCACCTGGGCACACTGCTGGCTCATGTTCAGCCTACTACCAACCAGTACTCCCAAGTCCCTTTCTGCCTGGCTGCTCTCCAGCCACTCTGACCCCAGCCTGTAGCACTGCATGGATTTGTTGTGGCCAATGTGTAGAACCCAGCACTTAGAAGTGTTAAATCTCATGCCGTTGGACTCTTGCCCATCTTTCCAGCCTGTCAAGGTCCCTATGCAGAGCTCTCCTATCCTCCCAACAAATCAACACCTACCCCCAGTTTGGTGTCATCTGCAAACTTACTGATGATGGACTTAATACCCTCATCCAGATCATCTAGCATTCAGACATCTGCTGCTGTGAAAAGGTAGGTAGCCTGTCCATCCATAATGCTGTGTAAACCTGGATGAGTTTGTGGTGGGTTTAGGCTATGCCTTTAAAATTTAATTACAGATTCTGAGCAGAAAAGTAGAAAAATATAAATAAATCACTATTGAGTGTTTAAAGGAAAACAAAAGATTATTCTAAACAAATTCATTGGGTAAAAATCTGGAGTAAAAGGAGCTGTACCATAACAATTATTTCCTTTTCCCTTCTCTTCTGATCTCTAGCTGTTCTGCTTCACTTGGGAGAGACAACCTGCTTATCAGCTGGCTTTGGCTAAGTCTAACTTCTCTGCTCCTCTCTCTCGTTCCTTTTTGTACCAGGGTGTAGGGGAGAGAGGGAGGGAGAAGCAGGGAGCTTCCCCTGGTCTCTTGACCAGGGTGGGGTTTGTGTAGTTTGCTAATTTTAAATATCTGTATAATATTGTAAATACTGTATATTTCGTACATGTTCATTGCATTCCATTGTAGAGTGTAGATTTTGTGTCTAAACACAGCTTCATTTGCTTCTAACTGTGTTGGTCTGACAAAATTAATGTTTGGGGGAAACTTCAACCCACCAGAGAGGTGTCTGAATATGTTTTGCACAGTGGCAGGGATGCTCCTGCCTTCTCCTACTTTCATCTTCTTCATCAGCTCATATTCATCAGAAGTAGGACAGGAAAAAAAATACAAGAAGCCTTTCAAGTCTTCTTTATACCCTGGAGTCCTCCAACAATAAATTAAGGCCTCCCAGGCACAGCTTCAGAGCACTACTCTTAACAAGTATTTCTAGAGGACTGGTCTGCTAGCAAGAGGAGTGCCTGGCTAAATTATGTCACGCTAGCTAATAAGCAGTTCCATAAAGCATTGCTCTACAGCATAGCTGTCAGGGTTCTCAATTCTGGTTTTCAGTTCTGTATGACTAGATGACAGAAGGTAGAATCTGGAATCATGGTATCAGGTAGAGTTGAACAATACATGTTAAATCCTTCCTCTTCTATACTTTCTTTAGAAATGTGCTCTAACAGAATCAAGTATATCTGTTACGCTTTTGGCCACCTCTAGCAGTAATCAGGGTCTCAAGATAATACTGATACATGAGAGCAAGTATATTGTCACACAAGGTGGCCACCTGTACTTCTCAGCTCTGGAGTGCTGAGCACAAGCTATGGTGTTTTTCCAGAGTGCAGCACGTATCTGCAAAAATGGAGGGCATCGCTAGGTCTTTCAGTGGTGATTAACAGCATCTTCTTTGGCAATTAGCCAGAAGCATGAGAAACAGCCTGCAACTGCTCTCATGATATCCTATACAAATGAAAGAGCTTAGTAATAAGAGGCAAGCATTTTTCTTTTGCAGTAGTGAAGCTCAGGCACTTAGAACATTTTTCCTACACTGAAGAGCAAATAAACTGCATATATATAGTTGAACAGACAGATGGCTTCTCCTGTGCATTGCAGATGCAATCTGCATCTCAGGAGATGAGCACAGACATCCCTTGCTACTAGGATAAACTACTGCAAAATGAAATTGCTCCCTATCGGTCTAACAGAAGAGCCTCTACTTCATCACCTTGAGTCTACCAACTGCCAGCCTAGCCCAATCTGAAGTGAAAGACAAAGACACAGTAAGAGGGACAGAGTTGCACCTCTCTGAAACTCAAGGAGAGAACCCTGACTTCACCAGCAGATTCAGACCACTACTTCCTGCTTTCTGCGCACCAAGGACACTCAACAAAGGAAACTGAGTAATCCCAGGTAGTTTCCTTCTGAATCACATCTAGTGACATTTGTGCCCTGGAAAGGATGAGACAAGCTAATTTCTACTAGTGAGAAATGTCTTATCCTGCCAGCACATTTTGGGACAAGAAGCTATTCTGGTCTATTTGGGTAGAAGTGGGAGGTAATTACAATTAGACTCCCCAGACACTGGGGTTGCCAGCAAAATAAGTCACCTAAGAAGTGAAGTGGTTGCAGGGCAAGTCATCATGTGGCTATTTTAGAGGCCATGAATGGAATCTGCTGTGCCCTTGTGAGGATTTAGTAATGCTGCTGTATATTTTTTCTCCCAGACTGGAACTGCTTTCACTGGCAGGTTGACACAGAGGAGGAAGAACTGAGCATATTTTAGAAATTGTATGAAACACACTGCCTAAATCAAGCTCTCTTCTCTCCTCCTTTTGAGTTTTGCAGAAAGAAATGAACATTTAATGTAAAACAGGCTGCTTTGACAACTGCCTGAGTGTCCCATTAAACATTTTGCACACCTCCAGGAAGACCAATATCCGATCCTAAATTCGGATTTTTCTCGGATTTTTCTAAGTCACAGGTTGACAGAAGAAGCAATTAACACTCTCTGGTAAGTTTAGCAATAACCTTCAATGGACACAGCAAGAGTTAGAGGGTAGACTTGCAAAGCCCTTTGGTTTCAAACATAAGACTTCTAGAAAAACACTAGCAGAGATTATTGCACCAACGCAGCACTAAGTCAGTAACAAGATGTAGTTAATTCCCTGCTGGATGAGTGCCATTATTTGTTGTGATTGTAGTTATCACTATTCATCTTCTATTTACATACCACGTAAATGTATACCATGCTTTGTAACTGTACACCAAAAACAAAGCCCTTGCTTAGAAGAGCTTTAATACTTCTGCTCCAAAGACAAATTTAGTTCTATTAAAGAACAGCAGCAGCAATATGTGCATCCTGGAATTACCTGAAGCAAACATTTACATGTGTGATCCACAACTCCAGTCAGAGCTGATAAGTGCTGGCAGACAGCAACCACAAAGAAAAAAAATCTCCTTCCCATCCTCCAAGTCTAAGACAATAATTCATAAAAATAACTAGCCAAACAAGATTTCATCATTAAGATTTCAAATTTGTAATCTCCAGCCTTCAGCTTCTATTCCTGGTAACAGAAATAAGGAAGAGGAACAAAGAGGGGAGACTAAGATTAACACAGGTTTCCAAAGGTTGCACACAAAAAAAGCATTTTCTGCAGGCTGGGCTCTAAGGCCTTTCTGATTTCCCCCCATTTAAAGTAACAATAAGTTTGGGCTGTGATCCAGCATTTCTAATTTAAGCACCTGCATGGAATCTAAATTCTAGGTGATCTGTGAAACTGTCCTCTTAAAGTAAGTGCCTAATTTCCTCTGTATTGAAAAACAGGAGAGGTGTCCTGAAATGCCTCCAGGCTAAGAAACCTTTTGTCTTTGCCTCTCAAAGACCCTGACTGTTCCTAAAGGCAGATCTGCAAACTTTATCACAGAGTAACACAAGTCTGCAATTTTTCAGCATGTTTCATTACTCAACATATGCTGCCAATTCAAACTCAATAGCTTCTTTCAATTTATCCAAAGAATCAGGTCTTTTCTCTCTCCAACATCTGACTGTAGAATGCAGTAACTTTTGAGGGACTCTCCAAAATATCCAGAATTTCTAAAAAAAAAAAAAAAAAAAAAAAAAAAAAAAAAAAAAAAAAAAAAGCTGTCCTCTTTTTGAGAAAAAGAGCTGCATCTCTCTTAAGTTTACTTTAGATTGCATCATCCTTTGCTGTTCTATCATCTCGTAAGTGTTGCCAACTATGAGCCACTGAGTCATTGACTCAGCAGTGGCTTTCTCAGAATGGGTCATCTCAGTCCACACCACTGGGCAGGCGGGAAGAAGGCCGAGTCTGAGCACCAGAACAGCATTTTCTCCCACACCAGTTCTCTGACATGATTTGCCTGCATAGGCTGTTTCAAAGGACCTCTTAGTGGACACTACTTGGATGCTGTTGAACCTTGTCATGGTGAATAGATTCTGCCTACCCTTGCTTTCTCACTGTCCTGTAGATCTTGCATCATTAATTGCTGCTTGCATTTAACAGGGAATGGTTATGTCGGCAGCCAGGAAAGCAGCACACGAAGGATATATGACAAAACACAAAGGACAGAGGTTGCCCAGGGTGATGGTGGAAGGCCCACCCCTAGAAGTTTTTAAGGCCAGGCCAGATGGGGCTCTGAGCAACCTGGTCTAATGTGAAGTGTCCCTGTCCATGGTGGGGGGGTTGGAACTAGATGATCTTTGAGGTCCCTTCCAACCCTGACAATTCTGTGATTCTGTGACACAACTTGAACCTTTACCTGGACACTAAACCATACATAAGATGAGACAGAGGGCTTTTCTTTGCTACTGTGAAGCAAAAGTCCCTGTCTCAAGTTGCTAACTGTTGCAATTCACTGTCACTTGCTTGTGCCTGTGTTTGAACACTGTAGGTGACGTTTGAGGTGGCTCTTGCAGCTGTGGGGAGGATGGCAGAAAAGGGAGAAGAACATTGCACAGAGGACCACACTGGCATTCAGATTCATCCTGTCTTGCAGAAGACCTTTCAGAGCTATTAAGTACTAACCAGCAGGAGAAGAGTCAGGGGTCTTTGGTAGACCTAAAGGAACACATTACTTCAAATATATTAATCAATCTGTTGTACCTACAGAAGCATCTCTATCAAGGATGGCATTTACATCAAAGTCTAGTTCCATGGCACCACAGGAAGTAGCAGAGCTGGTGGGACAGATAGAGTCTGGCTTGGTCAAAAGGTGGTAAAACTGATAAAAAGGATGTGGGGAGAAAAACTGTCATTTTTTACTTCCTTATGTGGCAGGTATACTGCAACATTTTCCAGAAACAAAGAGAGTAAGGAAACAAAGTAAAAGTTACATCCAAGCACTTGTGTTTCTCCTGGCATGACACCCTTCTGAGAAATCAGCTCATCTGAACTCATACCCAGCAGCTTTCGTGACCTTGATACAAATCTCTCAATCTTGGTCCCCTGTAACACCAGTTAGTTAAGAATCTTAGGTTTTATCTCAAAAAATAGCAAGTTTCTAGCCCAAACTTGCTCACTGGGGCTGGAAGATATTCAAAAAGGTGATGAGTGAAGTTCAAAGATACTAAAACAGAAGAAAAAGTGAGCTGATTGAAAACATGTATCAAATTATTTTAATCTTCTGGTTTGTTTCTATTTTTTAATTGTGAAGATGCAAATAGGTGAGCCCCTATGAGAGACTAGGCTTTTGCAGTGGGCTGTAAAAGACGCACTGTTCAGCCCGGCTACCAGCCAGAAAGCCGTGCCTGAATAGGTGACAGGAGCTCCTAAGCTTCCACATTTGCTGCCCCACAGAGATTAGGCTGGCATGCACCTTTGATGCAAATGCAAAGGAAAACTACTCCCAAATTAATCTCTGCAAGTATCACTCAGCAGCAATCTAAACTCTGCAGTAAAAGGAACAATTCTTTTACTCTGGAAAAGCACAAGCATTGCAGAGAGCAATGCACTTAGCTGGCACTCCCAAAAGAGCACAAGTGATATTAACAGCAACGGTACAATTTTTCTCATAGTCATGTCTGTTGTTTTTTTTTTTTTTTTTGGCAGCAGAAAGGACTGTGGAAAATTGCAGGGGGGAGAAGCATTCCAGAATTAATATCCCAGTATATTTTGAACGTTTTCTGCAACAGGTACTTCTTTCTAACAAGATGCAAGAGCTTATTTCTAAAAGTATTTTGTCTGGTAAAGGACAGGAGATCCATTTTCATTTTCATTACTTTACTTCAAGAATTGTCCCTTACCAGCCCTCCTACCACCCATCTCCCTCAAACACCAGAAGTGTTCAGCATTAAGGACAGCTACAGGCAAAGAAGGCACCAGGCACAGCCTTAGGTTAGCAACACCTTCATGTGTGATTTGGCTAGATTATTTTTGGTTTAGTTTGCAGAAATAAGGCCATTTTACTTTTCTTTCCATGCATGAAAATCCCAGGGTGGATACAGTTTTGTGAAATAGCAAGCTGAGTCTGCTGATGCTGAAAGTTCTTTTTTTTTTTTCCTTTTTTTTTTTTACATGCCTTTCTTGCAATAGGATAGCTGCTGTCTGCCTCAGTGCTTACGTCAGCCCAGAGGACCCCTCCCAGACAGCCTGTAGAATCAGAGTCTAAGCTCTTTGGCACATGTTTCGTTTCTGTTAGACTTAGAAGGATAAGAAACGGAACTAAAACTTGCTCTCTCAGGAAAACATGTTATTCTCTTATTCCAAAGGAAAACTTAGCCTTTATTACGAGAGGACTATCTGATACTCAGAGAAAAGCAAAATAAAAATTCCGTAAAGCTGGATTCTGATCACATACATGTCGGTCCATAAGTCAGTTCAGTCTCGTCTGCAGATATGAAGACTATACTATCAATTCATAGCCCAGATAATTTAAAAAAACTGTAAGACTCTGAAGGAGATAACTGACCCACGAGAATTAAGAAATAGCAAAGTCACAGGAAATGAAGACACTTGAGACAATAAATTAAAATCATTCACTTAATGTTCACTGGAAGACTGCCTCATTCTTCAGAAATGCAAACAACAGCTTAGGTTCACTCACTAATTTGCACTTCACAAAACCTCACTAACCTAACTTAAATGCAGAAGACTCCATCCTCTATCCTTCCTTCACTCAGTGATGATTTAACAGCTGAGCACTTAGGTGAAGTCTCACATTGCCATAACCAAAGTAATGCCTGAAACCATACACAATTGACCACTCACACTGGGAAGTGTTTGCGTAAAGTCTCCCAAATCCAACTGTTTGTCACATTTACATTCCCTTTGCCATGCACTATCCTTCCTTTAAAGCATAAAACACTAAGAAGCCCAGAGCACATGCGCAGACTTATAAAAATGTTGCTTACTCATAAATCGGTGATTTACTGTGAGACCCCACTGACCACTTTCACCTTGAGGTACAGAACTGTCAGCACACAGACAGTTCTAAGTAAAGAGATGGAAGACACCAGCTCCAGGGACAAAAGGCAGTTTCTTCATCCATGGAATAGAAACAAAAGCCCTCCACAAGGTACTTGTTCACTACCCTGATTCCACACCTCCGCTCGCACAAATCCTCGTGCCTGGTGAGGCTCCACTGCTGGCTGCCACTTCAGCGCTCCTCATCCCCATCACCCACTTGCCCCACCTCACCTGCTGTACACCAGACACTCCATGTGATTGATTTCCTTGTCAGAGAGGTAACGGCTGTAATCCTCCCACAAGTCTTTGATGGCAGTGACCGCCAAAATGAAGAGCACAGGGGCCAAGGCCAGCTCCGGCTGGAATGCATTGACGGCTGGCACAAAGTTGAGGAGTGCGATGAACACAAAATAGACATTGGCCAAGCGGTGGAACTGCTCAAAGAGGTTCTTGGGCAGGAAGGAGAGCACAGTGTACTTGGTGGTCTTAAGACGGTTGCTGGCCAGAACCGTCCTCTTGGACTTCTCTGCCTCGGCCTCAGGTAACAGTAAGTTGGAGTGCACCAGCCGCGTTTTACTCTCCTTCTTCCTCCGTCTCCTTTTTCTCTGCCTCTCCTTCCCCTCCGGCAGCACCTGGAGCGCTCTCTCTCCTCCTGCCGTGCCCTGGGACATCGCTGCCGCCCTCCCAGCCCCCCTAGCCCGTGCAGCGTGGGCAGCTCCCAGAGGCAGGCACAGCCCTAAGTTATCATCCTCCGCCGCCCGCCACGGCTCTCCTTTCCTCTTCCCCTCCGGGGTAGAGGAGGGCTCTCTCGAAAACTCTCCTAACCGCTCTGCCGGGACCTCTCGCTTTCTCCTCCTCCTCCTCCTTCTCGGCCGGGGAGGGGACGTGGGCAGGCGACGAGCCGAGCCCTCCTCTCTCGGGCCTCGCCCCAGCCTGCCGGGCCGGGCCGGGCCGGGCCAGGGCGCAGGGGATGCGGCAGTTGCCGTCCTGAGAGCCGTGGCGCGGCCGTGGGCGGGGGGGGCGCGGGTAGGGCCGACCGGGCCGGGAGGGGACAAGCGGGGCCGGAGGGGCCCACGGGCGGGAAATGAGGAGCAGCGCTTCCGCGCACAGCCTGCCGAACGGCTGCGCCGCCGCCCCGCTTCCCCGTCCTCGGGTACAGACCCACGGGTGACATTATGTCGGCTGCTTGGGACTTTCTGTTACACGTGGAGAGGAGGGGGAGGTTGAGGAGTGGAAAGAAGCAAATTCCACTCGAGCGCTTGGAGCTCTGCACCGGCCTTTATCCACGGTCCTCGAGCAGCGGCCGGCGGGAGTCTTTACGAGCTGACTCACGTCAAAATACTCCGTTTGCTGACTGAAATCGTGTGCCACAACTGTAGTCGGCGCTGTGCTGAGCGAGGAGTCTCCTGACTCCCCGCTTCTGCCTGGTCCAGGGGTAGCTGAGTCGCTGGCTGACGTGCTTGGGGCAACCCCAAAAGACAGAAACCAAAAACGAAGATTCTGATGGAAAGTGTTAGGCACCAGCCCCACACACATCCAGGCAGTGTTGTGCTAGAACGTGTGTTCAGTTTTATGTGGAGTTTTCCTTTGTGGCAGGTCTTTCTGGTGAGGGAAGGAAAATGCCTCCCTCACACTCTGAGGCTTAGGCACTGCAGTTTTTGGAGAGAGATGCAGTCGTGAATGAAGACTGAAAGCATGCCAGGTAGTCTTGAAAGATAGAAGAGAGAATAATCCAGATAAAAAACACTTAGTCTGAAGTCACAATCAAATAAATGCATGGAGATGTTTAAATAACAAATAATATAACAATAATTAAGATTACTTTTACCACACATGGTAAGAGACTTCGCAGCATCGCTGTAGGCTGGAATTTAAGAGCAGTCCCTTTGTATACAGGATTCCTCAGGTGACTTCAAATCGTGGCACAGATACAAACTAACTGAATGTGAATTAAGGACTGAATATGTGGTGACATTGAACTCTTGATCACACTGCTCAAGGCAAGACAAGAAAAGACAAATGCTCACATAACCCTTAAGCTACTTGTTTAAGGAAAACACTTGTGTATTGGCAACTTTGGAGAACCTAACCTAAGTGTAATTGTACTTACACTTAGTGTGGGAAAACCACCTAGCTCACCGTGGGACACAAAGGCAAGCTGATTTAGCATGCTTTGGGACCACGGTTGTTTACAATCAGCTGGTGTTTGTGTTAAATGAAGGTCTGCAAAGCTGGCCTGCCAAAGAGCTGAAGGAGGAGTCATAGGAAGATAGGAAGATAAGATGGCTCTGTTTTGGCTAAAACTGATGAAGCTAGGCTAAGATAACACACACACACAACTTCAAAGCAGATTTTGAGAGCCAGTGTGCCCAAGCGTAGACATTTGCCTAATTAACTGCAGTTTTAATATTAAAGTTGACACCCCTCAATATGCTAATGGGGAAAATTAAGTACATGCTAAAAATATATGACTGTGTTACTCAACTTCCCTCCCAAATCATGCTAAACATTATCTAGAAGGTAGGGACAGCTTGAGGTAGGGTATAAAACCCATGAAAGGCTCTTCTGTTGGTGCATGCATGGGCTCTGCACTGCGGGTACAGTATGGACCAGCACCATCACCAGCATCAGTAGCTGGGAAGGAAAGATAGAGATGCAGAGGGGCAAAAGGTGGTGCTCCTTCTCCACCTGAGTCAGGGACACCTTGGTGAGAATTGTGTCTTCAATATTCAGCTTAACTTCTGCTGCACTTTTATATTACAGTTATTGCAAAGGTTTGTGTCTCTGACTGTGTTGGATGTTACCCAGGATCTATTAACCTGACATCATCATGCAGTTAATGCCTTTATCAACAGCAATTCTGTACCTGTTGTATCTGTGGCTTTGGACAATTAAACCACTTGATTGTTTTAACTTCTGAAGCTCTGTCAGTGCAAGTCCTTACTGAGGCACTGGAATAAGAGGCAAATGTTGATTTTGACAAAGAGTTCCAGTAAGAGTCCTGGACTCAAAGACAGGCAAACATTGGGATCTTACCTGTAATGCGACGCTTAGTGTATTGTCAGAACCCATGACACCAGTTATTCAGAATTCTCAATTATGAAAAATAAGAGAAATGGTCTGTAAATCAGTGAGTTGTATTTTAAAACCTGTTTTACTGGCAATTTGTTTTGAAGTGTTTTGAGTTCACATTAACAGGCTTTCTTCCACAAGGGAGTATCAGGACTGAAACTTACTTAAAAAATACTAAACATAGGCAGAAAGTTCTTGTGTAATCCCCATCTTACATCGCTGGGATATAGAAATGGATACAGCAGCAGAAAGATAACAAACAGTTGGGTGGGAACCTCTGAAGTCTCCTGTGTTTGTTTGCTAAATCCTTAATTTCAAAACAGTTCAAAGCCTTTGTATTCCTGGTCCACCAGGGCAACTATGATATAGTCACCATCTCAGAAACTTGGTGGGACAACACGCACGATTGGAGTGCTGCACTGGGGGGTTACAGGCTCTTTAGGAGGGATAGGCGAGAGAATAGAGGAGGAGGGGTGGCTTTGTATATTAGGGAGTCATTTTCTGCCACAGAACTTGAGGTGGAAGATGATGGAATTGAGAGCCTGTGGGTTAAAATCAGAGGGCAGCCTAACAAATCTGAAATCCTGGTTGGAGTCTGTTACAGACCACCCAACCAGGATGAGGAGGCTGATGAATTATTCTACAAACAACTGGAGGCTGTCTCAAGATCATCAGATCTTGTCCTTGTCAGTGACTTCAACCTGCCAGATATCTGCTGGGAACTTAATTCAGCAGAGAGGAGGCAGTCCAGAAGATTCCTGGAGCGAATGGAGGACTGCTTCCTGATGCAGCTGTTAAGCGAGCCTACCAAGGGACAGGCTCTGCTTGACCTGCTGTTCTCCAATAGGGAAGGGCAGGTGGGAGATGTGATCATGGGAGGCTGCCTAGGGTGCAGTGACCACGAGATAGTGAAGTTTTCAATATGCAGGGAAATAGGGAGGAGCACCAACAGAACCTTCACCTTGGACTTCCGGAGGGCAAACTTCATCCTCTTTAAGAAACTTATTTGTAAAGTTCCCTGGGTACCAACCCTCATGAACCGAGGGGTCCAGGAGGGTTGGACCTACTTCAAACAGGAGCTCTTGAAGGCACAGGAACTGGCGGTTCCCATGTGCCGAAAGATGAGCCGACGGGGAAGGTGACCGGCCTGGATGGGCAAGCAGCTCCTGGAGGAATTAAGGGGAAAAAAGAGGCTGTATCACCTTTGGAAGGAGGGGAAGGCTTCTCGAGGTATGTTCAAGGAAGTGGTTAGATTGTGTAGGAATAAAATTAGAGAGGCAAAGGCCCAGTTGGAACTGAAGCTGGCCACCTCTGTGAAAGATAATAAAAAGCAATTTTACAAATATATCCACACTAAAAAGAAGGGCAAGAAGAACCTCCACTCCTTACTGGACCTGGAGGGGAACACTGTGACTGAGGACGAGGAAAAGGCTGAGGTCCTGAACACCTTCTTTGCCTCAATGTTTAACAGCAAGGCAGGAGTCCAGGATGAGTGGCCTCCTGAGCTGGGCAATGGGGTCAGGGAGCAGTGTGATGCCCGTGAAATCCATGAGGAATTAGTTCGGGACCTGCTGAGCCACTTGGACACTCACAAGTCCATGGGACCAGATGGGATCCATCCTAGGGTGCTGAGAGAGCTGGCAGATGAGCTGGCCAAGCTGCTCTCCATCATTTTCCTCCAGTCCTGGCTTACTGGAGAGGTCCCAGATGACTGGAAACTGGCCAGTGTGGTCCCCATCCACAAGAAGGGTCGGATGGAGAAACGTGGAAACTCCAGGCCTGTCAGCCTGACCTCAGTGCCAGGGAAAGTGATGGAGCAGATTATCCTGGTGGCAATCAATGTGCACCTGAAGGATGGCCAAGGGCTCAGGTCCAGCCAACATGGATTTAGGAAGGGCAGGTCCTGCCTCTCCAACCTGATCTCCTTCTATGATCAGGTGACCCGTCTGGTGGACATGGGGAAGGCTGTGGATGTGGTCTACCTGGACTTCAGCAGGGCCTTTGACACTGTCCCCCACAGTAAACTGCTGGCCAAGCTGTCAGCTCGTGGTTTGGACCGCAACACTCTGTGCTGGGTTAGGAACTGGCTGGAGGGCCGAGCCCAGAGAGTGGTGGTGAATGGTGCCACATCCGGCTGGCGGCCAGTCACTAGTGGTGTTCCCCAGGGATCGGTGCTGGGCCCCATCCTCTTTAACATCTTCATTGATGATCTGGATGGGGGGGTTGAGTCAGTCATCAGCAAGTTTGCAGATGACAACAAGTTGGGAACAGATGTTGGTCGGTTAGAGGGTAGAAAGGCTCTGCAGAGGGACCTTGACCGACTGGACAGATGGGCAGAGTCCCAACGGGATGGCATTTAACAAGTCCAAGTGCCAGGTGCTGCACTTTGGCCATGGCAACCCCATGCAGACCTACAGGCTGGGGTCAGAGTGGCTGGAGAGCTCCCAAACAGAGAGGGACCTGGGGGTGCTGATTGACAGCTGCCTAAACATAAGCCAGCAGTTTGCCCAGGTGGCCAAGAGGGCCAATGGCATCCTGGCCTGTATTACGAATAGTGTGGCCAGCAGGAGCAGGGAGGTCATTGTGCCCCTGTACTCTGCATTGGTTAGGCCACACCTTGAGTCCTGTGTCCAGTTCTGGGCTCTTCAGTTTAAGAAGGACATTGAGACACTTGAATGTGTCCAGAGAAGGGCAACAAGGCTGGTGAGAGGCCTTGAGCACAAGCCCTATGAGGAGAGGCTGAGGGAGCTGGGATTGTTTAGCCTGGAGAAGAGAAGGATCAGGGGTGACCTCATTGCCCTCTACAACTACCTGAAAGGTGGTTGTAGCCGGTTAGGGGTTGGTCTCTTCTCGCAGGCAACCAGCACCAGAACAAGGGGACACAGTCTCAAGCTGCGCCAGGGGAGGTTTAGACTCGAAGTGAGGAGAAAGTTTTTCACTAAGTGAGTCATTCGCCATTGGAATGTGCTGCCCAGGGAGGTGGTGGAGTCACTGTCCCTGGAGGTGTTCAGGAGGGGATTGAACGTGGCACTTGGTGCCATGGTCTAGTTATGAGGTCTGTGGAGAGAGGTTGGACTCGATGATCCTTGGGGTCTCTTCCAGCCTTAGCTATACTGTGACTGTGATACTGTGATACTGTGATTTGAGGACACCAGAGTCAAGGGCCGCCCTTGCAAAGCTTCAGTATCAAAATAGAGTAGAAAGTATGTGACAGCCCACAAATCAAGAGCTAAAACCCTTTTGTTCTCATATAATTGACTGGAACTTTTTCTGTTGTTAATAGACTGGAGTTTTTGTATTAATACAGGCAAGCCAGAGTGTA
Organism: Dryobates pubescens; assembly: GCF_014839835.1. Lineage (NCBI taxonomy): Eukaryota > Metazoa > Chordata > Aves > Piciformes > Picidae > Dryobates > Dryobates pubescens. The sequence continues at coordinate 8,995,066 of NC_071621.1, read as the reverse complement.
ATTTTGTATTAATACAGGCAAAGTAGTGAAAATTTTTCCACGGACTATAAAAACCTCTCAGTCATGTGAGGAATCCAAAGTCCTGTATATTTCTATTAAAACTTGAGAACATATAATCTCTGATAAATAAAATTAAGAGTCAGTCTTACTTTTAAAATCTTATTAAATCTCGTGTTTGCCAGGCTTTGCTAGCCAAAGATTTTGGGAATGCAGACACTCCCAAGAATTTAGTCTTCCCTTTCCCTCTCTAACTAAAGCTGTGCACATAAAGGTTTGAGAAAGCATAAATGTTTCTATCTGTGCTCTCCCTGCCCGCACAATCCGAGTGTGAGAGGTTGCAAATAAGAGGCGGGCAACATAAATTTTGCACCAAATATGCAAAATATCCATGCACAAGCCTTGTACCAAGCTTTTGGATTGCAAAATGACAAATATGTTGCATTCATAAACTGCAGTACAGCTGCACCTCTCTTTTTCTTTTTTTTTTACTCAAGATTACTGTGTGCTCCAGCTGAGCAAATCCTGCCATCCGTTGATGTCTCCTTCCTGTGAGGAGCTCTTCCTTCATTGTCACATGGCTGCTTCTGGCCATCCTCCATCTCGCTGGCCTAAACACTCTGCAATTTGCTAAGTGTCTGCTGTGATTTCTCCTGCCATTAACTTGAATCTAGCCTTTAACACCAAATATGTCTTGAATTTCAAGCTCTTCCCAGAGCCTATCCCAGTGTCTGACTCTTTTATTCAACTGTACAGATTTTATTCGGATAAGAACTAAAGATGAAAAAGATTCCTAATGAGGTCATCTTTGATAGCCTAGGCCATTAAAAGCTGAGTCTTTAGATATGACACTGCTTTGAAGACTAGAAAGAACCAAAGGATTGTCTGACCCAAGATACTGTATTAACTTGGCCTTTTAGATGTTACACACCCCACGGCTTGAAATCATTATTAAGTTACAGAATCACAGAATTTGTCTGGCTGGAAGAGACCTCAAAGGTCATCCAGTCCAGCTCTTGACTCAGCACAGAAGGGTCAACACTAAATCGTATCCCTAAGCACCAGGTCCTCACACTGCTTGAACACCTCCAAGGAAGGTGACTCCACCACCGCCCCAGGCAGACCATTCCAATGTCTGATAACCCTCATTCCAATGTTTGATAGCCCTCTATGTGAAGAAGTATTTCCTAACATCTAGGTGCAAACATTTGAAACATTTCCTCTGGTCCTGTTGCTTGACAACAAGAAGAGGCTGGACTCTTTCTTGCTCCAACCTCCCTTCAGGTAGTTGTAGAGAGCAATGAGGTCTCCCTTCAGCCTCCTTTCCTCCAGACTGAGCAACCCCAGCTCCCTCAGATGCTCCCCACAGGTCATGTGCTTGAGGCCCTTCACCAGACTTGTTGCCCTTCTCTGGACATGCTGAAGAACCTCAATGTCCAGAACTGAACACAGTACTCAAGGTGTGGCCTCACCAGTGCTGAATACAGGGGGTCAATCACCCCCCTGTTCCTGCTGGCCACCATGTTTCTAATACTAGCCAGTATGCCATTGGCTTTCTTGGCCACCTGGGCACACTGCTGACTCGTATTTAGTTGACTGTAAACCAATACCCCCAGGTCCCTCTCCAAGTCACGCTGTTCCAAATACACATTCCCCAAGTCTGTAGCTTACTGTAGGGTTATTGTGTAGGACCTGGCACCTGGCCTTGTTGAACTTCATACAATTAACCTAGGCCCAACAGTCTAACCTCTCCAGATGGTGTTGTAAAGCTTCCCTATCCTCTAGCAGATTGACATAGCCACCCAGCTTGGTGTCCTCTGCAAATTTACTGAGGGTGCATTCAATACCCTCATCCAAATCAGTGATAAAGATATTAAAGAGGACAGGCCCCAGTACTGAACCCTGGGGGACATCCCTAGTGACTGGGTGCCAGACTTACTTCACCAGCACTCGTTGGGCCTGCATTTTAATCCAATGCAGAGTGCACTTATCCAAGCCTTGTGCCAGGAGTTTCTGAAGGAGAATGATGTGGAAGACTGTGTCAAAGGCTTTACTAAAGTCCAAGTAGACAATAGCACTTCCCTCATCCACTAGGTGGGCCACCTTATTGTAGAAGATCTGATTAGTCAGGCAGGAGCTGCCTTTCATAAACCCATGCTGACTGCACCTGATTGCCTGGTTGTCTTAAACTCTGAGAATTAAAACCTAATAAAAGAACTCATTATTTCACTTCTTGGAATTTTTGAATGCTTGGAGTTCTCATTATTCCATTTTAACAATTAACTTCTTATCATCAGAAGATGAAGCAGGTCTAATTGTAACACATTTTCTACTTTACTAGTCCACTTTTGTAATATTTATGTGATCCTAAAATAAAGTTTTTTCATGTTGGATATTGCCAGAAACATCTATCAAATTATAATTGATTCTCATAAAGGAACACCTTTGTTTCAAAGGATTTATTTTAATATTAATATACTTAATATCATGGAACCTCCTAGAGGCCTCAGTCAGAATCTGGAACTTTAAAAGCAGTAAAAATATCTGTAAAGACATGGTACCACACATCAGACAAAATCTGTTCTGCCCTTTGCAGATGAGACATATCCCATCTGGCTCTCCATAAAGGGGACAGGCTTACACATTTAGAACTAGCAGAAAGAAGGCAAGAGACTTTCAATGTGAGCAGCCTGCTAAAATTGCCACAATCAAATAGGGAGACATGACAGCCAAAATGACATAATTCCTCATTTTCTTCTATTCTGCAGGAGATACATACATACACACAGACACATGCATGCATGCACAGAGATATACGTGCGTATGTACCACAAGCAGCCTCCAAATCCCATACCTTAGTTTCTCAACAGCTGGAGAAGGGAGGTTTGGGTCCCAATGTGAGCAGGAGCCATGTGTGAAAGTGTTGTAGTATTGAGGGAGTGAGTCTTGTACAGAGCTTGAGCAGCCCTGATAGATGCTTTGAGTGCAATGGTAAAACATTGAGGAACACTTTCTCCCCTCTGGAAGTGAGATCAATGTTATGAGGACTTAGCAAGCCTCCCACATTCTGCTTGTGTTTCACTGAAATGTTTTTTCCCATCTGCTGTGCCCTTAGGGCACCCGTGTCAGCATCCTGCCAGCTACCACACCATGAGGCATACCCAACCCAATCTGTGATTCACAAACAGACTGTGTTTGGCAAGTGAGGTGTTTGGAAGGAGGCTACAGCACTGTGAAACACATACCTTTGATAATTGTTTTGTGTGGAAAGAAACCTGCCCAGAAAGCAAAAGGGTACCACATCCTTCCTCCATCACCTGCCTTACGAACCTGTTTGCACGCATGCCCCTAGTTAAAATGAGCCAGCTGTTCCCTATGGAGCTGCAGAAACTGACAACAAATGATTTGAAAATCTGCACTACCGTACAATTAAGAAGGTGAGAAACTAGTCAAGGTGTAACAAGGGCTGAAAAGTAAAGAAATCACGTGTTCTGGTAGCTGTAGTTAGCTTACAAGCATGACACTTGTGGAAAATACCACTAAGCAGATACTTAATGACCAGTAACTTCTGAGTTGTGTACAGACTAACGATACAGAGCTGTTAGTCAGCATTTAGAGCTTTCAGATATGGAACTTTGCTCTAATTATCTCAAATTACTGAAAAAGAGCTATCACAGTTGGTGGAATGGGACTGGCATTTTTAGGACACCAAGAACATCCTAAAGTGGGTCAGTAGGTAAGCAGGTCAGGTGAAGCTTATGCTTAAAAGCACTTCCCCCTTTCTGATAACTATAGAATGACTAGTGACTAGTGCAGAGGTAGGTGTTTTCCTGGTGGTATCCAAAGCTGGGTGAGGCAAACTTCTCCCTTAATGTCCTGCCAAACCAGTCCAGAGCACAGAACAACCAGTGCTCCCCTGTGAAAGAAATGGTTAAACTGGGTTTGGCATGCACAATAGGAGATTCACACAGGAGAAACCTCAGCCATGTCATGATCCTGTGACCATTCAGTAATGTCTGGCATACCTGACAGAAAATGTAATTCAGAGTGGCAACTTCTGCAGTGGAAAAGCAGAGATGCCTACTGACCCACTTAAGTTCCCCACTTGCAGAAATACTCTATTTTGGTATTAATGCTTAATGTTTGCTGGGACACATTCATAAGCATTGCTTCAGTTTATCGTCTAACATACTGATTCACAGGGACATTGCATGAGAAGACATTCAGGAAGATCTATGTAATTAACTGCAGGAGTAAAGGCAGACAATGTGCTATTTATAGAAACTGCTGTTTGGGAGGACACAAAAGTTAATATCCTTACTGCAGAGCTGCCAACTTGCTGGTTTATGGTGAGTCTCACAATATTCATGGCTGTTCTTAGAACTGCATATCCTTGTATAATGGGATTTTGCAACAATCTTAGCTCACTAAGAAAAAAAAAAAAAGTTTGGAAAAAGCTTGAAAGTGGGGACTCCAGAAGAGAAAATAAATAGAATAGGAAAGGACACACATTTATGCTTTTGGAAACTGTGCTTTTTAAAGCAGTTCTGTGAGTTTTTGAAATCTTGGTAATTTTAATCACCAATCGCTTGGCAATGATTCTATTTATATAGAAGCTGCATTTCCTTTACATATGGAGACAAAACCTCATTTTCACATCTCTCCAAGAAAGAAAATACTGTCTCAGGATATTGTTCCTGAATGCTAAATTGCATCCCTCTTCAAATTAAGAGATACTTAATGACCTATCATGCTTATGTTTTGCTATACCTAGGTTTCTTAAAACCTCCCCAAAAGGCTAATTAGAATTGCTTGAATGAGTTTTCACAAGGATTTGTCTGAGGGGAGCTATACCTTCACTGGGGATTTAACAGCAACAAAAATATTGAGGCTCTTTTGCTGTTTGATCGTTAGTCAGGATTGCTTGAAGAGAAAGTTGCGCAAGCCAATATTGTGCAAACCATGTGGTTTGTTTGCTGGGTAGTCACTACAGTCAGATTTGCCTTTGGATTTTGTGACTCTGCAGGGTGAAAACAAGACTCCCATTCAGATCTGATGAGGGTTACACTGAGGAAAAAAAGGTGGTTGCAGGCTCTTTCTCCATCTTGGAAGGCGACTGCAGCTTTCAGTGAGTCTGCTGCAGGTCTAGAGCAGTGCTGATTGATCATCTGCCTAGTGCTGACTCAGAATGGCCAGGCTTAGTACAAAATGGTGTAAATGAGCTGTAAAGAACAAGATTTGAATAGGAAAAAAAAACCCACAAACTCAACAGCAGGAGAATGAAAAAGGTGACTTTCCTGCCTATGGGTAACTCATCTGTAAGTAGAACTGATTGGAAAAACAATCTGGTTCATTGAGCCTGACTGCTTGGTCTGAAATCTAATAGCTTGAAGAACTTTTGCAGCATTCTCTGTGGTACCTGCTGAGTTTGTGAGGAGACTTGCGATACCACTTATAGGGTGGTTTGCGGAGACTGCTTTTCCTCTTGCAATGGTGGCAAGGGATACCTAATGTCTGGAATCCCTGGCTCTGCAGCACTCATCCCTGGTAGCTGAGGCTGTTCTGCTCCTCTGACAGTTTGCAGCTTCTTAAAGTGTCTGCTCATATTAGCAGAGAAACTGTCGAATTATTGTAATAACTTGCATCTTGAAAAATACTTCAAGTAAAGGAGTGATTTGGGACCAGTTCAGGCTATCTGCAAAATAATATAACAAAGTATAGAAAAATTCCTTGTATCACAGTATCACAGTATAACTAAGGTTGGAAGAGACCCCAAGGATCATCGAGTCCAACCTGTCTCCACAGACCTCACGACTAGACCATGGCACCAAGTGCCATGTCCAGTCTCCCCTTGAACACCTCCAGGGACAGTGACTCCACCACCTCCCTGGGCAGCCCATTCCAATGACGAATGACTCGCTCAGTGAAGAACTTTCTCCTCACCTCGAGTCTAAACCTCCTCTGGCACAGCTTGAGACTGTGTCCCCTTGTTCTGGTGCTGGTTGCCTGCGAGAAGAGACCAACCTCTTCCTGGCTACAACCACCTTTCAGGTAGTTGTAGAGAGCAATGAGGTCACCCCTGAGCCTCCTCTTCTCCAGGCTAAACAATCCCAGCTCCCTCAGCCTCTCCTCATAAGGCTTGTGCTCAAGGCCTCTCACCAGCCTTGTTGCCCTTCTCTGGACACATTCAAGTGTCTCAATGTCCTTCTTAAACTGAGGGGCCCAGAACTGGACACAGGACTCAAGGTGCAGCCTAACCAATGCAGAGTACAGGGGCACAATGACCTCCCTGCTCCTGCTGGCCACACTATTCGTAATACAGGCCAGGATGCCATTGGCCCTCTTGGCCACCTGGGCACACTGCTGGCTCATGTTTAGGCAGATGTCAATCAGCACCCCCAGGTCCCTCTCTGTTTGGCAGCTCTCCAGCCACTCTGACCCCAGCCTGTAGCTCTGCATGGGGTTGCCATGGCCAAAGTGCAGCACCTGGCACTTGGACTTATTAAATGCCATCCCATTGGACTCTGCCCATCTGTCCAGTCGGTCGAGGTTCCTCTGCACCGCCTTTCTACCCTCTAACTGACCAACATCTGCTCCTAAATAGCAGTAATAGAGCAACAGAAGCTCCTGATTAATTTTTTAATACCTGTGCCCAAATTCAGTGCTGAATGTCAAGAACCAACTATAAAGTTGTTTGCTACCCCCTTAAAAATTCCAAGCACAGACTGCCAAAAGATCACATACTTTAAGAACACTGTGGGATATGTCAAACTTACTGTCTGTGTTTATATTATTTCCCACTAACCATAAGAAACAAATCATACTTTTGGCATACTAAAGCTAATGAACTTAGTGAAGATCTGCTTTTAATAAGAGTATCTAACCAAGTGTTTCTACAATGCTAAAACATTGATGAGAGCTGATGTGGCTTCTACTGAAGTCAGTTCAATAAAACTCATGAATTATCTAGATTTTCCCTGCAGTTTATGAAGATTCAGAGACACTAGATATTTGTTTGCTTGTTTTTCTCTTGTAAAATAGTGACATTGTATTCTGTAGGTATAGTGGTTCTTGTTACTGCTCTGTAGACCTTTCTATTGTGTAGCAAGCAGTAGTTAGTCAAGGTTGCATGGCAGTCAAGGGTATATAAGCATCAGATACAGCTAGGTACCAGTGGGGAGTGTATGTCATAGAAATGGCTGAAACATGTTTTCTAGTTCATCACTCACTAATGCAGTGAATAGAAGCTTGTACATAGAAAAACTATTTTAAAATGTAAGGGGAGACTTTTTGTAGTCATTTAACTTTCCCAGTGTTTGGACAAAACGGAAAATGAGTGCTGGTGTTTTTCTGATCTGGAAGTAACTCTCAGTGGTGGGAAAAAAGAATATTTCTTCCCCCTCTGTTGCCCAGAACCTAACTCTTCCAACTGGTTCTCCATGATGTTATAGCAGCCTCCCAATACCTGAAGGGAGTACAAGAAAGCTGGAGAGGGACTATTTACAAAGACATGTAGCATTTGAGCCAGGGGGCAATGGTTTTAAACTAAAGAAGGGTAGATTTAGTTCTTCACTGTAACAGTGGTGGAACACTGGAACAGGTTGCCCCATCCCTGGAGACACTCAAAGTTAGGCTTGATGGGGCTCTGAGCAACCTGCTCTAATTACTGTTGTCCCTGCTTACTGCAGGAGGGCTGGACTAGATGACCTCTAGACATTCCTTCCAACCCAGTGCATTCTATGATTCTATGATTCTATGATTAATAGAACTTTCGTGGTGCTGTGCAGGCTTATCGGCTTGGAAATTTGCTGCTTCTGCTTTGTCAGCAGCATCAGTGATCCATGTTTCTTTCCTTACTCTAGTCTTCCTTGAAGGCTTTAATTGAAACAGCTTTTTATCATCTGTGTTTTTATATTATCAGGTAATGCTACTAATCACTGCATGACAGAAGCTGCATAAATAGGCTGTATATACTATACAGCATCCACCTTATATACACGATATAAGCACACAAACATGTACCCATTTTATGTATACCTGTAGTCTGTGTATACACACACTGGATCAATCTCTGCATAGTATATAGAAATGTGGTAGAGTGTTTAGTAATGATATTGTGATCTGAGACATTTCAGTGGGCATTGCTTGTCTCTGTTAAATCAGTTACATTCATTAAGCCACAGCCACAGAAAGTTCACTGTGCAACAGGATAATATTAGTTATCTTGAGATAAATAATATTTTAAATAAATGTTTTAAATAAATAATACATGGGAAACCAGATGGAATATCAGTGTATAGAGTATCAACAGTAGTTAGAAGAAATCTGAAGAGCAGCCAGCATAATAAATTTAAAAATTGGAGGAGAACAGCAATGGTAGCACAATGTTTTGATCAAAATAAAGCAATTTTTACATGTAATGAAGCACTAGATGATGATTTTTAAAGACCCATGCATTCAGCAATCACAGGCTGCCTTTCAAATGTACAAGCTAATAGATCTCCTATTAAGAAAGGATCTGTCTTATAGTCCTGCTTCAACAAAATACCAGACACCTAACACAGCAATGAAAAACAGAGACTTCTTTTTTAAACAAAAAAAAATCTTCAAGTTTATGTGGTTGGAATTTCAGCCAGTAAACCATGGTGAATATTGTTTATTCTTAATATCTTGGTTTTGTTTCTGCTATTACTCATTCTCATTTTGGTTGCAATATGAAAGGAAACCTCTTTACTCTTCTGCTCCCTGACCCTCCCTGTCTGATCCTCTGACTCCCTCTCTCCTAGCATGCTGGCCAGATCAGCATGACAAACTGTTGCAAGGTATGTACATCAATCAGGGGAGTGCTGAAGTGTGATCTGCAACCAGCATAGCTGTGCCAGCAGAAACCCCTTGTATGGATTAAGACATATCAGCAAAAGTGCTATTTTAGAGAGTAAATTTCCACACACACACCCCCCCCTCAAGACAGGTGCAACAAGCTCCATCAGCAGAATTGGAGTTTTCCCAGTCTAACCTGCAACTGGAATATGAACCCGTTGCTGGAGTGTAGCCTATCACAGAATCACAGAATCACCCAGGTTGGAAAAGACCTCAGAGATCAAGTACAACCTGTTACCTAGTATATAACACCACCTGACAACTAAACCATGGTTCCAAGTGCCATATCCAATCCTTTTTTTAACACCTTCAGGGATGGTGACTCCACCACCTCCCTGGGCAGCACATTCCAATGGCAAATAACTCTTTCTATAAAGAACTTTCTCTTCACCTCAAGCCTAAACTTCCCCTGGCACAGCTTGAGACTGTGTCCTTTTGTTCTGCCACTGGTTTCCTGGGAGATGAGACCGACCCCCACCTGGCTACAACCTCCTTTCAGGTAGTTCTAGAGAGCAATAAGGTTTCCCCTGAGCTTCCTCTTCTCCAGGCAAAACAGCTCCCTCAGCCTCTCCTCATAGGGCTTGTGCTCCAAAATTCTCACCAGCCTCGTTGCCCTTCTCTGGACATGTTCCAGAGTCTCAGTCTTCTTAAACTGAGGGGCCCAGAACTGACACAGGACTCAAGGTGCCTAACCAGTGCTGAGTACAGGGGCACAAGGACTTCCCTGCTCCTGCTGGCCACACTATTCCTGATACAGGCCAGGATGCCATTGGCCTTCTTGGCCACCTTGGCACACTGCTGGCTCATGTTCAGCCTACTATCAACCAGTACCCCCAGGTCCCTCTGTGTTTGGGAGCTCTCCAGCCACTCTGACCCCAGCCTGTAGTGCTGCATGGGGGTGTTGTGCCCAAAGTGCAGCACCCAGCACTTAGACTTGTTGAATGCCATCATGTTGGACTCTGCCCATCTGTCCAGCCTGTCAAGGTCCCTCTGCAGATCTCTCTTAACCTCTAACAGATCAACACCTGCCCCCAGCTCAGTGTCATCTGCAAACTTACTAATGGTGAACTCTATCTCCTCATCCAGATCATCGATAAAGATATTGAAGAGGACTGGGCCCAGCACTGATCCCTGGGGAACAGCCTTTTCCTGTGCCTTCAAGAGTTCCTGTTTGAAGTAAGCCCATCCTGGACCCCTTTGTTCTTAAGGGCTGCTTCCCAAGGTACTCTCTGGGTTAGTTGCTTAAATAAGCTGGAGTTTGTCCTCCAGAAGTCCAAAGTATGGGTTTTGTTGTTGCTCCTCCTTGTTTCCCTGAATATTGAAAACTCCACTTTCTCATGACTGCTGCACCCTAGACAGCCTCCTACCATCACATCTCCCACCCACCCTTCTCTATTTGAGAACAGCAGGTCAAGCTGGGCCTCACTCCTGGCAGGCTCACATAACAGCTGCATCAAGAAGCTATCCTCCATACACTCTAAGAACCTTCTGGACTGCCTCCTCTCTGCTGTGTTAAGTTCCCAGCAGATATCTGGCAGGTTAAAGTCATGCACAAGAACAAGGGCTGACAATCTTGAGACAGCTTCCAACTGTTTGTAGAATACATCGTCATCCTGGTTGGGTGGTCTATAACAGACTCCAACCAGGATATCAGTTTTGTTAGCTTTCCCTCTTATTTTTATCCACAGGCACTCGATCCTTTCATCCTTAACTTCAAGTTCTGTAGCGTCAAGAGATTCCCTAACACATGGGGCTACCCCTCCTCCTCTTCTCCCTCATCTCTCTCACCTAAAGAGCTTATAACCATGCAGTGCAGTGCTCCGGTCATGTGAGTCATCCCACCATGTTTCTGTAATGGCAACTGCATCATAGTTTTCCTGGTGTACCAAGGCCTCCAGTTCCTCAATACCAAGCTATGTCATACAGCACTCATAGTATGAATTCAGCATTCTGCACTGCAGAGATCAAAGTTAAGAATATCTCTTACACTCTCATCATTGCCTTGGCTGCCTGCCCACATCCTTACTCATGGTCCTGCTTCATCCTGTATCATTCCTCTCAAACATATTCAAGACCATATGTTTCATCTCACTACCATTTACACTGTGTAGTCTGAATTTACTGTCATGTTCTCCACACACTTTCTACTACCTCATGCCTGCCCTCTGAAAATTGTCTTCCTATTACCTAGATATAGGCACTTTTGTATCAGATTGATAATGCAAGGTTATATAATATGAATCTTTTTGTGCCCTAATTCCCCCCTAATGTATAGACAAAAAATAGTACATTTGGGTATTTTTTATTTGCCATCTGATATTTGAAAGGTCGTGACTCATTTTCAGGCAGTTGGGACTAAATTCCTACTTTAGTTCTTATATGAAAACTCAGATTCTCAGATAATAACACAATTTGAGCATTTTTGGTTTAAGAATTATTATTTTTTATCACTTGCCTTTTGCTGAAGAAACTAGTTCAAATCCTACAATACTTCTTCATTTTGAGCTTAAAACCCACGAAAACCACCTAATCTTTCCTCAGCTCCCAACATTCAGGCTTGTGTCAAAAGCAAGAGTGGCAAGAGGAAGCATTTAAATCTGAGCTAGCTGGTGGCTGTTCATCCTGAAATGATCAACAACTTGGGCAGTGTCATCAGACCTGAGCAGTCACCCTTAATCTTCAGTGCTAAGACTCCATTCACTGTAGTGCAACTAATCTAAGAAAGAAAGGATGTCTTGCCCTATCAAAGCACAGAACTTCTGGTTCTACTGTGCGTACAAAGTGACCCTGGGGGTTTACACTTGTGCTGGTGGAATGAGGAATTAACATTACTCCTGAGTAAATATCTAAGAACCCTCAGGGTAAAGGGTGTCCAGATGTTACTATAACACAGTGGTCACTGATTGAAGAGGCTGAGATCCTATCTTTTAGCAAGTGAGCATGAAGCTTTGAGATTCTTCTGAAAGACCAGGAACTTATGTGAGAATATGTTACTTAAATATCAAGTGACTCAAATTGACTGCTAAAACAGATGGAATAACTATGCAGATAGTAGAGCTCAGTCACATTGTTTTCCCCTAACCTCAAACTTCGTTGATCTTTTCCAACCTTATTGATTCTATGACTAAGGACCCCATATTTAGTCCTTGGAGCAGAACACCATTTTCTTTGACTCTTCCATACTTAAAAACAAAGTAGAAACAAACCTTGTGCAGAAGCACTAGCAGGTAGTCTTCTGGGGTGCTTAATTTTTAATTCACTGTGGTCCCCAATATTGTTTTAGTCTTTGCCACCTACCAGTCTTTCAGACAATGTCTGGTCACTAGTTTAGAGCATAATATCTACCAGGTGTTTGGGGAGAGGGGGTAAGAATATGAAGGATACAGATCATCTCTTCAAATGTGAACATGTGTACTGACCAAATAGCCTGCAGAGGTCAGACTCTGCCCCCTTTGATGTATTGTTACACAAGCAACCTCTAAGGCTGAAATTTTGTCCTTTCACACCTTCATTTAATCCATTATTTTTATCTTTTCCCTTTATATATTGCTTGAAAGAGTCCAGTGCAGAGCTACAGAAATGATTAAGGGAGTGGAATATCTTCCTTATGAGGAGAGACCTCTTTAATGTTTATAAATATGTAAAGGATGAGTGCCAAGAGGTCGGAGCCAGGATCTTCTCAGTGACGCCCAATGACAGGACAAGGGGCAGTGGGTGGAAGTTGAAGCATAGGAAGTTCCATGGAAACAGGAGAAATATTTTTTCACTGGAACACTGGAACAGGCTGCCCTGGGAGGGTGTGGAGTCTCCCTCTCTGGGAATATTCAAAACCCACCTGGATGCATTCCTATGTGACCTAGTACAGGTGATTCCACTATGGCAGGGGGTTGGACTAGATGATCTTTCAGGGTCCTAACATTCTTTGATTCTGTGACAGTGTCTTCTCCACATAGCTAGCTTTCTTTGTCCTCACAGTGAATCAAGAATGTGATTTTTCTTACCTGTAGACAACATTCACTGTAATTTCTATGTCCATGTAACACATGGAAAAGTTAGGTCATGTGTTAGCTCCTGGCAGATATTTGCTCCTCAAAAGAACAAGAAAGCTCAGGAAGCATTGTCTGATGTCTTGTTGCGCAAACCAGTTCCTGAATCTCTTTGCAGATGGAATGCTCTCTGCAGCTCACTGACCATCACATGAAAAAGCCACTGCTGTGCTTAATTTTCACTTAATCAACAAATTGATAGCGCAGCTGGGAACTCTCATAATATTTCTGCTCCATATGTTTCTCTCCACTTTCTTCCCACTATATAAAATCTTCTTATGTTTTTATCCCCTAGTGCTGGTTTTAATTACCTTACAGAACACATTAGGTGGGATTGGTTGATTGCCCTGCAAATGAAGGAGTTCAAAACACCCTAAGAAAGGGCCAAATTACAGCTTTGAGTTGGTATTTAATTAGCATTTATCAACAAACAAATTTTAGAGCAAATATTAGTACAAGCTTGCTAATAAAGGGAAGATTTTGCTTAGCGTCACTCCCACTCATTTTCACCTTGAGATATTTTAGGAGTCAGTGACCTGGAAAAGTGAACAAGTGAGGAGTGCTGTACAGACTGTGGGCAGTAGGAAAAACTGTTTGTCTAAATTCAGTATTGTGACAACTTTGTGATAGAGATACCAAGCCCTGGTATCCTTGGTGTGTAGGTGGGTGAGTGAGTCACTTATTGCTATCCTGACTTGCCATAAGTAGGTGGCTGTACTCTGTTGTCAGAGTATGGTCCTTCAATTTTTATTCAGTGAGAGACATCACCATTTAAAAATGGATGTATTTTGGCTCACACCTGAATACTCTGTGCCATTTTTCATTCTGAGTAGTAAGATGCTTAAAAACAATACATTATATACTTGCCTACTGCCATTTACCAGTTCCATAATCTCAAACTACCTCAACTGCTTCAGCACAGTGCAAGGTGTCTGAATGTGGATGGTACGGCTGCAATCAAAACTGCAAGCAAAAGTTACCTTGGAAAAGCACTATGCTGAAATGTCTTTTATCACTGGTCATGCTACCTATGACAGAAGCCATACACAGGAAAAGGCGTAGGAAAAAGCAGCATGATGGTTAGCACTTATCTTATTCCAAGCATCATTTCCTCAGAAGACTGGAAAAATATGCAGATGCAAGAAAGTTGCTACTGCTGCTATCTAAATAGAAGTTTAACCTTGGACACTCTGAAACAATTTTGGTTAATTGTGAAATCTGTCAGAGTTTTTGGCACATAATATTGAAGAGAAACTTTGGAGTTTATGGTTGCCACCAGTGAACAGCTGCAGAGCCCACAGTCTTTTCCTGAGAGGCAAATATTGCCCACTAACAACCATGTAGCTGAGGGGACCCTTGCAGAGCTATTCCAGAAGGGTTTGTGAAGTGAAAGTCTTCCACTATCATTATTGAAATTGAAGCATTCATCCACACTAAGATATATTTTTGCTACATACTCAATTCTGTAATTTTGTGACAGCTGGACAAAGCTCCTGAATCTCAGGAGAAAGTCCTAGAAATGTCCAGAGTATTAACATCCAAACCCTCCAGCCACAATACGACAATTTCAAGGACCTGTATTCAAGCTGGAAGACACTTGTTCAAAACTGTCATTCCTCTTAGGAAACAGAGCATAAACCCCAAAAGCAGCACCAATTCTGCAGCCCTAGGAAGTTTCAGATTCAGAAATAGGTTACCTGGCTTTGGACTGATTGTGGTTTCTCTTCTTGGAGAAGGAAGAGATTGTATTAAATGCACTTTTTCCTCTCTATCGTGTTCAACAGAGAAGTTTCCTTGGATATGCCCAGGCACAGACCCATTTTTGTATTTGAGACTGCTTGGCCTTGATCCAAAAGGGAAGGACCATTCCCTGTTCCCTAGATATCCAGCTCCATTGCACTGTTATCCTGGCCCTGTAGGACTGAAAGCATGGTCACTAGCTCTGAAAATATTGAGCCCTCCCCAAGCAGTCATTTCTCTCCTATTTCTTCCTCACAACTTCCTTGCTTTACTATCTACCGCAATCAACTTCACCCATCCTCATCAATCTAACCCAAGCAGGTTGCTTCTCCCTGAAGGCCACAAGGATATAGTATTCCTTTCTTGGAGGAGCATCACAATCTCCATTTCTCTTGAACTCAGCAAGTTTTATCCTTCTGCCTTGAAGAAAGAGCCCCCAGCAACTTGTAACTGTACACCTCTTCTTCCTAAAGCATCTAGTTTAGTAACAGCCTTCAAGACCACAGTTAAATGGTTCTGGCTTTAAGAGGTATGTGCTAATCTAATTGGTGCAAGTAGTCACCACACCATTAATACTAAGGTTTATACCAGGGACAAAATTAGTCTAAATTAGCTTAAAATACCTGTCCAGATGCGACCGTTTGATGCTGTGCCTTTAAGAAAAGGGACAGTAATGGGACACTGGCTAAATGTTTTCGGTACTAGAACAAAAACATTCTGATATTCTAAATGAATTTAATCGGTGGATGAACAAAATGCAACTTTAAATTGTAGAGCAGTTGGAATTTTTTGGGGAGTTTGGTTTGGGAGTTGGGGAGTTTGGGTTTCAGCCTGTTCTCCCTGCCTGCTTCTCAGCGAACTAGCTGGAGTTGGCCTTGAGATAAGCAAAAACTAATCCTGCACGGGCTTTTGAAAGCTTTATAACGATTCTTTTCCTTAATAACTTGCCTTTCTTTAACACCTTTTTTGGGAAAAAGGGAGGTAGGGGGGGAGAGAGGGGGTTACAGGGAGGGAATCCCTCCTCAGGGAGGGATTTTTGTTGTGTTATTTCTCTTTGCTGTGTATTTCTGTGTATATATATTGCAAATACCTGTATATATTGTATTATATATAACCTGCTTTCCATATATGCATGTAAATATAGTCTGCTTTTCTCTGACTGAGTTAGCTGTGGTTTCTCACTCTGTGGGGGAGAGAGAGCTAGGCCCTCTCTCAACCTACCACACCAGAATAGAAGATGTACACTCTGTCCAGTCACACAGATGTCTCCTCATTGTCTGTGTCTGTTGTGGCAGGTTGTTTGTATTTTAGAAGATTTCAGTTTTAGAAAAATCTTTCTGTCTCTACCAAGATGCTGTTGTTTGGAGGCTTGGACAAATCAACATGCTTTTGATAGGTTTTTGAGGATTAGCTCTTGCATACCGCATGCTTGTTTTGGTACAACAAAGACTGCTTATGCATGTTTGTTAAGTTATGGTTGAATTTGCTGCTAAAAATAAATCCCTAAAAATCCACATTATTTTGAAAATCAATAATATCGAGAATAAGAATTTGTAGTGAATAATTTATAGTACATATTTGAAGTTACACTTGAGTTTTCTGTCAAAGGCTGAAAGTGTTTGGAACAGAATTAGCAAATTACATTAGACTGGGAAGTGAAAGTGCATCTTCTTTATCTTTTTAGCATCCAGTGTGGCAGATCCCATAATACAAATGCTCCATTTTCTGATATTTTTTTCCAACCTTTCCTTCACTAGAAAAAATGCAACAGATTTAAAAATATAAATTTAGTGACCAGGTAAATTATATGCACACAGAAAAATAATTTAAAAAATGAAATCTTTGCCAATTTCACAACCAGCTTTGCAAGCTATCAGCCTGTCTCAGGGGCAGCAGGATATAGCATGGCATCCACCAAGAGCCTCTGTGGGTCGTGGTTGAATGATTCTAGTAAAGCAAGTTTCGAGTAAGTCTGCTTTTAACCTGAACCTGCTCCATAAGGTCAAATGGGGACTCTGCACACCTCAGTGGAAAAGGTTTTGTAGAACAGTTTATTAGAGTTTTGTGCCTTGTTTTCAAGAGGGATCATTTCCAGGATGCATGTCTTTGCTCTGTCACTGGTGACAATATACTCAGGGCTGAGTCATCTACCAGCTCCACCTAGTTCTCCACTTCATCTGGTCCCTTAATTAGCCCTTTAGGTGTTGCCTGGCCAGGAGACAACCTCTTGCTATGGGTGAGCATAACAACATGTTACACAAAGGGTCTTTAGTCTTCTTCAGTGTCTCTAGTTTGTATTTCAGTACTGCATTGCACCAACAAAAGAGATTAATGCAAAAAAAAAGTTACTGCTAGAGCATATAGCTACTCATGGTCTTATACAGCACTCATCTGTGACATTTGATGAGGGCATGGAGTCCATCATCAGTAAATTTGCAGATGACACCAAGCTGGGGGCAGGAGTTGATCTGCTGG
Source organism: Dryobates pubescens (assembly GCF_014839835.1). Lineage (NCBI taxonomy): Eukaryota > Metazoa > Chordata > Aves > Piciformes > Picidae > Dryobates > Dryobates pubescens. The sequence continues at coordinate 8,977,928 of NC_071621.1, read as the reverse complement.
AGGGTAGAGAGGCTCTGCAGAGGGACCTTGACAGACTGGACAGATGGGCAGAATCCAACGGCATGAGATTTAACACATCTAAGTGCCGGGTTCTGCACATTGGCCACAACAACTCCATGCAGTGCTACAGGCTGGGGTCAGAGTGGCTGGAGAGCAGCCAGGTAGAGAGGGACCTGGGGGTACTGGCTGATGGTAGGCTGAACATGAGCCTGCAGTGTGCCCAGGCAGCCAAGAGGGCCAATGGCATCCTGGCCTGCATCAGGAACAGTGTGGCCAGCAGGAGCAGGGAGGTCATTCTACCCCTGTACACTGCACTGGTTAGGCCACACCTCAAGTACTGTGTCCAGTTCTGGGCTCCTCAGTTTAGGAAGGATGTTGACTTGCTGGAACGAGTCCAGAGAAGGGCAACAAAGTTGGTGAGGGGCTTGGAGCACAAGCCCTATGAGGAGAGGCTGAGGGAGCTGGGGTTGCTTAGCCTGGAGAAGAGGAGACTCAGGGTGACCTTATTGCTGTCTACAACTACCTTAAGGGAGGTTGTAGTCAGGCAGAGGTTGATCTCTTCTCCCAGGCAACCTGTACCAGAACAAGAGGACACAGTCTCAGGCTGCACCAGGGGAGGTTTAGGCTGGAGGTTAGGAGGAAGTTTTACACAGAGAGAGTGATTGCCCACTGGAATGGGCTGCCTGAGGAGGTGGTGGGGTCACCGTCGCTGGGAGTGTTCAGGAGGCGACTTGACAGGATGCTTGGTTGCATGGTTTAGTTGATTGGGTGGTGTTGGATGATAGGTTGGACACGTTGATCTTGAAGGTCTCTTCCAACCTGGTCTGGTCTATTCTATTCTATTCTATTCTATTCTATTCTATTCGTCTTATCCTTATTCCTTTGCCGCAGATCACTACCTCCAAAGTAAAAGTGGCTGAACAGTGCATGTAATCTTCAATGTGAAGCTTGGTTGTGTAACTCAGCCCTCTACCCAGCCTTCTTTTTAACGCATCAGGGCAGCCCTTGATGCATTATTCTTCTAATCAGCCTCAGAAAAGGAGTGGTGACAAGCACTGTGACCAAGGGGATGGTAACAGCACCGGTAGCTACATTTGGCTCCTACCTGAACAGGTACCTGTGCACTGTGGAATAATTTTCAGCTGTGTTTGTGTCATGTAGTCTGAAGGGAGCATGTGGAGCAGCAGAGCTTTGGACAGCTACAACAGCAAATTGGTTTCTGGTGCATACAAACTGGTGGTTTGTCACCTGTAAGCAGAGCTGGAGAGCACAGAAGCCATCTGACCACAAAGCAGAAGTCCAGAGAGAATCACAACTCACACACTGATCCAGAGAAACCACCACCTATACTTCAGGTGAAAAGGTTCTCAATTTTTCCCTCTTTGCACCTCTTGCAAACACATGGGCTTCTGACTTCACCTTAGTACTGATAATAATGCCAGGAACATGGCGATTTATCAAACAACAGGAATCACAGAATCATAGAATCAGAAAAACACTCCTCCAGATCATCGATAAAGATACTAAAGAGCATGGGCCCCAGCACTGATCCCTGGGGCACTGTTGTCGGGGGGGTCTATAAAAGGATATATTACTGTTCAATAAGCAGGGCGATTAATTAAAATATTAATAACTTATTAATCATAAAATTCCCCCCCCCCAAAAAAAAAAGGAAACAACTAATTAAAGCCTATTTACAGGTTCGAGGTGTTCGGTTGTGGAACAGATCTCTCACCAGCAGGAACAAGTAACAATTTAAACAATATGTACAAAATCCAGAAACAACAAACAGCACTTTAAACTGTAAAGAAAAGGAACCTCGGCAATGAAGCTGGTGATTGCACACAACAGGGGGGGGAACTCCAGCATTCCCTAAAGCAACAGATCTTCAATAGATGCTTATAAAAATCAGATATTGTAATTACTCACTGATCCTGATACCTCGTGGTGCACGTTAAGATCTAGACAAACCAAGATGGCGTTGACCACGTGGAAACTGCAGGAGCACCATTTCACTTTCTGTTGGTGTCTGCAGCTTATTGCAGAGGCAGGCTTTATTCCCAAAAGATTTGTAGCTGAAAGCTTTGTAGAGAGGAGGTTTCTCGGCTGTAATCCTTTTGTAGCAGCGCTCGCTCCTTGTTCCAGCCAAAGGAAACTGTCCTGGGGGCTCAGCTCCTCTGGGGTTTCGCATCTTGGCCCAGCAAGACACGTGTTTGTCCTCTGGGCTTTACAACACTGAGGCAGCGAGGGACCTTTGTTGTCTTGTCTGGGTAAACTGAAACACAGTTCAGCTTCCAAGCGAAGCTTGTGCTTCCTTCCAGAGGGTGGACAACTGCACGACAACCCTCTGGCTCTTCGGGCTGATACTTATAGATTTCCTGAGGCAATAATTGCCAGTAGCAACACAGATCTAGGGATAAAACCCTGGTATTGCAACCTATAGAAAACCACCTTTTCAAACGTGGCCAAAAGCACGCCCACCTGGCTCATTGTCTGACTCAGACCCATCTTGAGGCTTTTTGTCCATTCAGGACAGGCACACCACTAGTGACTGGCTGCCAGCTGGTTGTGGCACCATTCACCACCACTCTCTGGGCTTGGCCCTCCAGCCAGTTTCTAACCCAACACAGAGTGCTGCTGTCCAAGCCACAATCTGGCAGCTTGGCCACGAGTTTGCTGTGGGGGATGGTGTCAAAGGCCTGACTGAAGTCCAGGTAGACTACATCCACAACCTTCCCCACATCCACCAGGCGGGTCTCCTGATCATAGAAGGAGATCAGGTTGGAGAGGCAGGACCTGCCCTTCCTAAATCCATGTTGGCTGGGCCTGAGCCCTTGGCCATCCTTCAGGTGCACAGTTATTGCTGCCAAGATAATCTGCTCCATCATTTTTCCTGGCACTGAGGTCAGGCTGACAGGCCTGGAGTTTCCAGGTTCCTCCATCCAGCCCTTCTTGTGGATGGGCATCATGTTGTCCGGCTTCCAGTCATCTGGGACCTCTCCAGTGAGCCAGGACTGGTGGAAAACGGTGAAGAGAGGCTTGGCCAGCTCATCTGCCAGCTCTCTCAGCACCCTAGGATGGATCCCATCTGGTCCCATGGACTTGTGAGTATCCAAGTGGCTCAGCAAGTCCCAATCTAATTCCTCATGGGGTACTACACTGCTCCCTCACCCCATCAACCAGTTCAGGAGGCCAGTTATCCTGAAGTCCCGCCTTACTGTTGAAAATGAAGGCAAAGAAGGTATTTAGAACTTCAGCCTTTTCCTCATCTTTAGTTACAGTGTTCCCCTTCAGGTCCAATGAAGAGTGAAGGTTCTTCTTTTTAGCATTAATGTATTTATAAAAATGCTTTTTATTGTCTTTCACAGAGGTGGCCAGCTTAAGTTCTAACTGCGCTTTTGCCTCTCTAATTTTTCTCCCACATGACCTAACAACATCCTTAAACATATCACTAGTTGCCTTCCCCCTTTTCCAAAGGCAATACACCATTTTCCCTTAATTCCTTCAGGAGCTGCTTGTTCATCCAGGCCGGTCACCTTCCCCACCGGCTCATCTTTCAGCACATGGGAACTGCCAGCTCCTGTGCCTTCAATAGCTCCTGTTTGAAGTAGGGCCAACCGTCCTGGACCCGTTTGTTCTTAAGGGCTGCTGCCCAGGGTATTTTCCGACTAAGTTGCTTAAATAAGCTGAAGTTTTCCATCCAGAAGTCCAAAGTGAGGGTTCTGTTAGTGCTCCTCCCTATTTCCCTGCATAATGAAAACTTCACTATCTTATGATTGCTGCACCCTAGACAGACTCCTACCATCACATCTCCCACCAGCCCTTCTCTATTGGAGAACAGCAGGTCAAGCAAAGCCTGACCCCTGGTAAGCTCACTTAACAGCTGCATCAGGAAGCTGTCCTCCATACACTCTAGGAACCTTCTGGACTGCCTCGTCTCTGCTGAGTTAAGTTACCAGCAGATGTCTGGCAGGTTAAAGTCACCCACATGAGCAAGATCTGATGATCTTGAGACAGCCTCCAGTTGCTTGTAGAATATTTCATCAGCCTCCTCATCCTGGCTGGGTGGTCTATAACAGACTCCAACCAGGATGTCAGTTTTGTTAGGCCTCCCTCTTATTTTAACCCACAGGCACTCAATCTTCTTCCTCAACCTCAAGTTCTGAGGCATCAAGATATTCCCTAACATACAGAGCCACCCCTCCTCCTCTTCTCCCTCCCCTGTCTCTCCTAAAGAGCTTTTAACCCCCCAGTGCAGTACTCCAATTATGTGAATCGTCCCACCATGTTTCTGTAATAGCAACTATATCATAGTTTTCCTGGAGAACAGACAAATGCACAGCAGTGGTGGTCCAAACAGAGATAGGGAAAAAATATTCAGACTGTTACCTGTGTAGAGAAATGCCACCAGGAGACATGTATGTATGCATCTAACCCATAGACAAGAGGGAACAGAGCAATGATTCCTCTGATAGATCACCCAGATGTGTTTTGATGCAAGAATATAGCTGGGTTTGGCTGCAATGTGTAGGCATACAAAGGAGAATGAAATATTTGGACTTTAAGGCTGTCTGTAAGAGGCAGTGTAGCATGAATGGCCTAATTTGGAGCAGATTCCCATAATGAGTTTCAGGAGGAAAAGCTGTCAGACAGCTAATTCCTTTAGATTGATACAAACAGCAGAATATTGACTGCAACAGTTTTAAAGTAGGTCAGAATTGCTCCTTCCTTCAAATATTTTATGTGCACTCCTGAGACACTAGAAGGAAAAAAGTACCATTCAAGGAACAAACCATTGCACTTAGGAAGATCTCAGGCTCTCATATTCTCGCAGGACATGGCTAGGCCAGAGAAACAGGTGTTTAATTTTCTTCTACTGTGCCTGTAATTTCTCCTGTCCAAGGTACAGAGGGTGTGCTGCAACACACCTCTACTTCTGTCAGACACCTCTACCAAAGTCAGTGGATGCTGACACAAGCTATTTTGTTATCATTCAAGTCCATATAGTTTTACCAGCTTGGCAATAGTCTGCGATTTAGAACGATAAGTAGGCTGGAGTGCCTTGATATTTACAGTCTCAGCACAGTAGCTATTTTCCTTTAATTACAAAATCGCTATGGCTACATTAAATGCCAGATGTTTCCTTTTACCTTCCAGTTCCAGTTCCAGTTCACTTCAGTTAATGCCTTGACTGAAGCACCTTTCAGCTTGTGACCTTTCTTTTCCTAGTTCAAGTATTTCCTTGCCATGGTTGTCTGTAATCCAGACCAATGGGCTTGAATAAAAGGGGGTGTTAGCTATATCCAAAGGGATTTCCAAAGAGAAAAGACCCCTTCTCTTGGTGGCCCTCAACTATTGTGAGGCAGGGCTTATTTCAGTTCGCTCACAATCTTATCAAATGGAGTTGTTGGTTTTTTAAACGTTAAACTGTGAGTGAGTGTGACACCTGTGTACAAGGGTGGAAAGCAGAAAGGGAGGCCAGTGGCTGTGTTTTTCTTGACCTTCCATGCTCCTTGGATGGTGGATATTAAGGGCTGTAAATACAGACTACATGGATGGTTTCTGAAAAAAAAAAGACAACACACAAAACTACTCCCTGAAGCAACCAAATTAAAAAAAAAAGCCACAACAGAAAGTAACTTCTCCAAGTCAGGGCAAGCTAATTGTAGCCACTGTGCCAGACTGTCATAACCCCACAGCAAGCAGGCATGGCTTCAGGATGAAGGACCTGTGGGGAGCATTTCTGTCTCACAGCTACTTCCCTGGCTCAGAGTCCATAACTCTCTGTTGTTGTGATTGAAGCCCAGAAAAAATCCTGAATCTTTCCTGTCTGGTTTTAACATTATGTGAATCTCAGTGGCAAGCGAGAACTAACTTCATGGGCCCCTGGGGAAGCCAGGCTGACTAGGTCAGAGAATGATGAGCATTCGTGGTTGCTATGATTTTGATTTATTTGCCATGTAAAATTCACTCATCTCAATAAAGATGCATGGACTATTGTTTAGTCTACATAAACTGTTTCATACTCATCAATAAAATGGTTTTGGGGGCATGTGGGGGATGTAGCTTCTCTGGAACTAGTTCAGTCTTTAATTCCTGCTAATGTACACTATGAGCTTGTGTCTAATTCAATTTGCAAAAACATAAAGTGCCATTTAAGGGAAACTCGCATATGGTTAGATGAATATGTAACCCAGATACCTCTGTAATTCCTTTAGATGTCATTAATTTGATTTGCTAAATTGTTATTTACAGATGCTAGTTCCATCTAAACCAGAATAAACCTCAAAGTCAGAACCACAGTAAGTGCTTTTAGGAGTCAGTTGTTTTTTTCTGTGCAGTAGCACTAAAGAGTACTTACGTCTCTTCGTGTCTTGTCTTCAGCCTTGTAACTTCATTAATATCATTACACAGAAATATCATGGTACTTACAAAAGAAAAACAAAACAAAAACCAAGAATACCCAGTGTGGTTACTGAGAATGGTTTTGTTCACTTAGGTATCACTGTAGTCCAGCGAGCGTCAAAATCACTAAAAGTGAAGTCAAGAGAAATTAGGTCTCAATGTATCATAAGTACAACAGCAAAACAGTGTACTTACTGTAACTCACTGTATGTGTGATCATCCACGTTGCCTTAAGACCAAGCAGACAGCAGAACTCAGCCCAACCTTTTATGGAATCAGTCAATTCTATATATGGAACTAAGGTGCCATTTTCACATTCCCAAACAATACAGCTAACCTCAGTTTGGAAAACTTTCTTTGGTATTTTGCTTTCTGTATTTTATTGCCCTGGAGGTAATGTACCTTTAATCTTCCCAGCTTGACTGGATCCCAAACACAAGGATTAATCTCAAATCTGACTCTTACTAATGAACTTGAACTTGAACAACAGTTTAGTCACAAAATGGACTCAGGCGGCAGCAAACTCACCCTCAGGTACAGCAAACAAGTCAAACAAGCAGAGGAAAAATGCTGAGGGTACACTTGGGTTATTTATAAACACTGATGTGTTGAAATTACAGAAATGTTCCCCCGAGATTCTTGGCCAGTTTCTCCTCTCACAAACAATGTCTGCTGTCACTGGAAAAGGTGATGTTAAAATGCATTCAGAGAGGAAAACAGTTGGTCCCAAGGAAATGACACCCATATAAGGGACATTGCATGGAGCTTTCACTTTGAAGTATTTCTAGTTTTATCCCATGGTCTGAATGTCCATTAGAAGCCATAGTGGTATGAGAAAAAAAGCATGGTTGGTGGAGATTGCCAGGAGATTAGCTGTAAAGGCATACTTTGGATCTGAAGTTCTAGTGTGGGTACATCTCTGAGGCCCAGTGAACATGGTCTTGCCCAGAAATTGAATCTTCACATGGGAAGCCCAGCTGTGGCACTGTAGTTTCCCAGGGGTTAAGACCGGGACAGATGCATTGGTTTGCAGTCAAGATGTAAATAATAGGCATGAAAAGCAGTCAACGAATGTGCAAGAGAACAGAAGATGGTAACAAAGCTAGTCTCAGCCGGAAAAGGTTACTTAGAAATAATTTAAAATGGGGGGGGAAGCTAAATGCAAAATAAAAATCTTCCTGAACATTTAATATTTTTTCCTCAAAAATGGGTGCTGTTCTAGAGATTAAATAGGAAAAGCTCCACTTATCCTTAATAAACAGGTAGCACTTTTTTTTTTCTTTCTTTCTTTTTTTTTTTCCTTTTCTTTTAACATAGTTCAGAATTTGGGAACATAGATGATGTTGTACATTTTTCATCTGTTTCGCCCTGCATTAAGCAGTAAGCACTGGGGAAAAGAAGTCTTATCTGGTGTGCTACCCGCCTAACCATTATCAGCTGACATCAGGTAAAGAAATGAGCCTGAAAGAGTGAAGGATAGATGCAGATGCTGGAATCCAGTGAGGTCAAAGGAGTCACATGGATGAAAGGAATGAGACATTTTCTTACAGCTTTTCAAATGAGCTGCCCTAGCAGAAGTACAGGCAGTGAAGCATGCTTTGCCTAGGGATTTGTGCCTCATGGCTGGATTATCGGGTGTCTAATAAAGTAGAAATGATGATCTGAGTGCTTTGTTGTTTGGGGTTTTTTTGTGCTTTTTTGGTTTTGTCTTTTTCTCTCAGGTAGGCTGTTGGGTCTTACTGTATCACTGTGGTTTTGATCTTCATATTAAATTTGATTGAAATTAACACAATGGTTCAAGAATTAGGGTTGATGGTGGTGAGGAAGAAGGGGGTACACAGGATCAAACACTCAGATACAAGTTTGCAGAAGCCTCATGTCCTTTATAAAGCAGGCTGAAAAAGAAAAGAACAAGCTCTGAAAAACATTCTTTCTAGATTCTTTGTGATTTTGTCCTTAATTTTAATTCAGTTACTACAATTAGAATGAAAAATAAAGGATATTGCCTGAAAAAGTGCAGCTGCCCTGTGTCATCAAATTTGAGTGTTTTGCATTAAGTTGTTTGTGCTACAGTTTGATAAAGAATCTGAATTTAACTGCCTCCCCCTTTGGGGTTCTCATAGAAATCTGAAGGTGCACCTTTCAAAGGTATGTTTTTAACAAAAGGAGGAGGAGGCTGCTGTCATGGTACTGGAAATTGAAGAAAAAAATACCTGCTTGACTGATCTGCCCTTTTCATCCAGAGCAGTTTGAGGCAAACACACTAAATCAAAGCCTGAGCTCCAGATGCCATATACAGTTGGAGATGGCTTCCTGCCAACAAGTTTCCAAAGCAAACAAGGAAGAGCAAATTTGTGTAGCATGAAGTGCAGCCACACAGGGAGGTGGTGAACAGGGTGGTTCCTTTCAGCGTGGAAGAGAATGTTGAGTGCTTTAATATAATGTTGTTTCAGCCCGAACAGGGCCTGAAAGAATATAATTTTCAACTCTAATCTTAAAATCTCTGCATTTAACCACGTCAGTAGTTCAATAGTTTTTCAGCTGGGTGATATAATGCTGCATTTGTGGTGTCCTTTAAGGCATGTCTGAATGACTTAGAGCCATTTCTGCTATCGATAACAAAGCTAGCACTGAAGTAGATCAGAAGTAAACTCTAGATCAGGCTGGCTGGGAACAAACAGACTCAAATGCATTTGGCAATAAATTGTAAATGTTCAGATCTGCAGATACATGCAGTTGGCCATATTTGGTGATTAAAAAAAAGGATAACTTTTAATGTCCAGGCTGAATGTACAAAACCTCTGGAAACAGGATGACTAGAAATACCCATAAGTGTATGATGCTTTCCTTGGCTAGTATAGTGGAAGAATAACAGCATTGAAAAGAAATACTTCTAAAAGATCATCTTTTGTTCAGTCTGATTGCCCTGTGTTCTTGTCAAGAACTGTCTTTTATGAAAACTGAAAACAATTCCTGTCTTGTCAACTTCTTAGGTGATAGAAAAGCTGACTGCCCTCTTATTCTGGCTCTTGTTCATGGCTTGGGAACCTCAGTCCTTATTGCTTGTAGATTTACTGCTGAGTGGTCTGGTTACAAAGAAAAGTAAATTAATTATATCAGCTCTACAACAGTCCATCCTGGAAATTTCTAAATGGATTTGCACCTTCACAGGAATGGCTGTGGAGGGTTGCAGACTGAAAATTATGGCTTTGGTTTGCTACAGCAAGAAAACTTAGTATGGGATAACAATTTCATGTCTGAGACTGTGATTCATTCAGAGCCCATAGCTTCATTCTGTACCCTCCTCCGCCTAGTTATCCATCGAGCTAAAAAAAACAAACCACAGAAACTTAATGAGAAACAAATGTTGCTGGAGAGTTGATCTGCAGTGGGAAGACAGACTGTAGAAAATGCTTCATTACTGTTTCTGTCACATCTTTTTTTAACGATAGATAAAAAATTCTGAGTTCTCTGCTAGTCCAGAAGTTTGGGAACATCATCACAGAACTGAGCTGTGTCTCACATGCGGACTTGGGTGAGAAAACGTGCAATTGAGGCAGCAGCAACAGTCTCTGGGATCAGAGTGAGATCCTTCCAGTAGAAGATGCCAGCATCTTTGAACACATAGTGGAAAGGAAGTGTGTTACTTATCACATATAGAAGCACTTCCTGCAAACCGGGTATGTATGGCTCTCCAATAATTGTTTATCGTGACTGCATGGGAAAAGGGGGAATGCAGAAAATTGCCAAAGCAATGTGATCTGTTTCCTTGTGTTGGGTATCTGTGATGCCCACAGAGGTGGGCAGGATGAATCTTGAGGATCAATACAACTACTACATGAAATGTGATGCCTCTTAAATCCATGCAATAAAAAGCACTTTCTCTGGGGTTTTGGCAATTCTCTTGAATCCCCACAAGAAATCAAGTGTCAGTTGCAGGGAAAAATAGCCTATATCATTTCAGAAGGGCCTGGATTTACTGAACTGCCCAACTTGGCTCTGGAGACAAGTGTCAGAGTGTTTTAAGTTATGTTGGACCCCAGCTTTCAGTTCCCATTCTTTCCCTCACCTTAAAGAGCACCAAACCAGCAAACCCGCTCCAAATCTCCAAATTAATATTCTACTTTTTTTCTTTTGTTTGGACTGGACTTGCTATATAGATGCTAATGATGTTCATGCTGCGTATGCATATATACATGTATTACCAGTACTTATATAATTTGTCAAGAAAGTGGCTTTTCAATCTGAAAGTTAGTGCATTGATTTGCCATTGTGCTTTCTTGGGCATTGGTTCTTTACTTTGTTAAAAATCAAAGAATAACACACTATTGTCTTTAAACTACAGATGTCACTCGTGTTTTTGTCCCTCTCTTTTCCTAATGTTACAAAGTACATAAAATTTTAACTTCTGCACATTGATGCCACCTGATCTTCAAAGTCTCTGTATGGTTTGTTTCTATAGCTCTGTCTGCTTAAAGTTTGCTTTTTTATGATGCAGCATTTTAGAGGGAGTTCTGTTACAATTCAGGATGAACTCATTTTAGAGAGTGTATATGTGTATATATATATATACACACATACACACACACACACACACATATATATATATATATATACACACACACTGGTAATATATATATGTGTGTGTTCATACATGCGTGCATTTAAAACAGAGCCATCAGTTTCTAAGAGTGGAAATATAACCAGAGCACTGCAAGTGTGAATTCAGTGTATTTCTTCCAACACAATCATCTGTTATACTAAAAAAGCAGCTACATAACATTTTAGGAGCCTGTTAGGTTAAAGTATATTTCTGATTAATTTGTCACTTAAGCAGCCCTGACTCTTCACTGTGAATTGGGGAGTTAATAGCAGCTCCCAGATGAAATGAATGGTGTTTGCTTGGCTGAGCATCTTAGACAGGTTTGAACATTTTAAATGTGAATGTATTCCTGATGGCCTTTTGGGATCTCCAAAGAACAAACCCAACTGCCCTTGCAAGGCATCTCTGCTCAGGGGAAGGCAGACAGGTGATGGCACCTGGTGATCAAAGATGCCAAAGTCATCAGTGAGCTCTACAGATACCACTTTGGGAGCTCATTCACAGATATAGCCTGGAGCAGATTGCAAGTCAGTGCCATCTGTGTAATCTCAGAGATGTAAGCAAAGCTGAAGCCAGCTACATGAGAACATCTAGCTTTTCTAATACTTCACAGCCTTAACCACAATATGGAAGTTTGTGCAAGTCTGTCCTTTCCAGATTGTCAACCTCAAGTGACAGATGTCCAAGCAAAGGCTTGCAGCACTGTCTGACGTACTCAGAGAATCCCATACTTCTGCATCCACCTTCATGAGCCAATAAAAAGGCAGGAGTCCAAACCCTAGATTTCTTTTTTAAATAAAAAATAAATCCCAGCAGATCCAGAACCTCATTGTCCATGCACAGACTAATGGCAGAATTGTGGGGAAGGAGGGGTAAAAAAGGAGCCAAAGCTATCATTGTCCCTACTTCTATGTCCAGCTGCTCAAAGTAGCAGCCCTTGCTTGCGTGTCACTCATCATTCAGCATCCACTCCACAGATTTCACTGAACTGAAGCTATCCTTACTGTCCCTGTTTGACAGCATTGCCCCTAGAAGGAAGTGGTCCTTCTGGGTAAGCTATCTCAGAAGAAGCACTGGGGCCCATGCATTTCTCCTGTCTGTGTACTTCCTTGAATAGGCAACACAAAACCTAAACATAACAGTCTTTCCCCTAAAGAGATAAGACACTTTCTAGAGAGATCACCAGAATGCTCTCTCTCTCCCAGAACAGGGCTAGCACATTGACATCTTGGTCTTGCATAAGGCTGTTCAGAAGTATGTTTAAAATAATTTTGCTAAAAATCATATAATCATAGAACTGTGGAGGTTGGAGGAGACCTTTGGGATCGAGTCCAACTGCTCACCTAGAACTCACAATCCCATGACTGCTGCTAAAGCGCTAGCACTAGACTGTGTCCTTAAGCACCACATCTATGTGTATTTTAAATACCTCCAGGGATGGTGAGTCCACCATCTCCCTGGGCAGCCTGTTCCAATGCTTGATAACCCTTTCTGTGAAAATGTTTTTCCTAATATCCAACCTGAACCTCCCCCAAACTCCTTTGATGTAGTAGTAGAGTGATCACATGTGTTTCACTAATAGAAGGTACTGAGTCATAGAGAAGCTAGAACTTGACCAGTGTTCCACACTGTTAAAGCCAAGGACAGAACCCAGATCCTTCCCTTCAAGATCCAAACTTCTGCTTTACCAGCTGAAGACTCTACTGTCTTCACAAAGCCATGGTCCACTCTGGGCACTAGAAGGCTATGATGAATATCTGTATTTTCCTGATATTTCTGCTTTCTGAAAGTAATAGCACACAGGCTTCACAGTGGCAGCCTGAAACTCTGTAAAGTACTGTAGCTGATATTACATACATTTTGACCCCATGAACCTCTGTGTTCCTTCAGTGCTTGCTTTGGATTCTGGGTGCTGAAGGAGCTGTGAGAAGGAAATTTACCCAGCTCAGAACTGTATTAAAAATGTCTATTCAAGCTTGTAGTGAGAGCATCTGGGATAGGCAGAAATGTGAATGCATGCCTGACAGCAAGTGTACGCTGTATAATGCCACACAGAGAACAGCAGCCAAGATAATCCCAAATGATGTTTTGCTGACATCATGCAAAGCTCACTGCACTCACTTTCACACACAAAAACCTTAATTCATGCTGGCTCTCTTGTGCCTAAGGATTTCTCTCTGTGCTGAACTTGCACTGTGCAACATAAGTGTGTGCAGAGCTACCAGCTGCCCCTGGTACACTCGCAGCATCTATCCACACGTATATACTTACCTGCAGCTAAGTATCATTCATCATAGCCAAATTCTATGGCTTGCTCTGGGAGTGCAGGCATAAGTCCAAATGCTGCTTATGCTTGGATAGTTTGCTCTGTGCTGAGGACAAAGGTAGTCCTTGGAGCACATATAGTCTTAGGAGGAGAAAAAAAAAATCCCCTGCAATTCACTGGGAAAAAAGCATCTCAGCTCTTGTAGGAAAGAGGGATGGAACTCCTTAAGTCTTACTAATTCTCTGGGCAAATGGGAGTTACCAGTGGTGATGCCATAAACAGTGCAGGAAGGTTGTATGTTACTCGATAAACTTGAGTTTCTTCTGCACCCACCCTTACTTTCAAATCATTGTTGTCCCTGGGGATTTGAAGTCTCTTAATGTTTACAACAATTTAGTTGTAAAACATTAATTCCCTTTTTTCTTCAGATTATTATGAGCTACAACCTCTCACAAATAAATAGCTTCTTCACAGAAGGGTTTCCACAGAGAGTTTACAATGTTTTCATCAGCCCATGCCTATCAGGCTGCTGAATTAAAACCTCTGAGATAACTTGATGCTGAAAAAGTCAGACCATGTTTCTTTGTTTACATTGATGGCATTGAGTTTTCATGGAGGGGCAGCAAGTTAATGTGAGAAAAGCTTTGCTTTTATGGGACAATAGGTCAGGATGTCATGCAACACTCTTCCTCTGCAGTTCCATGACAACTGGGTAGGAGGAGATAGCTCTGTTTTCCAAAGTTAGATAGCAATTGAGGCTACTTTTTACCTTTTGGAAGAGAAATTTCAGGCTTTTCATTTTGCCTATACTGAATATAAAGGATTGAGCAAAAAGTCCTGGAAAAGGAGCTGCAGAAGCGAATGGGCATCACGGTTTGCATGACCTAGGATGGCTTTAAATGTCGTGCACCCTGGGTCATGCTGTCTGTGCACATTGCTGATTGTCAGCAGGCCACTGAGACAAATGTTTCCCACTTCACTGAGGAAGCTCCCCAGACACAGGGTGTGTGAAGCCATGGGGTACTCCCAGGATTGCTGTCATGCTCAAAGTGCTTCAGCTTGCACTGAAATGCTGGCAGCAGCTTCAGCTTTCCTTCTCAGGAACTCAGACCATGATATATTTGCTTAAGCCTGTTTTGGGACCCCTGTTAGGCTGATAGCTTTTCTTGAGACAGGAAAGTCCTTGCTGAGTGTGCTAGTTCACTTCTCAGGCTGTTGGACATCTAACTGGTGGGGCTTGGTAGGAGTGGATTTGGTGGGAGCACTGGAATTTGTTGGCCAGCAGGCAGAGGGAGCTTGTTCCTTGTTAAGAATGGTTTTTGGGCCTGATCTGTGGCTGGAAAGTCCTCCAACACATGAACAGAAAATGTAGAGTTGGAAGACTGCTACTAGGCCTGTGCTCTGGTGAACAGGATGGAGCCTCTGACAGGTGGCTTCCACCTGTTTTGTAGGGTGCTGCTTAAGCTCATCCTGAGCTATGCAGCCTAGAGGCCACAGCACAGAGGAGGTAATAAATTACTCTGACAGCTAAGGCAGCACTGGTGTGGCAGTTTTAGGCTATGCTTTTAAAATTTAGCTGCACATTTTGAGCATAAAAGTAGAAAAATATAAATAAATCTCTATTAGGTGTAAAAAGGAAAACAAAGATTATTCTAAACAAATTCTTTGGATAAATGTCTGGGGTAAAAGGAGCTGTATCATAACAATTCTTCACATTTCACTCCTATTCCCCTTCCTTTTCTCTTCTCCTCTGATCTTGGCTGTTCTGCTTCACCCGGGAGATAACAACGCTTCCGGCTGACCTTGAGATAAGAACTAACACTGGTTTCTCCTGGCTCTCCTCCTTTCTCTCTCTAATACAGGGCAGGGGTGAGGGAGGTTTGGGGGGGCAGTGGAGCAGCTTCCCTGGTCTTTTGGACCAGGGGGGTTTCCATGTTTGTTTTTTTGTTGTTTGTTTGGGTTTTTTGCTAATTGTAAATATCTGTATAATATTGTAAATACTGTACATCTTGTACATATCATTACATTCCATTGCAGAGGGCAGTTTTTGCTTGTACATACAGCTTCATTTGCTTCTAACTGCGTTGGTCTGGTTTAAAAGTTAATGCTGGGGGAAACTTCAACCCACCACAACTGGGCAGGAGAAAAAGAATTGTTGCTGCCTTGATGCTTGCTCTGGAAAGCCATGCTGAGAAAGGGAAATGCAAACTCAGGCAGAAACAAAAGGCATTTAGCTTTCCCTTTGTATTTTATGGCACCAACTGTAAGGTAATTAATATGCAGTGCTGAACTCACGGGTGCCTAAGAAGACTACAGCAGTATAGTTGCATTTCCATTGGCTTTCTTTGCTCTTGAAGTGGGCTACAGGCAAAACTACTTCTGCAATCTGGATCGGTATGAGCTGCAGTGCTTCTGCAAGCTGTTTTAATATCCACCCTTCCTACTCCCTCCATTATTGCACTATCCTCTGAGGAGTGTCATTGAACCTGTACCACAGCCTCACATATCAGAGGTATTCAAAGGGAGCCCCACCCAGCATGGTGTTGGGATGTTCCAAACTTTGTGTCCAGTCACACTCTGAGATATCTAAAACAAGGCTACTTTTAAGTCAGTGTGGGAATATAAACACCTCTGGGAGCAGGGAATCTTCCCACTAGTCTTAGACATCGATCGCAGATGAATCCTCCTCTGGCTGTTCCTCGTCTCTCCCCTCTGGTTCTAAAAGGGTAAATTTAGGTGAAGCCAATTGCCTCCTAAGAGCGTCACCTCACATAGCTGTTGTCTGGTCCTTTCATTTTAGAAATGTCCTCTTCTGCTCTGGCTGAAGAGCATATGTATCTCCTACTCTTTCACAGTGGTTGCTCAAAGACTTTCCTGACACTGGGCAGTTGCCTCAAAAATCATCCAACTGAAGGGAGAAGGGGAGATGCAAGGCTGGCTGAAAGGAGAGGGAAAGAGCTGGTGCCCAGGAAAGCAGAACAATAGTCACTCCTCACAGAAAAATCTCTTTATCCTAAGTCAGTATGCAAACACAAGGTACAGGTGTTACCTTTAATTACAGAGACTGTGATTTGGTAGCTGGTTCCATTTGTAACTCTAATGGAATCTTTTACAACCTTTTACTGTGTTACAGCTTTAGGAAGGACCTTTCAGCTTTATTCTGGGGGAACCAATTCAAAAGGCAGGCAGTTTAATCACAAGCAGTTTTTACATTTTAAGCTGAACAATATCAGTGCAAAAATCTTACTAAGAAAAATTTCAAATGAGTCCCCAAGTTGTGGATATGTAAGT
The DNA here is from genome assembly GCF_014839835.1 of Dryobates pubescens. Taxonomy (NCBI): domain Eukaryota; kingdom Metazoa; phylum Chordata; class Aves; order Piciformes; family Picidae; genus Dryobates; species Dryobates pubescens. Next base: position 8,961,363 of record NC_071621.1, on the reverse strand, counting down.
GCAAATGAAACCGGTAATAAATATCAGATAGACTTTATCTAAGTCTAGAAGGTCGCACTTGCAGTAAATAACTGATTGGATAAAATTATCTACAGTTCAAAGAACAGTTTCACTAGAAATGATACAATTCCCCAATAAAATAATTGGATGATAGAGTGGTACAACGCGAGTTGATTAATTTTCAAGTGTTTTAGTTAGGATTTTCAAGCCTGAGTATTTCCAGCCTGAGTACAGCTACAGATGCTTTATTCTGAAAACGTGTGTGAAAAGTCTGCATGTATGAAAAAAATATAAATTAAAAAATGAAGAGGAGAAGGAAGGTATGTGCATAAGGGAGGGCTTGGCCATGCAGGGTTTTGTGTTTTGGGGAGGCTGGATCTAGGACCATTTCTCAGGGATGTTTTCTTTTGTTCAATCAGGCTGGTGCAGCCTCAGTGCTAACTGGTGCCTTTAGCTTTTTGGCATTCCTCAGTTTGCTTGTGCCCTGTCCTTTGCCATGGTTCATCTTATTGGCCTGAGACCTCAATTTTTCACAAGGGAGCAGAAAGTGAATGGGGCAGTTGAGCAGTTTCCCACATGGATGGTCCAACAAAGCTTTTAAGTAATGCCCTCCCCTCACTGCTGTGCCTCTGCAGAGATGAGGAACTGCCCTGCCTTCCTGCCCCACCACTTCTCCCACTTCATATGCCCTGCTCAAACTACACAGATACTATTGTGTTTCCCATATAAATCCTCTTTTTCTTTCTAAATTAAGGTTGGTGCTTCATGAAAAAGACAACAAAAAGGAATATTACAGAAGAACTGGGACTCAGTGCAGAGTGCAGAAGAGAAGAGCAAATCTACTGCCAAACATTTCTTGGTACTGGCCAAGTTCTTCAAACACTGACAAAATAAGCATATGCCAGCCTGGATATGGTTTGGTTTGTGAAAATGATGAGAGCTCTGATTCTGCACATGTTCATGTATGTGAGCAACTTCTTGCATCTGTGGATTGCTGGCAAAACTACCTACAATTGTGGAACTTTTTATGGCCAAGTTGCCTTTGTTATCTGCTGGGAAATCTTCATCTGTTAGTTTCTCCCTGCCATCTCAGAGACGGATTCATAGCCACTCAAAGCAATTTTTGCTGGCTTTCTTGCAGCTCTTCTTCACTCTACTTTCATGTGCTAATGTACTATGATTGTGACAGGGGACAAAAGGTAAAGTTGGTTTTGGTAAAATTCCATGTCTGAGTTAAAATGAGCTTGCAAACCCTTGAATAGCACAGGTACCAACCCTTGGTGGCAGGGGAAGGGTTCTCCCCCTCACTGGACAGGCAGCAACACACTTGGTGCACTGTGGGATATCCTCCAGCCTGTGTCTCACTCTCACCGAACCTCTCCACCCCTGTTGTCCTCAACTGTCCCTGCAGCACAGATTCGTTTTCCTTTCTGTGATGGCTCTGGGCACATAAGTGCAACCTGGGGGGCAGACTGAGGACGTGACCACAGCATGGCAAAGGTGATGGAGATGGGGAGAGTGGTACTCAGTACATACTGTCAAGATTTTATTGGGCGACTCCTGTCATTTACATGTAAAACAGGAAGTCTGCAACAGGAGGAGGTCTGAGCTTCATCCAGGTCTGTGGTGATAAAAAATGCCTTTGAGGCAGGATTCAGCAGCCTGTAGTCTGATATTCATTACCTCAATTCCTGTTGCCTGTAAAATGATCCTGTGGTGACTGGGCACAAGGGACAGAGCTCAGGTGAGATTGGTCACACCTGGACTTAGTCATGCACCAAAGCAGCATGTTAGATGAGACCCAGCCCAGCCTGGGAGTGGGGATTGTGGGGCACCTTGCTCCTGGCTTGTCTTCCTGGTGGAGCACCAGTGTGCCACAGGGAGAGGCTTGCTGCACTCTCCTTGTTTGCACTTCTTCTGCTCAATTTATGAATGGATTTTATGTATTTCATTTTCAAAATGACTCTTCCAGTTATCCCCTCTTACAAACAACTGGAAGCTGTACATTCTGTTGCTATGGGCAGAGATAGTCATTCCCATGCTGCTAACTCAGGCTGCTCAAGTCTGAATGCAGGTCCTGTAGCTGCTTCCACCCTAGATGTTCAGAATGAGTCCTTTTCATTTTGTCCAGGTGATTGAATTAAATGAGTGGATAATTTTATAGGACTACTAAGTCCTTATGGTAACAAGTCATGTGCACCTTCATCTTCTAATACTTTTATAGCAAGTATAGAGCTCTTAAAAGCAGTAATGTTATTTCCATACCACTGTAACAAAATTTCTATTCCTTGTGCGTATTATAGGGTCAAGTATTCAGGATTTCTTCCTGGTTGATCTCTGCCTTTTTGTATTTCAGCAAGTTATTATAAGGGGGAGATTGACTTGGAAACCTGTTAGCTATGTGATAGTGTGACCTGAGCATCTGAGGATGAACAAGCAAGCATAGAGTCCAGGGAGTAGGAGAATATAGTGTCTTACCTGTGGTGAAGGATAAAGCATCTGAGAAAATGGACCTTAATTTTTGTCTGAGGTGAAAGAAGAAAAAATGCCTCCTGTGAAGCACCCAGTAGGAGGATGGAAGAGAAACTCACCTTTTCCTTCTCTGCCAACAGCTTCCTTCAGGTGTCTACCCCTGTAACATCTGTCTGTTCTAATGATCAGGCACTTACAAGCTAAATACTGCAAATTTGTGCACTTTATAATTCTAATGCATCTGGAAATTTTATAGGGAAAAAAAGTCCTTTGAATGCTCTATCTTAGGGTAGAAGTGGAGAAAATCTGAAATGAATTCTTAAACTCTAATTTTACAGCTTGGCATACCCCACGTGAGCCACCCATCTCCAACCATATTATGTAAAATGCTTAGGTCTCCCAGGGCAGCTCAAGTCTCCACATCCTGTCAGTTCCCATGGACTTAAGAAATATACTAAACTGAGTGTGAGTGTGTCACCAATATTTGTGGCAGATCACCAATATTTGTGGCAGATATACTTCTACTTGTTGAACTCTCTGTGAGTGTGTGGGTGACACCAGTCATCAATACATAAATATCTTCTTAGGTAACTGTTCTTCACTTATCAGTCTTACCCCTAGCAATTGTCAGCTGCTCCTCTCTTGTTATGTAGAATCAGTGAAGCTCACTCCTTTTTTTTTTTTTTTGTATATTCTTTTCATAACTGTAAAGGTGGAAATTTTTTTTACATCCATGAGAGAGCATAGTGAGGCTATGTGAGACCAACTACATATTTTCTTGTTCAAAACCCATAATTTGAATAGAACCATGTAGTCCTTCATATTTACCTTTGCACTAGGTTCCATCTTAATATTTTATCCAAGCAACATATAAGCAACTTGATCAATTTGTTCTGCAAATCAGAAGTGTTTTGTGCAATAAGATGCCACGTGCAGAGCACTTTTTTCATTATTTAGAGATGATGTATACTCGTCCTCATTGTATATCAATACATTAAGTGTATAGTCAAACCTGAAACAGTATGAGTAGATGCTTTCTTTAAAAATAGAGGAGCCATTAGCAATGATGTGGGTGTTTTATAATGCTTTCCTGTTTACTGCCAGCATTAGGCATTAATACTGCTCAGAAATCTACACATCTTTATGCCCTCCATGACTTGATGCCAAAGCATCAGCATTTCTAGAAATTTAAGAGGACAACTAAGTGTTGAGAGAGGCTTACTTCGTGTGTGCTTACCTTGCTTAGAGAATTAGATGGGTTATTTGTTTCACACAGTGAGGGCCAAATCTTCCCTCTGCAATGGATTGCTTCAGGGAGAGTCTGGCCTGGGGAAGGGCTTCTGAGTTTCTCTAGTCAGAAGGAAGTTATTCCTGTTATTGGATCAGAAAAGCATGCAGTTCTATGTGCAGCAATTAAATATCCCCCTCACTGCACAAGAGACAAACCATCACTTTAGATTAGTTCTCTTTTAGATTTTTTTTTTTGCCTTTGCCATTAGAGCAACTCAACCTTATCCCTGCCTGAGAATCCTTGTTTGCTCTATGCCAAGGGAGCAGATACGTGTGTACTTACTGAATATGTGTCATATGCTATCCTGCCACAGAGCATTAGTGAGTAATGCTTTTACATAGACTGCAGGCCTCCTTTAGCTATCAAAAGGCAAAACATGTGTATGTAGGAGGGAAAAGATAAATGAATTATGAAAATTTTATATCTCTGAGATGTGGTTTTGCAGCTATCAGAATACATGCAGTGTTTTCAGCCTGTTATTGCCATATACAAAGTGGTTCCATAGCCTGAGGAAGAACAGATTTGAACTGCAGAAAAGGAACCCATGTTGGTATTCATGTCCTTTGTACACTAGCACTGCACTTCAGAAAGCAGAGAAATTGCACAGAATGAGTAGAAAAGGATGCAAACAGCTTCCTTGCAAGTTGTGGAAACAAGGTGGGCTGTGCCAGTCAAATTAACTTGACCCAAACTAACTTAGAGTCAAGCAAAATATCTGGATTTATTGCTCTCTTTTTTTGGATGTCCTTCTAAAAGAGACTGACACAAGTCCATTGTTCTTGTTGTGGCTCCTGATAAAATCTATTTCTCTCTTGTCTGACATGCACATGAGAGTGAGATTGGAAAGAAGAGGATGAATCAATTTCAAAACAGTTATTTTTTGTTCCAGCACCTCTCGGGTCTAAATAAGGTGGCAATTACCAAATGTCTTGAAAAATTTGGGAGTAGTCTCATCAGCTGTTCACCTGCTGATACTCTTACATGTAAGGTCCTCGTGAAATCCCTCAGGGAGCAGTATAGTTCCCCTGTGATCCAGGAGGAAGTAGTTAGAAACCTCCTTAGTTGCTTGGATCCTCAGAAATCCATGGGACTGGATGGGATCCATCCTAGCTGAGAGAGCTAGCAGATGAGCTGGCCAAGCCACTCTCCATCATTTTTCAACAGTCCTGGAGCTGGAGAGGTCCCAGAAGACTGGAAGCTGGCCAACGTGATGCCCATCCACAAGAAGGGCCGGAAGGAGGAACCAGGGAATTACAGGCCTGTCAGCTTGCACCCCTCAGTGCCAGGCAAGATTATGGAACAGGTCATCTTGAGTGCAATCACACAGCACTTACAGGATGGCCAAGGGATCAGGCCCAGCCAGCATGGATTGGTTGGCAGGTCCTACCTGACCAACCTGATTTCCTTCTGTGATCAGGCAACCTGCCTGGTGGATGTGGGGAAGGCTGTGGATGTAGTCTGCCTGGACTTCAGCAAGGCATTTGACACCACCCCCCACAGTAAACTCCTGGCCAAGCTGTCAGCTTGTGTCTTGGACACAAGCATTCCATGCTGGGTTAGGAACTGGCTAGAGGGCCAAGCCCAGAGAGTGATGGTGAATGGTGCCACATCCAGCTGGCAGCCAGTCACTAGTGGTGTCCCCCAGGGATCAGTGCTGGGGCCCATGCTCTTTAGTATCTTTATCGATGATCTGGATGAGTGTTTTTCTGGTAGATGATATTTCCATCTGCATAGTAATTGCCCAGAATTACTAGGCAGCTGCAGTGCCTAGCTTCAGAGGCCACTGGCATCTGGGGTGGGGATGCCTCCTGTTTTATATATGCATGTATACATATGTTTTTATATATGCATATTTCAACAGTGTGAAGATGGGGCTTAATGATGTGCTAAAACTCAAATGTATCCAGTATATGGCAAGAAATGCCTTGAACATAGTATATGAAGTCACTTGTATATAAACTCATTCTGCCTGTTTCAAATGTGCTTGGAGCATTTTGATGGATTAACTTTTTGTCAGTAGTCTTTATACTGGATTAATATTGCCTGTCCAAATCCTAACATCCATGGTTATTGCAACAGCTTTTGCCATTCTTTCTTGCTTCTGCTCATTGCCACCCAGGATCATGCACTACAGTTGTAGATTTGGAGCCCTGTGCTTCCGCTTTTTGCTGTTTGCATCCACTGGGCTTTTGTTAGCTACAGCTATCTGCACTGAACCTTGCTTTGCAGCTGCTTTCTGTCATGTCCCTTTTCCTTGGTTGCCTTTCTGTGAATGTGACCTCCTGTCTTGTATTAGACTTCTGCACCACTGAAAGACTGGATTTTCTAAAGTGCCTGTGGCAGCAGCTCCTTACTGTCAATACGTACCATCCCATGCCATATATACAACATTCTTGTCTTCCTGATTCAGACTTGCCTGATGAGGTCCAGAAGGATAGAGATAGAAGTATTAGTAGAAGTCCTGCCAGGACTCTGGGCAGGAAGGATATTTTGCAGCAAGATGTCTATTTCTGAACCCTCATTTCAGAAATGCCTCATCATAGGTACTGAGGGAATGACACAGAGCTGAGGCTGTTAGTGAATAGTCTGGTATTGGGGCAGGGAGAGTTTGCCTGTGCTAGACACAGTGGTGGTTCAGAAACAGAGCCAGTCCATCTAATCCCCCCAAAAGGGGAAATACAAGGAGAAGGACCAGAATCTTGAGGGAGATAAAGCCCTTCAGGAGAATGGTTGGATGTCTCCTTAGTTCCCAGGTATCCGTAGGAAGGTCCTAAAACGGAGGACACAGTCAACAGCCCAGGTAGAGGCTCATTTTCCATGTTTTCTCCACACTCTTTTGAATGTTTTGTTTCCAGTAGTGTAGCATAGCAACCTATGCTACTTCAACAGCTGCTGTCAACACAGCTTCTCATCTCTGGTCAAAGCCAAAAGGTTCACACAAAGCCACTAATAATAATAATAATAATAATAATAATAATAATAATAATAATAATAATAATAACAATAACAATAATAAACAACCAGGTTGGAAGAGACCTTCAAGATCATCGTGTCCAACCCCTCAACCAATCCAACCCACCTAAACAACAAAACCATGGCACCAAGCACCCCATCAAGTCTCCTCCTTAACACCTCCAATGATGATGACTCCACCACCTCCCCAGGCAGCCCATTCCAATGGGCAATCACTCTCTCTGTATAGAACTTCTTCCTAACATCCAGCCTAAACCTCCCCTGGTGCAGCCTGAGACTGTGTCCTCTTGTTCTGGTGCTGGCTGCCTGGGAGAAGAGACCAACATCTGTCTGTCTACAACTCCCTTCAGGTAGTTGTAGAGAGCAATAAGGTCACCCCTGAGTCTCCTCTTCTCCAGGCTAAGCAACCCCAGCTCCCTCAGTCTTCCTCATAGGGCTTGTGTTCCAAACCCCTCACCAACTTCGTTGCCCTTCTCTGGACTCGTTCCAGCAAGTCAGCATCCTTCCTAAACTGAGGGGCCCTGAACTGGACACAGTACTCCAGGTGCAGCCTAACCAGTGCAGTGTACAGGGGTGGAATGACCTCCCTGCTCCTGCTGGCCACACTGTTCTTGATGCAGGCCAGGATGCTATTGGCGCTCTTGGCTGCCTGGGCACACTGCAGGCTCATGTTCAGCCTACCATCAGCCAGTACCCCCAGGTCCCTCTCTACCTGGCTGCTCTCCAGCCACTCTGACCCCAGCCTGTAGCACTGCATGGGGTTGTTGTGGCCAATGTGCAGAACCTGGCACTTGGATGTGTTCAATCTCATGCCCTTGGACTCTGCCCATCTGTCCAGCCTGTCGAGGTCCCTCTGCAGAGCCTCTCTACCCTCCAGCAGATCAACTCCTGCCCCCAGCTTGGTGTCATCAGCAAATTTACTGATGATGGACTCAATGCCCTCATCCAGATCATTAATAAAATGTTAAAGAGCACAGGGCCCAGCACTGATCCCTGGGGGACGCCACTAGTGACTGGCTGCCAGCTGGATGTGGCACCATTCACCACCACTCTCTGGGCTCGGCCCTCCAGACAGTTCAAACCTCGCTTCGGTTGGGGGTTCCACATTTCGGCAGTGCCTGGCGCCAGCCACCCTTCTTTTTTCCCTTTCCCTCTTGCTGAGCCTGGGCTGGGCTCCGGCTCACGTACAGGCAAGCCCCCGTCCCCCATCGCTACGGGTGCACCAGCAGCCACCCCAAACCGCCGTGCCCTTGCCCGGCCCCACGGGTCCCCTGCCTGACCCGAGGGGGTCAGGTGGCTTTACCGAGAAGCCAGCCGACCCCCTGCTCAGCTGCCTTGCCGGTGGCTTGGAGCAGCCGCTCGGCAGCGCTGCTCTGGGAGTGCCTGGCGTGCAGCTCTCCCTCATGTACACCTGTATCTCCAGAGGCAGCTGGTTCTTGTTGTCCCTGTTTCTCTCACATGGAACCAGGTAGTGAATCAAAGGTATTGTGCAGTGAGGCCTTAGCAGAAAGACAGTTACCCACAGAGATAGCCCAGGCAGCAGGGAGAGGCGAGCAGCAATCATTCTTAAATAGCCCAGGGGAGGAACACCCTGGGGCTAGGATGGTGACTGCTTCTGTTTGAAGAGAATAGAAACCTGTGCTTGAACGTGGATGTCAAGGCCCAGGTGTGCACTTCATTCTGGAGGCTGGCTACTCTGTGATGGCCCAGCAATAAGTTTACTGGCAGAAGCAGGACCTGTCTGGTTGGGTGTAGGGAGCATATTCTAGGTAAATATTATTCACAGATTGGAGGAAAGGTTTCTCCTCTTGCTGTGGTGTGCTGTATTTGTGAAATGGGATGGGCATTGGAAGATACTTCAGGTGGTGGTGGCATAACACTGTGCATAGGAAAGTCAACCCCTGCCTGTTATCCCTCATACCTTTAAATATCCTCTCCAGTCACATTTTCTAGACAAAGTCAGTAATGAATCACCAAGACTGCCACATACTGCATCATAGAGGTGCACTGTAATGTAGCCAGAAGGATTTCTAGTCCTAGCTACTAAATTGTCTCACTACTTTCTCCCTCATTGCTTTCTGCTCCCTATGTTTTCCAGGTGCAAACTTCTCACCTTTTCTTTTTTTTTCCCTCCTATGGTTTACACTTTCATTAAATCCTTGTAATCTCTGTTTGTACTTAAACAGTATTGAGATACTGTGGTGGGTTGAAAGGAAAGGCTCCGCTTTCCCCCCCCCACTGAGAAAGAAACCGCGGCTAAAACTCAGTCAGAGAAAAAGCAGACACATATATTTACAAGCATGTATAGGAAGCAGATTATATGTAACACCACAAATACAGGGATTTTACAATATATACAGGAATATACAGCAAATGAACTCAACCAGAAACCAGACCCCCAACAGGGGGTTTCCCCCTGTGCCCCCTTCACCCCCCTACCTCCCTTCTCCCCGCAAAGAGGTAGAAAAAAAGAGACAAGGGCGGTTAGCAGGGGAGGAAAAAAAGGAAGGCCTGGTACAGGAGAGTTAGTTCTTATCTCTTGGCAAGAAGCCCAGAAGCAGTCCAGCTGAAAGGAACAGCGAAGGAAGGAAAACTGAGAGAAAGCCCCAGCTCCCCTGGGTCTAAACCATCACCTCCCCCCTTAATTAGCCAATGAAATTCGTTTAGAATACCAAAATATTTTATAAACATTTAGCCAGTGTGCCCCTTCCTTAAAGGCACAGCCTCAAACGGTCACAGATACTTATTTCTGAGGATCAGATACCGAGGAATGCAAAAAGCCTGAAACAAAAGAAGGTGTGTCTGAACACATCAAGAACACATCAATAAATGCAGGATATGCAGAAAGACTGTAATGGCTTCCTTCTCATTTCTGTGCAGTTCAGCCCCAATGAGTGTCCGATAAAGTAAATATCCATGTCTTCCCCAAATCTCAGTGGTGCATGCAGGTACAGAGACAGCTGGTCAATCCCTCAAAGTTCCACCAGTTTTCTTCTTTTCCTGGTGTCGTAGAACTACTGTTCAAAACTATTGTTCAGGTGAGGGGATCCAGGTGAGACATTTGAGATTAAGTTATATTTGACACTCCAACTTGTGTGATGATCAAGTACACAGACAGAATAATGCACAGACTACGAAACTCACCGTAACTAAAGAGCTCTGGCAGTGTATGAGGTTGCAGGAAAGCAGGGCAGATGCAGTGTGGAATGGTAAGTGGCACATCTTTGAGTCATGCTAGTGTAAAATGACAAGGTTGCATGATCTCCCTAATCTGTCAGTGACCTTTTGCAGACCAGTCACATCACTGCAGCTTGAGCCAGCTCTTCTGAGGGAACCAGTAATGTACAGCTCTGGCACTAGAGCTGCTGTGGCCTGAGTCATGGCATCTGCAGAATTAGATTTAAAATTGATGGGAATTTTGTGTGTGTGGAATGACACACAAATTTTCTGGAGCAGAGATGCATCTTTCCTATATATTTATTACCAAATTCAATTCCACAAAGAATTCTGAAAGTCTGAATGCCTGAATATGACACAGCTCACCTGTTTCCTCAGGCTCAGATGTATTCATTTTCATCCCTAACTCTTCCTAGCTGCTGAGTTTTACCTTTCAGTCAAGAACAAATTAAATATCAAGTGAAACCACGCTATTACTCACCGTTGCTTACAACTATGTCAGGTACTGCATGTTGCTGCTTTGTTTCTTGAGAAGGACATGGATCACCACCTAGACAGGTCTGTTAGCTAAAGGGGCATCAGGACCCTGCTTGAGCTCTTCCAAAGACAGGACCGCCCAGTGTGGTGGTTTAGGCTGGGTGCTGTCCTGGATGCCACTGCACAGACCACACCTGGGAGGTCCCAAAAGAGGGCCCAGCCCACTGGGTGGTCACAGGAAACCAGGTAATTCACCCATAATTCCCTGCTCCTGTATAAAACATCCATGCGGGGTCCTTATTTCCTCTTTCGTCCCCCACCGCTGCCTAGGTAAAATGGCATGAGCTGCCTCCCTTGGGCTGCCTAGGTAAAATGGCATGAGCTGCCTCCCTTGGGCTGCCTAGGTAAAATGGCATGAGCTGCCTCCCTTGGGCTGCCCAGGCCCAAGGCTGGGTTGTGGGGGAAGAAAGAGCCCTGGGGGGGTTTGCATGTACCCCCAGGTGGGGATGGGACGTTCTTGGGTATATTCTGGGATCTCTCTCTCTTTGTCACGGTGCTTGTGGTTTTCTGTAAAACTTTTCATTGTTTTTCCATTTAAACTTTCCACCATTTTTTTTGCAGTCTGTTTTGTCTGAGTCTTTCTTTGCCTGTGGTGGGAGAATTGGTCTCCCAAACCACTACACCCAGTTACAGGCACAAGTAACCACCTGTGTCTATAACAGTCATAGAGAAAGGATGGGCAACTAGTTTCTTGCTATTCATCTCAATATTTTCTTCCTGCACTCTTTGTTTTGTTTGCTGCTGTTGCCTACATTTAAGGTGATTTATTTCCTTTCCCTGCTGAGTGTAGATTATGTACCATTTGGACAAGATACCTTTGGAGCCATACAGGTGATCATTTATTCCACACCATTCAAAGTTTTATTGACCAGGGCATAAGGGTTTGTCTTTCCTGTAAGTACTGAAGTTACAAATATTGGAATGGACTTCTGGGATGCATTACAATTAGTATTCTCTTCTTTCTGCATTAATTTCCTGCTCCCTCTTCCTCACGTCCTCATTAAACCCCTGTTTCTGCAACTATAGGCATGAAGGGGGAAAAAGATTCTTAGACCCATTTATTCCTCTCAGAAAGAGAGGAGGAAGCAGGCTTATTGACAAAAAAAACCAAAACCAACACCCCAAACCCCCCATCTTGTCTGCATCACTTAAAGATAAAACTAACTGAAGCTTTACTCTCCATCGCTCCTCTTTTGAGATCTGCTTGTCCTCTGTAGTGGTTTTTCTTTCAAACGGAATTATATTACTAACCAAATAGTTGGGATAATGGCTTACATCTAGATTATAACACAGGGATGTTCTTAGTTATACACATTATCTGAGGTGGAAGGCAAATATAAGGTCCAATGAAAAAGAAGATCACTTAGCAACAAAATATGGTCATACCTGGTGTAGTCACAGAATTACAGAAAACATCTGGTTGGAAGAGGCTTCAAAGATCACTCAGTCCAACCCTCAACCCAGTACTGAAGGGTCATCACTAAACCATGTTCCTAAGTGCCAGGTCCACATGCTGCTTAAATATTGCACCACTGACCTGGGCAGACCATTCCAATGTTTGATAACCCTAAAGTCTGTTGATCAGGTTATAAATCCACTTCTGTAATACACTAAAGAAATTTTGTGAGGATAAAAATAGTAGAATTGCAGAGGAAGTCTTTGAAACACACACAATGTGATAAAGGGGACTTTCCTGTGCAGAAGTTAAGCTAATATGTTTGAATTCAGAAAATGTGCTTTTTGGAGTGACATCTAATTCTGGATCAGGATCCCACTGGCTGTCTTGTAAGGTCAGAAGAAACCTATCTTGTGAATCTGTGTCCCCATGCGTCTCTCTGAAGGCAGAAGCTGTACCTGGCACAAAAGTCTTTCATGTACCGGTAGGTTTATGCCACGGTCCAATAACATTTCAAATATACCTCAGCTGGATCCTACTGATTCATAAGTCCCCTCAGTAATATTTCTATTGGGAGAAAAGAACAACATGAAGCTCAGGCTGCTATACCTATAGCTTAATATCTTGGTTTTCAGTTCTGGTGGAAGAGCGTGGAGTTAATCAGGTAGCTTTTGTGAGGACGGGAGGAGTGAGACGGAGATGTTAAGTATTAGGAGGAAAGAGCCAGAGTATCACACACAGTGAGCATGGGGGTGGTTTGATAGGCATACCAGCAGCTTTCCTGGAACAGCATGACATTTTATGAAAATGAGAAAAAAACAACCTTATGGCTCCCTCACCACCACCATCACACCAACAATAAACTAGACCTCACAGATGAAGTGCTGGTAAAGTTCCTCTTCTTCTACATATACTTAAAAAACAGAATTATTTATTATTAACTATTTATGGAATTTATCATGTATTATTATTATAATTTATTATTATTTATTACCATTATAGTTTATTATTTATTATTATTATATTTATTATTTATGGAATTCAAATACTGCATGCACACACACAAAAGAGTAAGTAGAAAATTGTAAGAAAGATGGACAGAGGACAAGAGTTCAGTTTATTCAGGCAGTAATCCTGATTGCCAGGAGAGATTTGTTGACATTTTGTCCCTAACAGCCTGTACTGGGATACTGTGATACTGTGATTCTTATCCTGCCTGTAACTAACAGTTGTCTGTCTAGAGATCTCTTGGCATGCAGTCACATTGTTATTTTTGCTTTCTCCTGCCACTCCTCTCTCTCTCGGGACAGGGAGGTTTGGGAGGGCAGTGGAGCAGCTTACTGGGTCTTCTGACCAGGGGGGTTTTCATGCTGTTTGCTAATTGTAAATATCTATATAATATTGTAAATACTGTATATTTTGTACATATTCATTGCATTCCATTGTGGAGTGTAGTTTTTGCTTGTAAATACAGCTTCATTTGCTTCTGAGTTAGTCTGGCTGAAATAAATGCTGGGAGGAAACTTCAACCCACCACAGAGTTAGAGAATGGTTATTCAAGAACTGCTTAAGTTGTGGGAAGATTTCTTCAACAGTTCTTTGGAAACTGAAGAACATCCTACCTATCTGCAGCTGTGAAGGGTTTTTAACCATGATTGCAAGGTTATAACTACCTATGCAAGAAGTCAATCAATTTAAGGAATCTTGTAGAAACACAAAGAATTAGTATTGGTTACGTTGCTTTTTGAAGCTCTCTTTTTCTCTGTCACTCATTACAGAGGGAATCCAGGGACTAGCTGCCCTTATTTCCATGCCAGAAAAACAGCTAGGGTAAGTTTCCTTTGAACACTATGTGGCTGATTGAAGGCTAAATCAGTTTTTCTGGACTTTGTTTTCCTTCTCCAAGCCCAACCCCACTGTTAGCTGCCTTTGCCCTTTCCCCTCACTGTGCACCCTGCATGGGGATAGGTGTGCATGTTTTATTCATATCCTGGTGTTATCCTTCTGACAGTACTGTTCCACCTTTTTGTTTTTTTGTGGTTTGTATTTTTTACCTCCTGCCCTCAAGTCAATGTACAATATCAAGTGCATCTGTTGTTTTATTGATTTATGCAGTGCTCTGAGACTACTCTACAGAACCCTTTTACAAGCAGAGAACACTTCATTTATAACAAAAATACTGGGACCTCTTGCTGGAACTCAACAACCATGTAGCAATGCAACTCAACAGCTCTCAGAGAGAAACTGAAGAATACCATATCAAACTGAAGCGACGGGATTGCTAACTACTCTGGGAAGAATGTAATTGCTTATGCTGGAAATGGGACAAGACACTAGGGTTAACGTTTCTACTCTTACAAAGCACATGCTGGGGCCTTTAAATGGCTACTACTAATTATAATTACCCAAATAACACTGCTTAAGCCACTTTAAACTACCACAACACACCATCAACTTTATTATTATTAATACATCCTTCAGATTGCTCTCTTTGCAGTCTGCTACACAACAAAGTAATTCACAAAATACTAATAAAGCTGCACCCAAACCACCTTAAATCGTTGGATTGGTCATGAGAAAAGTTTAACAACACTCCCCGTGTCAGGTGTGTTTCATTTGTAGCAAAATGTTAAACCATCGGCAAATACAACTTCAAGAGAAAAACAGTGCAAATAGGTAAGTGGATTTGGCTTGTGAATTTAGCTCCGCTGTTCTGATCCTGTGAAGAAATAGCACAGGTAGAAAAGCTCTCCTCTGCTATGTTGTACAGCGGCTGAAAAGATTTTTGCAAATTTTGGGGGGTTAAGACAGCATAGCTTGTGTCCATCTGAGTTTTGTCCATCTGAGTTTTATCCATCAGTTCTGTCCACCTCATGTGAATAAGCGTATCTATGTTTTCACCAGGGATGCTCATAACCAGAGGAGCTGCTGCACCTTAAAACTTGAATTTTACAAATGCATGTAGACTTATATGGCCAAAATGGTTGCAGTTTCATTAACTACTGGTCAGGTTCAGTTGAGGAAAATTTGACTTATAATGTCTAAGTTTGAAAGATAATCACTAATGGCACATGGATGTCTTTAAATGTGTGTTCTTTGTCTATTTCTTCATTAACCACCATTAAATGATGTATTGCATATCTTTAAATTTAAGTAATAATAAAATATATATAGTTCTTTAGGTCTAAAATCTCTAGCAGTAATTTTAAATAACAATCTGTGCAGGAAGTAGCCACCCAGAAGCATAAGAAATGCAGGCAGAATCGTGTTCAAGCATATGCCATCATCATACTCAAATCTGCAGCTCCCATGACTTTTATCCAAAGTTTCAGTGGCCAGTTTCTTCAGCACTGGGCTTCAGAGCTGGTGAGGTTGAGATTCTTCCAGACTCAGGAATGGAAGGGTAAATCCCTGTTTTACTGCAGATTCCTCATGAGAGCTTGCACAGTAGCAATTCCAGCTTTTAGACATTTTTAAACAGTCGGGAGGGGGGCACCTCCAAGCAACACAAATTTGTCCAAAGGCAAAGCTTCAGAGCACATCAGTGGATCACATGTCAGCAGGTGCAGAACAGAGGAACAACAATAGATATACAGTTACTGACACTGCTCTGAGTACGATCTCTTAAAATTTGGTTTGATGTCTGGAATGGTTTGGGGCCTCTCTAAAACAGATGTTCAACATGGAGCATGCAAGTATGCAGATTAACTTTAATGGGACTAGACCATGCTCGAAGTTTAATGTGTTTGTAACCACTTGAAGGAATGAGATTGTAAGTTTTGATGTTACAAGGATGTCAGCAAAGGCTTCTGCTAAACCAGCAGGAGGGAGGGAGGACTGGGTGCGGATAGCTGCCTGGATGCGTTCCTGTGTGACCTACTCTAGGTGATCTTGCTCTGTCAGGGTGGCTGGACTAGATGATCTTTCAAGGTCCTTCCCAACCCCTAACATTCTGTGATTCTGTGACAGCTCTTCAGTGACTCACTACAGCATCTTTAAAAAGTTGCTATGACTCCAGGCCAGTTCTTGTCCATAGAAGGAGCATAATGGAGCTCCACACTTCCATACTTGTAAACCAACACCCAGAAAGAGTTACTAGCTTGTGTTCCTGAAGACACTGCCACAGAAAATCAGGTGATCTAATAGCAGGAGTTCTAACAAATTAAATTATTTCTCCCTACAAGTGTTGCCACTCTCATATCTTTAGCTGATCCAATGTCTCATCATATTAAAATCAGCTGAAAATGCCTTTTACTTGCAACTCCTCAGGTGGTGGCATCAGGGGCTAGCTAGCAGCTAGCAGCCCCGAGATCCGAGTGAGTACCTTGATCTTCTGTTCCACAAAGTCGTGATTCAAGATGCTGTGTAGGGACCTAGCAAGAAAGATTATGCCTTACAAACAGTCTATATAGGATTAGAATAGAATTAGAATAGAATAGAATTAACCAGGTTGGAAGAGACCTTCGAGATCATCATGTCCAACATATCATCTGACACCACCCAATCAACTAAACCATACAACCAAGCATCCTGTCAAGCCTCGCCCTGAACAGCCCCAGCGTCGGCGACCCCACCACCTCCTCAGGCAGCACATTCCAATGGGCAATCACTCTCTCTGTGTAAAACTTCCTCCTAACCTCCAGCCTAAACCTCCCCTGACGCAGCCTGAGACTGTGCCCTCTTGTTCTGGTACTGGTTGCCTGGGAGAAGAGACCAACCTCTGCCTGTCTACAAGCCCCCTTCAGGTAGTTGTAGAGAGCAATAAGGTCACCCCTGAGTCTCCTCTTCTCCAGGCTAAGCAACCCCAGCTCCCTCAATCTCTCCTCATAGGGCTTGTGCTCCAAGCCCCTCACCAACCTTGTTGCCCTTTTCTGGACACTCTCCAGCAAGTCAACATCCTTCCTAAACTGAGGGGCCCAGAACTGGACACAGTACTCGAGGTGCGGCCTAACCAGTGCAGTGTACAGGGGCAGAATGACCTCCCTGCTCCTGCTGGCCACACTGTTCCTGATGCAGGCCAGGATGCCACTGGCCCTCCTGGCTGCCTGGGCGCACTGCAGGCTCATGTTCACTCTACTGTCAACCAGCACCCCCAGGTCCCTCTCAGCCTGACTGCTCTCCAGCCACTCTGACCCCAGCTTGTAACTCTGCATGGGGTTGCTGCGGCCAATGTGCAGAACCCGGCACTTGGATGTGTTAAATCTCATGCCGTTGGACTCTGCCCATCTGTCCAGCCTGTCGAGGTCCCTCTGCAGAGCCTCTCTACCCTCCAGCAGATCAACTCCTGCCCCCAGCTTGGTGTCATCAGCAAATTTACTGATGATGGACTCGATGCCCTCATCCAGATCATCAATAAAGATGTTAAAGAGCATGGGGCCCAGTACTGATCCCTGGGGCACACCACTGGTGACTGGCTGCCAGCTGGATGTGGCACCATTCACCACCACTCTCTGGGCTCGGCCCTCCAGCCAGTTCCTAACCCATTGCAGTGTGCTCCCATCCAAGCCATGGGCTGACAGCTTGGCCAGGAGTTTGCTGTGGGGGATGGTGTCAAAGGCCTTGCTGAGGTCCAGGTAGACTACATCCACAGCCTGCCCTGCATCCACCAGACGGGTCACCTGATCATAGAAGGAGATCAGGTTGGTCAGGCAGGACCTGCCCTTCCTAAACCCATGCTGGCTGGGCCTGATCCCTTGGCCATCCTCCAAGTTCTGTGCGACTGCACTCAGGATGACCTGTTCCATAATCTTGCCTGGCACTGAGGTCAGGCTGACAGGTCTATAATTCCCTGGCTCATCCAACCGGCCCTTCTTGTGGATGGGCACCACGTTGGCCAGCTTCCAGTCGTCTGGGATGTCTCCAGTGAGCCAGGACTGCTGAAAAATGATGGAGAGCGGCTTGGCCAGCACATCTGCCAGCTCTCTCTGCACCCTGGGATGGATCCCATCTGGTCCCATGGACTTGTGGGGATCCAAATGGCTAAGCAGATCACCAACTACCCCATTCTGGAACAGAGGAAGACTATGCTGCTCCCTAACTCCTTCTGCCAGCTCTGCAGGCCAGCTGTCTGGAAGACATTCTGTCCTGCTAGAAAAAATTGAGGCAAAGAAGTTATTAAGTAACTCTGCCTTCTCCTCATCCTTTGTTACAACATTCCCCTCTGTGTCCACCAAGGAGTGGAGGTTGTCCCTGCCCTTCTTCTTGCTATTAATGTATTTATAGAAGGACTTTTTGTTGTCCTTCACAGCAGAGGCCAGTCTAAGCTCCAAATGTGCTTTTGCCTCCCTAATTTTCTTCCTACAAGACCTAGCAACATCCTTAAACTTTTCATGGGTTGCCTCACCTTTCTTCCAAAGATGATACACCCTCTTTTTTTCCCTTAGTTCTTTTAGAAGCTCATCACCCATCCAGGCTGGCCGTCTGCCCCGGCAGCTCCTCTTCCGGCGCATTGGCACAGCCTGATCCTGTGCCTTCAAGAGTTCCTCCTTGAAGTAGTCCCAACTCTCCTGGACCCCTTTGTTTCTAAGGGCTGTCTCCCAAGGAACCTTCTGAGTTAGTTCCTTGAGCAACCTGAAGTCCGCCCTCCGGCAGTCCAGAGTGGAGGTCTTCTTGCTGCCCCTCTTAACTTGACCAAATACTGAAAATTCAATTATCTCGTGGTCGCTGGCCCCTAAACAGCCTCCGACCACCACACCCCCACCAGCCCTGCCCTGTTGGTGAAGAGGAGGTCTAGCATAGCCTTACCCCTGGTAGGCTCACTCAGCACCTGGGATAAGAAGCTGTCCTCCATGCATTCCAAGAACCTCCTGGACTGTCTCCTCTCTGCTGTGTTGAGTTCCCAGCAGATGTCAGGCAGGTTGAAGTCGCC
Organism: Dryobates pubescens; assembly: GCF_014839835.1. NCBI lineage: Eukaryota > Metazoa > Chordata > Aves > Piciformes > Picidae > Dryobates > Dryobates pubescens. The sequence continues at coordinate 8,942,649 of NC_071621.1, read as the reverse complement.
CATGAGAACAAGGTCAGGCGATCTTGAGACAGCCTTAAGTTGCCTAAAAAATGCTTCATCAACTTTTTCTTCCTGGTTGGGTGGTCTATAACAGACTCCAACCAGGATATCAGCCCTATTAGCCTTCCCTCTAATTCTCACCCATAGGCACTCAACCTGATGATCCCTAATCTCCATCTCAATGGCATCTAGTGCCTCCCTGATGTACAGGGCCACCCCTCCACCCCTTCTTCCCTGCCTGTCCTTTCTGAAAAGCCTGTAGCCATCAATTGCAGCACTCCAGTCATGTGAGTCGTCCCACCACGTCTCTGTGATGGCAACTACATCATAACTTTCCTGCTGCAGCAAGGCTTCCAGCTCCTCTTGTTTGTTACCCAAGCTTCGTGCATTAGTGTACATGCACTTCAGCCGGGCTGCCAGTTTCACCTCTGGCTCAAGCTTATCACCCCCAGACTCCTGCCTGGGGGGACTGGTTTCAGCCCCTTCCCGCTTCGAATCTAGTTTAAAGCCCTATCTATGAGACCTGCCACTGGTTCTGCACTGGTTCTGCACTGGTTCTGATAGTTACTTGGATTTAGTGGTGTCCCAGAAGGGGAGAAGTTACTTGGGCAGCTAAGCATATACCTACATCTCACTTCTTGACCCGAGACATGGGAGACATGAGGGTGTGGACTTTTCCCTTTGTCATCACCATAGGTTGTCTCACAGGTCAGGGCTGCACACCTGGGAAAGGACAACAGGGGATGCTTGTAGCTTTGTTCTGACAACTACTCAAGGAAACAGAAGGTGGTCATTGGGCCAAAAGGCTCTCCCATTGTTTCCCTTTGTGTTAGGGGGAAGACAGCTACTTAGTAGAAAAGTGCTGCATAGGAGCTTTTCTCCTCTAATTCCCTCCAGTGAATTCTCCTTTGTTCCTTTTCCTCTTAAGTTGGTTGATGATGTAAGGAAACCCATCTGTCTGTGTCATCGCCATTTTATCCAAGCAGAAAATGTATCCCAGATTCAGCTATTGTTGTGTTTATACAACAATACTGCAGAAGAGCATGCCAGTTACCTCATATTTGGGTTGGGATATGCAAACATCTCTGGAATCAAATCACTGATCCAAGATCAGAAGATATTAGTACAATAATTTAGACTGTCCTTTGCATAACACAAATCAAATAAACTCAGATACTCTTTTCTTACAATTCACCAAGCATCTCTTTGTATCTACAAGATATTTTTCAGAAGAAATTAAAGAATCATATGTGATGAAGAATGCATCATAACACTTGTTAATTCTTTCCATAGTTAGTTCTCCTAATGCTTAAAAACGTGCCTCTTTTACAGCTTGAATTTATCTAGCTTTCAGATGCTTTTTAACTCCTGGAGTATCAGGTAGTTTTCTACAAGAAATCTTTTCCCTATATATGGGCTCTTGTACATATGGGCTCTTGCTGATCATGATAAATACATTTCTGTCCCTTAAATAAAGTTAATAAACAGAGCTCTTTAAGCATCTCACTAAGTTTTATGGAGAACAAATTGCTTTCGTGGCTCTCTTCTGAGCCTTTTCCCATTTTTCAACATCATCCTTCCAATGCATCTGTCAAGCCTAGACACACTGAAATAGAATAGTAAATTAAACAGGAAACAATTCTGGGAGCTTAAACTTGGTTGCCCCTGGTGTTAATTCTTAGCACAAGCTCTGATGTGGGATTGGGGTTAGCACAAGCTGTGAGCCGGGCGCTCCCAACAGGCAGCTCATCTGAAGCCACTGTGGTTTAGAAATTAAGGTAGGTTACGGGCATAGATATGGATCATTTCAAGTCAGCTGTCCTCAGGGCTAGAGGGTAGCACCAGGTATTAGTAATTTACTGGTACAGGCACAGGCAGTTAGTAGTCTGGGATGGCCTTACGATGCTGTATTTTGCGGTAGCCTTACAATGCTGTATTTTGCGAGGAGACCACCTTCTTGCTCTTTTTCGTTATCCAGTACTCATGCCCCCAGGTCTACTTTCCTGGCCACCCTGCTGCCCTTGAAGCATATAGTGATTTTATCATCTACTGTGTTCTCCAAAATATTGTTGTTATCCAAGGACCCCAGAATATTTGACTTTGTTTTTGTTTTTTTTTACAATAGGAGGGTAGCAGGGACAACATTTTTATCTCCAATGTAATTTTAAAAATTCAATTATGTATGATATTTATCTGAGAACCCTTTATGATTGTGGGCAAGTTTTCCCACATAAACATACTGCTTTCATCACCTCACCATTTTAACTAGCATTTTTTTTCACAATTCTTCCAGAAAGTAGTATTAATAAAAAGATAATGGTGTTGAGCCAATAATAATAATCAAGTTCTTTATGGGAACTCCTAGGAATCTTGAAATTTCACTAGGGGATTGTTTTGCCCTTTGACATTAATATTTGTGATATATCAGATACCTTACTGGTAACTCATTCTTTTTACTATGCTGATTTCACATGACTTCATCATTTTAAACTAGGGTGCTGCACACTTCCTCCACAAAGGCCTCAAAAAAAGTCTTTTCCTGCCAATCTGGTAGTGAGATGGAGAGAAAATAAAACCTTTCATGAAGGTAAGTAAGGGCCATGGAGATAAGTGGAATCCATCTGGCTCTGAATTTCAGCCATCAGAGACTTTCTCTGTCACTGGGAGAAAAGTAGGTGAATTGAAAAATGCTCCTGCATTTGTAGAGAGGCATTTTTAATGATAATGCAAACATGTTTGGCTCTCTTCCAGTTGCAGAAAAAAAACAGAAAAATTCCTGGCCTGAAATGAAACTATATTTTTCTCAGGTAATTTCAAGATGTTTTCATCATTCGTTATCATGTAGTAGGTGCTTGTGTGTCTGCTTCATAGTATCACATAACTTGTTAAATCAATGCGTATTTCACATCATCTCCTGACAGTTTTCAAGAGAGGAGTTAGGATCTTCTGAGGTTTTTAATGGCTGTAAAATTCATTCACCCCATCAATGAATTAACTCATCAATGGGTTTCTGTATCTCTGTTAATGTCAGACCACAGAATGATCTGTGGGATCAGGATCAAGAGGAGTACATCTGGGGATAAAGTCTGTGTCTTAATTTTTTACTTTACAGTGGGATTACAATACTTTTGGTCAGATGACAGGTGACAAGTTTTAAAGATTTGATGGACTACAATTGCATTGTCATACCACAAGGTATCTTGGTGCAGTGCCTCAGTCTGTATCTAATGTAGGTTGTCATCCACTTCAGGGGATAGTAATTTTTTAATCAAGATTTCAGTCAGGTAAAAAAAAAAAAATCTACAATGATATTAATGCTATGATTGTGCTACTCAGTTGTTTCTCACATGTTGGGTCATGACAACTTGGGTGTATACAGAGGGTAAGGTTTCAAAAGTCGAGGCAGGAAAATGATAAAAAGGAGATGGTTAAGTGACAGTGCAGCAGTAGCCACCCCCTCTAGTATAGGGGATCAGAGAATGTTACATTTCTTTTGCCCCTGGAAGAAGCTCTGTTCCTCCAAAATGAGGAGGGATTACACCCATGATCAGTGAGGAGCAATGGTCTGCTGAGCTGCAGCAGATACAGAGACTTTGTAGGAAATGTCAGCAAGACCTCAAAAGCAGAAGCACTGTGGTGCTAGTCTGGGGGATCTTTAGCTCAGCTGTATTTCATAAGCCTTGCCAGTAGATACTAAATATGTCTTTCTGCTTAGCAAATTACTTCTTTTCAGATGCCAAAAAGAAAGAATGAAACCATGTCTATAAACAAGTTTACAAATGCCAGAAAGCACCTGAAATTTTGACACACCCTCATCACAGCTCTGCTCCAGGTCTCCTTATCTTACTCTGCAGAAAGTTTCTGTCCACTTCCTCATTCCACCTCTTTCTTTTTCTCCCTCTCTGCTTGGCGGGCTTTTGATATGAAAGGTGCAGGAGTTTTTAGCTTTCCTTTCCTCACCTGTCCTGCCTACTCTCTCCTCATCTTCACCTCTACTTAAAGTGCTGCAGAAAAATACTCCAGAGGAGGTAATGTTGTTTAAAGATACAGAGCCCCAGTGAAAGAGTCCGGAAATTTATGCTCTGAAGTTTGTGAGTAACCTTTGCATATTCTGCTCATTGCACCTCTGACAAACGAAGTGTGTTTTGTACAGTTGCACATCTTGGCTATATCCCAAGGACAGAACAAGGAACCAAGTCAGAGTTCTTCAAGAGATCATTTTCAGGCTGGTGGAGTGTTCCCATAGAAGAGACTGAACTAGGCCAGGTTTTAAAGTTACTTTTGTGTGACAACAGCTAGGCAGACTCTGGGAAATTTGCAGAAGGAACTGGCATTGCCAGCTGAGCCAACCTATACAATTATCTGTATATTTTACCTAAACTAACTAGTTTCTTCTGCTTCTGTGGCTGACCTTGTCTATGGTCTTTTGGTACTTCTTATCAGTAGTGGACCACCTCAGGATATAGTGTGCATGTATGCAAACACTCAGGAGAGTACACAAAACCCCATCTGAGAGTTTCTATATGTGGCAGTTGATGGCTACGCCTTTAAAAGTTAGCTGCAGATTTTCGAGCAGAAGAGTGAAAAAGTATAAACAAATCCACAGTTGGGTGTTAAAAAGGAAAACAAGAGATTATTCTAAACAAATTTCATTGGCCAGATGTGAGATGTACCTCTAGCGATATCTCACACCCCACTTCATTCTTCTCTCTCTCTTCTGGCTGTTGAGGCTGCTTTCTGCTCTGCTCAGCTTGGACCACCTTATCAGCTAACCTTGAGATAAGCATACTAACAGAGCTCTTTAACATCTCTTTCCCCTTTTCTCCTAATTAAACAGAGGAAAATGAGGGGAGATTAGGGGGGAAAAGCAGGGCAGTTTTCCCCCATTCAGGGGGGTTTCTGTGCTGATTTCTCCCTGTAAATACCTGTATAATACTGTAAATACTGTATATTTGTACATATTCATTGCATTCTATTGTAAAGTGTAGTTTTGCTTGTAAATATAGCTTCCATTTGCTTCTCCAACTGAGTTGAGCGGAGTTTTTGTTAATGCTGGTGAGCTAAACTACTACATTACACAAAATAATTGGCTTCCAGACATGGTGCAAAATTGTGCTGGGTTAGGAACTGGCTGGAGGGCTGAGCCCAGAGAGTGGTGGTGAATGGTACCACATCCAGCTGGCAGCCAGTCACTAGTGGTGTCCCCCTGGGATCAGTGCTGGGCCCCATCCAGTTCAATATCTTTATTGATGATCTGGATGAGGGTATTGAGTCCTTCATCAGTAAATTTGCAGATGACACCAAGTTGGGATCAGATGTTGATCTGTTAGAGGGTAGAAGGGCTCTCCAAAGGTACCTTGTCAGGCTGGACAGATGGGCAGAGTCCAACAGGATGGCATTCAACAAGTCCAAGTACTGGCTGCTGCACATTGGCCACAACAACCTCATGCTACAGGCTGGGGTCAGCGTGGCTGGAGAGCAGCCAGGCAGAAAGGGACCTGGGGGTACTGGTTGACAGCTGGCTGAACATGAGACAGCAGTGTGCCCAGGTGGCCAAGAAGGCCAATGGCATCCTGGCCTGCATCAGGAATGGTATGGCCAGCAGGAGTAAGGGAAGTCATTCTGCCCCTATACTCATCATTAGTTAGGCCACACCTTGAGTCCTGTGTCCAGTTCTGGGCCCCTCAATTTAAGAAGGACATTGAGACACTTGAACGTGTCCAGAGAAGGGCAACAAGGCTGGTGAGAGGCCTCAAGCACAAGCCCTACGAGGAGAGGCTGAGGGATTGCTTAGCCTACAGAAGAGGAAGCTCAGAGGAGACCTTATTGCTCTCTACAACTACCTGAAAGGAGGTTGTATCCAGGAAGGGGTTGGTCTCTTCTCTTTAGCTACCAGCACCAGAACAAGAGGACACAGTCTCAGTCTGCACCGGGGGAGGTTTAGGCTGGAGGTGAGGAGAAAGTTCTTCACAGAGAGAGTCGTTCGTCATTGGAATGGGCTGCCCAGGGAGGTGGTTGAATCACCATCCCTGGCGGTGTTCAAAAGGGGATTGGACATGGCACTTGGTGCCATGGTTTAGTAGTCGTGAGGTCCTGGGTGATAGGTTGGACTTGATGATCTCTGAGGTCTTTCCCAACCTTATTGATTCTATGATTCTGCTCAGATTAGGGAAAGCAAATATGAAGCTATTTTGGATTCTGTGGCATCTGATATATTCTGCTCTGACCGTGATTGTTTACAAGTATATTATCAGTTTGATGTTTGATAAGCTGGGAAGGTATTTGATGTATAAATTGTACCTTTGGTTCAAATATAAAATTCAGCTGTTATATGATCGACTTCTAGGGTTTTTTTGGCTTAAGAGGTATGGAAATGTGACACCACCACTTCCTATTGAAATTCACAAGTTAAGCATTCCAGTAGGTGAAAAGGTCATCCTCAGTAATAGCTGGGATCCTAAACTGGTTTATTTGCTGTGTGTGGATCTGCTGTTGCTAATAATAGTTGTCTACTTGTTAATTGCACTGGAGCAGGAAAGACGAGCGGCTAAGACATGTTTCATTTTTAAACGCAGACCCAGACATAGGAGAAGCAGTTCAAACTTGAATCTAGAGATTTCTAGTGATAAGGAGATAGGAGACACAGTTAGAACCAGAAAGGGAGAAGCTATTGGTAAGGCAGCTCTGAATGGGACCATGGCTAATTCTGGCAATCAGCCAGCAGCATCTAAGATGGCAGCCGCAATGTCACTGGCAGCCATTAGAAAAGCAAAATCATTTCCTTCTTCATCAGCAGGACTGGAAGTGGCCTCTGCAACAGCTGTTTTATCTCAAAACCTGTCTGCTTCTCTTAAGCCTGCTGTAAATTAAAACGCAGTCCCAATTAAGCAAGTTGTGGCTTTAGAAAAGAGAGGTAGGTGAAAGGCAGATGCAGGAGCAGATACAGGGGAGCAGCAAGATCCCTCTGCTAGTGATGGAACTTCTGTTAAAAAAGATCCTTCTGAAGATGAAGAGAAGGTTTGTCTTAAAGACATATCTGAATTATTGAGACCATCACTGGGCAGTGGAAATGCAGGATAGGATACAGATTGTGGTAGGACAACAGTTAGTGGAGGTGCTTCTGAACTTAAAGAAATACTTAGGAGAGTAGCAGAAGGATTATGGGGACAGCAGCTTCAGGAAGATGAGACAGAGGATGAATAAGAAGATGTCATCCAAGCAGTGAATGCCACCAGACAGGAGATTAGACATGTGAGAAAGGATTACTTCAGAGCAGAGAATGAGCCAATTCTAACCTGGCTTGGCAGGGGTTTCAATACAGGTGCACCAGCTTTAATAGTGGGAGACAAGTCAGCATCTCAGCTAGGAACTCTCTCAAAACAGAGTAAGATAGACATCTAGACAGGTGTCTTGGTAAGGTTTCTCTGTGGATGTGCCTTTCATTGGCAGCTCTCATGAGATACCCATCCAGAGATGACCTTCCATGGAATCCTAAACCCTGGAACACCATGGATGAGGGAATTAAGTGCTTGAGAGAATTTGCTGTTAGAGAAGTTATGTATGGAGAGCATGGTACTCTGAATCCTGATGAAATTCCTGTGGGAACAAGTCTTGCTAAAAAGCTCATCAAACTTGCTCCTCCTAATTATGCTACTATTTTGGCAAGCAGAATTGTGGCAAGAAATTATGGTGGAGCTCCTCCTACGGTTGGCCATTTCACTGACCAAATGAGACGACTGGAGGATAGTCTCACACGTGTTGCTTTGGTTTCAGTCATTGAAACTCTGTTTGGAAAAATTGAGAATTGCATGAAAGAGCTGAAGGAGGAATTTAAAAACTCCATATCCAAATTGGCACAGGAAGATAATTCCAATTCTTCTTCCTCCAGATGGATACAAGCTTCAGCTGTTAGAAACAGACGTCCTCCAAGGAGGCCATTCCAAAACAGGTCAAACCAAAACAGACAACAGAGGCAATCACGTGGGAGTATTTGGATAACTCTGCGTGATCAGTTTGGTGAGAACATGAACAGATGGGGTGGTCAACCAACTTCTGATCTTTCCAGGAGACTAAGGGAAATGCAGAGAGGCAGAACCCAAGGTAGTAATACCAGAGGGGTGGCTGTTACTTCCTCAGTTTCCCAGAACAACTCTAATAGCTCCAACACTGATTCCAATTCTAACACTGGACACTGTACTAACTGCACATGTGGACATATTCCCCACAATTAGGGGTGTCCTGCCTCCCACCAGGGGAAAGAAAAGGATGATGGAGATAACAGAATCTATTGGGATGTGTACATCCAGTGGCCTGGCACTTCAAAATTTCAGAAGTACAGGGCCTTGGTTGACACAGGAGCTCAGTGCACCATAATGCCATCAAATTATCAGGGATCAGAGCCTGTAACTATTCTGGGACTCACTGGTGGATCTCAAGAGTTAACTAAGATAGAAGATGATAAAAGTATACCTGGTAAACAGTGGAAGAAGCATACTATTGTGACAGGGCCTGATGCACCTTGTATTTTGGGAATTGATTTTCTGAGAGAAGGGCGTTTCAAAGACCCTAAGGGTTGCAAATGGGCTTTTGGAGTAGCTTCTGTAGAAATTGATGGAGAAAAATTGAAGCTGTCTGTTAGACCTGAGCTTTCTGATGAATCTGCAGTTGTGGGACAACATGTGACAGAGGACATAAAGTTGCCGGTTGCTTCTCGGACTGTGCATCACAGACAATACAGAACCAACCGTGACTCTTTGTTGCCCATTCAGAATCTGATTCGTCAGTTGGAGAGTCAGAAAGTCATCAGCAAAACTCATTCACCTTTCAACAGTCCAGTGTGGCCTGTGCGAAAGCCGAATGGAGACTGGCGTCTGACAGTTGACTTCCATGCCCTGAATGAAGTAACTCCACCTATGAGTGCAGCAGACACAGACTTGATGGAACTCCAATATGAGCTGGAATCCAAAGAGGCCAAATGGTATGCTACCATAGATATTGCTAATGCTTTCTTCTCTATTCCCATAGCAGAGGAATGCAGGCCTCAGTTTGCCTTCACCTGGGGAGGAGTCTGTTACACATTTAACAGATTGCCAGTGGGTTGGGTTCACAGTTCAAGCATCTGTCATGCATTGATCCATGATGCTCTGGAGAAAGGTGATGCTCCAGAACACATCCAGGTCATCAATGATATCATTGTCTGGGGTAAAACTGCTGAAGAAGTTTTCAAGAAAGGTAACAAGATCATTGACATTCTCCTGAAGGCAGGTTTCACCATCAAGACAAGGTGAAAGGACCTGCCAGAGAGATCCAGTTTCTGGGAGTGCGGTGGCAGGATGGACACCAACACATTCCAGTGGATGTGGTAAACAGAATCTCTGCCATGGCAAATGCCATGAGCAAGCAAGAAACTCTACATTTCTTGGGTATAGTGGGATTTTGGAGACTGCACATTCCTGGATACAGTCAGATTGTGAAACCTCTGTATGATGTGACTCAAAAGAGGAACAGTTTCCAGTGGGGACCTGAACAACAAGCAGCCTTTACCAGATAAAGCAAGAAGTAGTCCAAGCAATGGGTCTGGGACCTGTCCGAGATGGTCCAGACATTCAGAACATTTTGTACACGGCTGCAGGTGACAATGGTCCAACCTGGTGCTTGTGGAAAAGAGCTCCAGGTGAGACACGTGGATATCCTCTTGGTTTCTGGAGTTAAGGCTACAGAGGTTCAGAGGCAAATTATACTTCAACAGAAAAAGAGATTCTAGCTGCCTATGAAGGAGTAAAAGCTGCTTCTGAAGTAATTGGAACTGAGTCACAACTTCTTCTAGCTCCTAGATTACTGGTTTTGAATTGGATGTTCAAAAGTAAAGTTTCTACACCGCATCATGCCACAGATTCCACCTGGTCCAAGCGAATAGCTCTGATAACACAGAGAGCTCGAATGGGAAATCTTGAAAGACCTGGTCTGGTGGAGGTGATCACAAGCTGGCCTGAAGGCACTAGCTGTACTGAACCTCCAGAGGAGAGAGTAACTGGTGCTGAGGAGGCTCCTCCTTACAATGACCTTTCTGATGATGAGAAGAAGTATGCTTTGTTCACAGACGGTTCCTGTCGTCTCGTCGGGAACAAGCGAAGGTGGAAGTCTGCAGTGTGGAGTCCAACACGCCGAGTTGCAGAGGCGAAGGATGGAGAAGGAGAATCCAGTCAGTTTGCAGAGGTAAAAGCTGTCCAGCTAGCTCTTGACATAGCTGAACGTCAGAGATGGCTGAAGCTTTATAGCTATACTGACTCATGGATGGTAGCCAATGCTCTGTGGGGTTGGCTAATGGACTGGAAAAAGAATGGTTGGCAGAGAAAAGGAAAGCCTGTCTGGGCAGCTGACCGAATCGAGAGAATTCCAGTGAAGGTGAGACACTTTGATGCTCACATTCCTAAGAGCAAAGCTACTGAGGAATGGCAACACAACCATCAGGCAGATCTAGCTGCAAGAGTTTCTCAAGTAGACATGGACTCTGATCTTGATGTGAACTAGAAACACCAAGGTGAGATGTTCTTAGCTCTGTGGGCTCACGATTTCTCAGGACATCACGGCAGAGATGCAACCTACCAGCGGGCTTGTGACAGATCCATAGACATTTCCCTGGAGGCTATCACACAAGTCACTATAATATGACTGTGTCTTACTTTTTGCAAAGGTACAACCCCCTCCAGCTGAATTGGGAGGAAGTTGTGCTCACAATGCCGTGTCAGCAGGTGTTGGCTTTTTCTAGATATTATCGGGTTTTTTTCCCATTCAGGGGAGCAGGAAGAGGAAACTGCATTGTCACGCCTAAGGGTGATTTTGCACTCCTGTTGCCCAACTAGTGATCCACCTCTGTGGTTGGCTCGGACAGTACCTCTGAGTGGATGCAGGTTTTCAGTGCTAGTGTTGATCCTGCAAATGCAAAGCTAGCAAGGGTTAGTGCTGGACCAGCCTTCAAATGAGTGACAAATGCCTCTCCCTTCCCGAAGACAAACCAGGACAAAAGCCTGCAGGCAGTTTTGATGGGTTATAATTCAGTTGTTTTAACAATTAAATAGCACCATCTGCAGGCTCTGTATGCCCCATGGCCCCACACCATTGAGGCAAGTGTGCAAATGTCTCAATTCTGCTGTGCCTGTGGCCACAATAACATGTGCAATATGTCTTCTAATCTACTGATCCACCTCCTGATGGAGCTCTGGTGCTGGCATGCGCAGGCACAGGCACAGTGCATTTTGGGCTGCACAGGCAGGTACTGGTATGTGCAGGCAGTGAACAGGGAATTGGGGGGATCACCTCAAGGTAAAATGAGCCCTAAGGATGTTTGATTAAGACCACACAGATGAAGCATAGTTCAAGGTATCATTTACATATAAGTCTTCATCTTTGGTTGTAGCTGTTTAATGGCAAACATCAACAAGATTTTTTTTCCAGCTTCCTTTGCCCACTTGTCCAGGGTGAGCAGGAACACCCTAGCTTGATACTGCAGCTGACCTGCCCCTTCCAGAAAAACCAATACCAGGAAAGGTGGTGGAAAGCTTCCCACTAGGGAAGTAGGTTTTGCCCTGTGACTGTGAACACGCTTGCTCTTAGACTCTGCCATTAAAAGGAGATTTAAAAAAAAAGGAAAAAACCCTGGCCCTGCACTTCACAGGTGAGAGACAGGCCCAGCAGTAAAGAGAGAAAGTGAATGAGACACAAACTGATGCTTTAACATTGATAACTTTCACTTTAAATCACAAACTTTTTTTCTCTTTAAGCCTTCTGCTGCTGGCACATTAAAATGTCTGCCAAATCCCTGGTTACTCTTAAATCATCAGCTCCAGGTTGCAAACATTTTTCTGCTGATACTTTTCTTTTATTACTACTATCTCTGCTGCCTTATAGGACTGATTTTTTTTTCTCCTTTTTAAATGCTGAAGGTCTACCTCTTTATTTTCAATAAAGCCTTTTCCTGAAATCCATCTGGGTATTTTTATCTGAAGCCCAGAAGCATCTTTTCATAAACCGAGGCAGAATGAAAGCAAGTGTAGTACATCCTCTGTGTATAATACCAACAGTTCCACTAAAAGAACCCAAACCAAACAAAACCAAACACTTCAAAGAGGTTGAGTACTTTAGAAAAAGCTGGATGAAATGAGCCTCTGAGGAAGAAGAGAAACATCTACAGCTCAAGGTGAGAGATGTTTTGTACTTAGCCACTGCTATACTGTGACCCCTCACCATTGCCTTAGTCTGTGCCCAGAGAAGCAACCATATTCTCCTATGTTTGAGGGGCGTGGAGTTCACTGCTGTTGCTGGGACCTTTCTCCAGGTGTTCACATCAGGCCTGCAGCAGAGCTGGAAGTGGTATCTTTGTCCCTTGTAGACTGGCCCAATGGCCACCATCACCAAGCCTGTGTTCCTGCCCACTCTGGCTACCCAGGAATCCGACAGGGAGCCCATGTTTACAACAGTGCTGCTGCCAGCAGTGAGGGCAGCTCTGATGATCTATGTCCAGATCCCTACACCGTTATTTTCCCAGTGACACCACGCAGCGATCAAGATCACAACAGCCTAGGTCTTTTCTATGATGACCTTAACAATGCCTACTTTGTGGGTTATATGGGTGGTGTGATGTATAGTGGATGTCTTACTGCTTGGAGAGATGGCTGAATGTTAGCTGATGTTTTGAGAGTGCCCTGTGGCTTCAGACACTCCCAGGATTTCCCAGTTCAGCTACAGAGGACAGTAATCCTTTTGTTCAAATCAATATGTAAGCTACAAAATCATCCTTCTCTAGTACACTGGGAGTCATATGCTCTGAAGGTGCACTTCCATCCAAGCTTGTGACCTTGTACAGTTGGGTAAATCAGAATTATTATTGTATGTAATGAAAATATATCAGAGTGAGCTCTGTCTCTGATTGCCTGAAAACTAAATGAGGGATTTGTAGCAAAAGCTGAAAAATAATTTGAATTCAATATTGGCATCCTAGTTTGGCTAAAGAGTGAAGGAAGTATTCATGTACTGTACAGGACTCTGGAATCACCCTATATAAGGCGTAGGATGCAGTCATGGGCACCAAGGTTCAGGTAAGAGGAACTCCAAGAGAAGGAGGGATGTTGTGGTGCTGAAAATGCTGCCATGTTGGTAAGCGAAGATGTGGAAGAGCAGACCAGAAAAATAGGTCCTATGTGCCTTCACCATACAAAAAGAAGAATGAGAATTGAAAGCCCTGAGATGAATCCTGGAAGGAGTTGCATGATGAGTACCTGAGAAAGCAGGAATGAGATTTGACATTTGGTCTTTTCCAGCCATTTTTCAGTCATAGTACTGGCCAATGTGTAATGCAGCCAATGCTTTTCACCAAGGGTTGGACTAAATGCTATATGACTAAAGAGCCAGTGCCCAGGCCTGCATGCCACTGCTCCTTCATGCAGGAGTGAAAACTGATCAATAAATGTGCAGATGCTGAAGAATGGCAAAGCATGCCGACAACACAGAACCTGTGTCTTCATCCAGGGATGGCTGTTTGCTTAGCTGTCTGATGGGAGCTCAGCACTGTTTCCAAGAGCCCTGTGGAACTGTGGGCAGCCCTCATCTTCAGCTGCCTGTGATTTCTGATCATGAGTGTGATTGCAGCTGTGGATCAGCATGCTGTGTACAGTCACCTGGTAGCCATCTCTTCCACAGGTCTTTACAGCCTAAATGTACTAAGAAAGAGAGAATAATTTGGATTTTAATCTGCTGGATGTGCTGCAATTACACCAAGGATTCAAATGGGTTTTAGTTACTACCCAGCAGAAATTGCAATTCTTCCCTGGGCAGCTGTTTTCTGTTATTGGCAGGCAAGGATTTCTCCAGCCTTGTAATTCATCACATCAAGACCTCCAGCCTTCATTGTTTGAGGCTTGGATAGATTCATCAGGAACTATCCTTCTGCAGGACATCACCAGCTTTGTAGAGCTGGAGAGGGGATACTGCAGCAAACTCTGATCTGCTGGATGCTGTTGCTCAGGATAAGAGCTGGTGCCTTGTCCCATGCATTGGTACTGTTTATGGGAAGACGGAACCAGTGGTTAGACATAGTCTGCGCGTAGTGACCTATTCCCTTCTTCTAACTCCTGGGATGCCTGGGTTCCGTGGCTGGCCTGAAAACTTCCAACTTGTTTCCCAGGCCATTGCAGGTCTGCAAGGGCTGCACTGGAAATTAAGAAACGAGTTTCCACTGCATAGTTTGGGCATGAAAACAAGACATTTATGTTCCCTTATTTGTTCATTGGAAATGAGGCTTTGCCCTCTGTACACAGTACTGATCATTGCTTGAAGTCTGCAGTGGTTTCTTTCAGCCTATAATAGATTAAGCTTTTCTTTTTTTTTTCTGGAGCAAGGAAGACATTCCAGAGTTGGATGCTTCTGCTTGTGTACCAGACTAGGCAAACGTGAGCCTGCTCAGGTCCAGAAGGTAACAGCAACGTTAAAGTAGAACTCCTGGTGAGTCTCACTGGCTTGGATGTAGCTCCACTGTAACCTGGATTTCCATCTTCCAGAACAGGGCTGGCTCAGACACAGACAATTTGCAGACCACACAAATGAACTTGGTCCCTCTGCATCCATCTGTGCCTGTGTATAGCCACAGAACAGGATCCCACATGAATAGAGAATCTAGTGCTAGGGCCACCACCCTCCCTGTGGTGTGGTATAAAATGATCTCACACTGGAAGCAAACCTTGCTAGAGAATCTAATCATCACTTCTAGTCCAAGTCAGTGAAATATACTTTTTTACCAAAGGTTTGAATAACAATCTGTTTTCCAGATAGGATCCTCTGCAGCATGCCCAGAGTAGCTGAAGAAGAAAATTCCTCAAAAAGGAATATTTGGTTGCTTGCAACTTCATTAAATGCTGCTGGAAAAGATTGTTGCCCATTTTGAAGTAAAAATATCGTTACCAGAATGTGATAGAAATGGAAACTGCCAATGGGCTGCAGGAGGGTTAAAACAAGATGAGAAGAAGATGAGAAGCAATATGCTGTTATGGAAAACCAGAAAACTCTACTTTTAGATCCAGCTCACCAAATGATTAGAAATGAAATAGAGGAGAGATTTTTCTGAAATGGACCTCAATTCAAGCACCTCCGAAGCGTATGGTCAGGTTCTGCCTTCAGAAATGCCTAATCACAAATTCTTTTTCCTTTGTAGTTTATGGACTGTGATGGTGCTTTAGACCTTGCCAAATATAATATTGCAGGAGTGTGGAATTACCTGTTCAATAATTTGGAAGACTGAGAAGGATGAAAATATTAGCATTTATTTCCTGTTGCACCTGAAGGAATACAAGTCTCTGCATTCATAGAGCTGGAGCAGGAACAGGGAGGGATTCAAACCCCTAAACCCAACTCAAGTATTTGGTTGTTTTTTTGGAGGGTGGGAAATTAAGGGGAGGCACCATTTCAGTGCTGTGCTTGGTTTTGCTACTCTTCAGAATTTTGTTTTGACTGTGAGCTAGATAGAAAAGAGGACTGAGATACCTAAAACAGGGTCTGTTTTCTCTGGGTCAGTCTTCCTTCCCTGAGCAGCCACCCAGCTGTGGTAAGGCCTAAAGCCAGCTCTGGCTTTAGGTCTGCATACAGAGTAGGCTTTTTGAGTTACTAGTTCAGGATGCCTGCCAGCCTCAGTGAATGCCTGCATAGGGATTTCACTCACCAGGAATAAGACAGCTTAGTGGATGCAGGAGTCTTAACTCAGGCTGGCCTTCAACTCTTGTTCTGGGCATTGAAAAGCCAGAATAAAATTACAAGAAACCAAATTCTACTTAAAGAGAAATTTAGCAGGTGTGGGAGGCAGGTACAGGAGAATTCAGGCATGTGAGCTGAGCAGCCAGTGAATAAATGCTGTCCACATTCTACAGTACATTTGGCATATTTGGATGATGCCAGAATAACAAGCAGTATTTTTCTCTCAGGATTAGGACAAGTAGACCTGGAAGTTAGCTAAAGTTATTCATGTCTGTTAATGCACAATAGAGCAGTTCAGTAGGATTTTAATGACAGAGTAATAGAAAAACTAATTTATAAAAAAAGAAGGGTCTGAGTTACAGACAAAAGCCAAAGAAGTCAGATAGTAGCAGTAAAAGGCAAGACACCAGGGCAAACTACAGTAGCAGATATTAAGGTTACAATAGGCAATACTGAAAAATCCATTGTTGTAATATGCTTATGTACTGGAGAAGGGAACACTGAAGTTCCTCTCCTGCCACTGTAAGTGCAGTACTTAAGGACTAGTTTTACAGAGGTATTTAAAATTGTAGCAGTTGTAGGGCAATGTTGACATTAATGGATTCAGGCCCCATTGCAGAAGGCTGAAACCCGTCTACTTCTGAGGACACATCCACAAGCCAGCTGTGGAATACACATTCAATGAGGAAGTGCAAAGGCTGGACACCATATGTAAGCATGGGATAAGAAGTGACACTTCAGGTATAGAGTTCATGAGTCTGTTACCCCACTGAAAGCATGCAGTTTTACATACTCTGTAAGAGACACAGAATTCAGATATTGCTGTCTGAGGTGCAGTTTGCAAAGAGGTCACAAAGCCATTAGTCCCCATTCAACAGCTTTGCTGGAGCACCTTGCTGTACACTGTTCCCTTTGCCTGCAGAGCAAGACCAAATAATCAGAAGAGATGAGTTTTTGCTGACAATATAGACAGAAAAATAGCTTTTGTGTGATTAAGCATAGCTTTTCTTTGCCTGCAAAGACCTGGGAACAAATATTCTCATTTTCAGTGGGAGAGCAGAATGGTAATAATGGACTTGAAATGTTCCTATATAAAAAGGCTTGAGATATGACTATAGCTCATACAGAGTGATACACCATTTGGGGGAGAAAAGCTAAAAATAACCAACAGTATCACAGTAAAAGCTAAAACTAACCAACAGTATCACAGTAAAAGCTAAAAATAGCCAACAGTATCACAGTACATTAGAGGCTGGAAGGGACCTCCAGAGATCATCAGGTCCAATCCCCCTGCCAAAGCAGGATCACTTAGGGTAGTCCACATAGGGATGCATCCACGTAGGTTTTGAATGTGTCCAGAGGAGACTCCACAACCTCTCTGAGCAGCCTATTCTAATGCTCCCTCACCCTCTCTATAAAGAACTTTCTCCTCATGTTTAGCTGAAATCTTCTATGTTCAAGCTTGTACCCATTGTTTCCTGTCTTATTATTGTACATCACTGAAAAGAGAATAGCCTCCTTCACTTGACACCCACCCCTCAGATATTTCACACAGAACTATCCAGTTTGGAAAAGACCCTCAATATCACCAAGCCCAACTGATAACCCTACTCTGAAAAGTTCACCTCTAAACCGTATCCCCAAGCACCACATCCAAATGACCTTTAAACACATCCAGTGTTGGTGACTCAACCACCTCCCTGGGCAGCCCATTCCAGTGCCTGATCACTCCTTCTGTGAAAATTTTTTTCCTAATGTCCAGTCTAAACCTACCCAGTCACAGCTTGAGGCCATTCCCTCTTGTTCTATCACTAATTACCTGGGAGAAGAGACCAACACCAGCCTCTCTATGATGTTGTTTCAGGCACTTGTAGACAGCAATAAGGTCTTCCCTCAGCCTCCTCTTTTCCAGACAGCCCCAGCTCCTTTGGTCACTCTTCATAAGATTTATTCTCCAGGCCCTTCAGCAGCTTTGTTGCCTTCCTCTGCACTTGTTTCAGCACCTCCACATCTCTCTTGTATTGATGTGCCCAAAACTGGACACAATACTTGAGGTGTGGCCTCACTAGAGCTGAGTACAGGGGGACAATCACCTCCCTACTCCTGCTGGAAACAGCATTTCTGATTCAAGCCAGGATGCCATTGGCTTTCTTGGTTACCTGGGCACACTGCTTGCTCATATTCAGTTGCTTGTCGATAAAAACTCCCAGGTCCCTTTCTGCCAGACAGCTTTCCAGCCACACTTTCCCAAGCCTTTAGCATTGCTTGGAGTTGTTGTGCCCCAAGTGCAGGAAGGACCCAAGTGCATTTGGCCTTGTTGAAGTTCATCCCATTAATGTTGGCTTATTGATCCAATCTATCCAAGTCCCTCATGAAGATCACCCAACTTGGTGTCATCTGCAAACTTACTGCCAACACACTCTGTGTCTTCATCAAGGTCATAAAAAAAGATGTTAAACAGAAGTGGTCCCAATACTGAGCCCTGAGGAGCACCATTTGTGAGTGGCCACCAGCTGAATTTAACTCCATTTGCCACCCTTTGGGCCTGTTCACCCAGCCAGTGCTTTATCCAGCAGAGCCTGTGTTCATCCAAGTCACGAGAAGCGAGTTTGTCCATGATAATTCTGTGGGAAACAGTGTCAAAGGCTAGGTAGATAATATCCACAGCCTTTCCCTCATCCAACAGTCAGGTTATCCTGTCATAGAAAGAGTCAGGCTGGACCTGCCCTTTATAAACCCATGCTGACTGTGCCACTGATGATGACCCTCTGAACTCTGTTGTTGAGCCAGTTTGCAACCCACCTCACTGACCAGCTGTCTATGCCACATCACCTGAGCTTTTCTATGAGGATGTTATGGCAGACAGTATCAAAAGCCTTACTGAAATCAAGGTATATGACATCCACTGCTCTTCCCTTGTCTACCCATTTGGTCATGGTTTCATAGAAGGCCATCAGATTAGCCAGACAGGATCTCCCCTTGGTAAATCCATGTTGGCTACTCCTGATAACCTTCTTGTCTTCCATGTGGTTAGAGATGACCGCCAGGACGAGCTGCTCCATCACCTATTGAGGGATGGAGGTGAGGCTGACTGGTCTGTGGTTGCCTGGATCCTCCTCCTTGCCTTTTTTGAAGACTGGAGTGACATTTGCTTTCTTCCAGTCATTAGGCACCGCTCCTGTTCTCCATGACTTTTTAAAGCTTCAGCAACAGTATCATCAGCTCTTTCAGCACTCATGGATGCACCGCATTGGGGCCCATGGATTTGTGTGTCTTCAGATGGTATAAGAGATCTCTAACCCAGTCCTGACTGACCAGTGGAGTGTTCTCTATCCTCCAGTTCTGCTCCCTTGTTTCAAGAGACTGAGGTTCCTGAGGGCTGGTCTTAGGAGTAACGACTGAGGCAAAGAATGCATTCAGCAACTCTGCCATCTCTGCATCATCAGTTACCACATCTCCCATATCATTCAGTAGTGGGTCTACCATTTGCCTGCTCTTCTTTTTATCATTGTGTATTTGAAAAACTCTTCTTGTTCTCTTTCACCCCTCTGAGGAGGCTACACTCAGGGTACACTGGGGGTACACTCAGGAGAGTACACAAAAAAACCCTCTTTAACCCCCTTGGCAAGACTGTTTCAAAAGGGCCTTGGCCTTCCTTGTCACATAGAATACATAGAATACATAGAATAAACCAGGTTGGAAGAGACCTTCAAGATCATCGCGTCCAACCCATCAACCAATCCAACACCACCCAAATAACTAACCCACGGCACCAAGCACCCCATCAAGTCTTCTCCTGAACACCTTCAATGATGGTGACTCCACCACCTCCCCAGGCAGCCCATTCCAATGGGCAATCACTCTCTCTGTAGAGAACTTCTTCCTAACATCCAACCTAAACCTCCCCTGGCACAGCCTGAGACTGTGTGCTCTTGTTCTGGTACTGGCCGCCTGGGAGAAGAGACCAACATCCACCTGTCTACAACCTCCCTTCAGGTAGTTGTAGAGAGTGATAAGGTCACCCTTGAGTCTCCTCCAGGCTAAGCAACCCCAGCTCCCTCAGCCTCTCCTCATAGGGCTTGTGTTCCAAACCCCTCACCAACT
Source organism: Dryobates pubescens (assembly GCF_014839835.1). Taxonomy (NCBI): domain Eukaryota; kingdom Metazoa; phylum Chordata; class Aves; order Piciformes; family Picidae; genus Dryobates; species Dryobates pubescens. The sequence goes on along the minus strand of NC_071621.1, from coordinate 8,922,807 downwards.
TAGTTGCCCTTCTCTGGACTCGTTCCAGCAAGTCAACATCCTTCCTAAACTGAGGGGCCCAGAACTGGACACAGTACTCAAGGTGCGGCCTAACCAGTGCAGTGTACAGGGGCAGAATGACCTCCCTGCTCCTGCTGGCCACACTGTTCCTGATGCAGGCCAGGATGCCATTGGCACTCTTGGCTGCCTGGGCACACTGCAGGCTCATGTTCAGCCTACCATCGACCAGCACCCCCAGGTCCCTCTCTACCTGGCTGCTCTCCAGCCACTCTGACCCCAGCCTGTAGCACTGCATGGGGTTGTTGTGGCCAGTGTGCAGAACCCGGCACTTGGATGTCACGTCTCTACATTCTCTGGCGCTATTTCTATAATCCTCCCAATTGACCAGACCTTTTCTCCACATATTGTAAATCTCCTTTTTCTTTTTGAGTTTTTCAAAGACCCCCCTTGCTTATCCATGCAGGTCTTCAGCTTCCCTTACTTGATTTTTTTACCTTGAACTTCATGGTGGTTTATGTGTTTCTAGCTGCTCCCTGAAGAAACACTGGAGATAAGGATGAAGGATGGCAAACAGACAGGGATACAGGAGACTTGGAGACATCATCTGGAAGCTGGCAAAACAGCAGTTGTTTCTGAAAGGTGACTCTGAAGTACACTAGCCTTCTTGTATGACAACAACAACAAAAAAGACATTAAAGAAGCCATACCTATCAGGATGGACAGCTTGAGTCCCACCTAAGGAAAGCTGCTTTTCAGTATGTGCTACAGGTGACCCTCACAGGAAGAGTAAGACTGGAGTAGGACTGGAGTAGGTTAGGAACCAGCTGGAGGGCCAAGCCCAGAGAATGGTGGTGAATGGTGCCACATCCAGCTGGAGGCCTGTCACCAGTGGCATCCCCCAGGGATCAGTGCTGGGCCCCATCCTCTTTAATATCTTCATTGATGATCTGGTTGAGGGCATTGAGTCCATCATCAGCAAATTTGCAGATGACACCAAGTTGGGAGCAGATGTTGGTCAGTTAGAGGGCAGAAGGGCTCTGCAGAGGGACCTCAACCAACTGGACAGACGGGCAGAGTCCAACAGGATGGCATTCAACAAATCCAAATGTCGGGTGCTGCACTTTGGCCACAACAACCCCATGCAGAGCTACAGGCTGGGGTCAGAGTGGCTGGAGAGCTGCCAAACAGCGAGGGACCTGGGGGTGCTGATTGACAGCCACCTAAACATGAGCCAGCAGTTTGCCCAGGTGGCCAAGAAGGCCAATGGCATCCTGGCCTGCATCAAGAATAGTGTGGCCAGCAGGAGCAGGGAAGTCATTGTGCCTCTGTACTCTGCATTGATTCATGAGGTCTGCGGTGACAGGTTGGACTCGATGATCTTTGAGGTCTCTTCCAACCTTAGTGATACTGAATTACTGAATAAAAAATTACTGATTAGGCCACACCTTGAGTCCTGTGTCCAGTTCTGGGTTCTTCAGTTTAAGAAGGACATCGAGACACTTGAACGTGTCCAGCGAAGGGCAACACGGCTGGGGAGAGGCCTTGAGCACAAGCCCTATGAGGAGAGGCTGAGGGAGCTGGGATTGTTTAGCCTGGAGAAGAGGAGGCTCAGGGGAGACCTCATTGCTCTCTACAACTACCTGAAGGGCAGTTGGAGCCAGGAAGGGGTTGGTCTCTTCTCTCAGGCAACCAGCACCAGAACAAGAGGACACAGTCTCAAGCTGACCCAGGGGAGGTTTAGACTCGAAGTGAGGAGAAAGCTCTTCACCAAGAGAGTTGTTTGTCATTGGAATGGGCTGCCCAGGGAGGTGGTGGAGTCACCATCCCTGGAGGTGTTCGAAAGGGGATTGGATGTGGCACTTGGTGCCATGGTCTAGTCTTGAGGTCTGTGGTGACAGGTTGGACTCAATAATCTTTGAAGTCTCTTCCAACCTTGGTGATACTGTGATACTGTGATGCTGTGAGTAGAAGGCTGTAGCTGAGTTGCTTATGAAGAATACTGAAGAAGAAACAAGCAGAGTTTTGAAAGCAAACTTTTGGCAAAAGAAGTGTTAGATTCATGTGATGCTTCTCTGAAAGAAGAGCTGGTGTGGACTGGAGATACTCCAATTTATCCAGAGGGGAAATAACCTTCTGCTAGCAGGATTAGAGGAAAAAGCTTTAAAGTGAAGAAAGGGGAGGAAGATATATCCTCAAAAGACAAATTAGTAGAGGATAATGAAACACCAGAGCTAATGTTACATACAGAATTAAAGTAAATTTGCTCTTGAAATTTGCTTCCAGAGTCTGTTTAGGGTTTCAACTGTCCACTTTCCAGAGAGGTGTAAGGGCATGCAGACAGCCAGATAAGCAGATTATTGCACCACTTTTATGTCCAAGCAAATGGTTCATACATCTCCTAGGTTGCTACTGATAAAATACTTTTTCATCAGGGCAATGTACTTTAGAAACCATTTCTATAAAGATCTTCTAACATATTACAACACAGATTATTTGGATTACTTGCTCACTGCTTTCAGCAAAGAATTCATATTCTGGAAGTCATAAATGGACATTTTATGCTGAGGATAAGAGATTCCCTGGTCAGACCTCTGGCATACTGTTAGGATCCTCTTGAGAGTTTGGACTTCTGTAGCACAGACCTTGGACAGGACACTTTAGTCTCTTATCTTGGAAAGCTTCACTTTCAGAAGATTTTCTGAAAATCTGTCTTCCTGAAGCACAACCAACATTCTCAAAACCAGCATTTTATTTAAGGTGCAGATGTCTGCTTTACACAAGGGAGACTGCAAAATGTCTCACTGAAGGGCTGAGTGACAGAAATTCAAACCAGACTGAAATAAATCCCACCTAGCTCTCCATCTCCCCTTAATTTCTCAGGGGGTTCTTCCTGCATTGCTTCACCTGCTGCTCATGGCTCTAATCCACTTAAGGTGATTTCCTGGCCTGTTTTGTGAGCTAGGAGACAATCCTGGTACTCTCCAAGACTGAAGGTGTGTTTGAGATGTTGTTTAAAGCATGGATCAGTCTCATTTACGCTGACATATGAGGTCCATTTATTCAGTGTGGGATCTTTCACAGTTAACTATGTATCATAATTAAGTAGCTGTATGGGATGACAGATCCTAGGGCAGGTATACCAAACTGGGCTTGTTCTGGCAGTGATGTTGAATTTGGCAAGCAGAGAGGGAAGCATTAAAATATTTGGGTATTGCAACCATGCTGATCTGAGGCTGTTTCTGTAGTGCTTAAGGTACATTTAGCACAATCTGGGAAGCAGTGCACTAAAGGAATGTGAAACAAAATTCTGTGTGCAATGAAGTCATGAATAGTTAATGCAGTTGAATGGAGAAAAGTAATTCTGTTTCATGGAAGAGTCTGATATTTCCTTTCTTTCACATTTGGAATCAAAACTAAGCATCCTGCAGTTCTGCACACAAGAAGATTGGGTTCTGGCTGGGCTGTGCAGTGAGCCGTTTTGGAAATACTGACCCTAATGTTCCTGCTGCCTGGTGCTGCCAGGAGCTGCAAGACTTTGCATTCTGAGGACTGACAACTTTCTTTCTGCCTGACTGCTTAAATATTAACAAAAACCCCAAAGACAAGAATAGTCCAACTAGCCCAATATTATGCCTTTTTTGTGGTCTTCAGCAGATGCCCAAGAAGATAAGAATAAGGTAAATGTATCCTCAGTACTCTCCCAGGCTCCAATAATGCCAGAAGTGGCATTTTTAATCCAAGTAGTCCTCAGTGCAATTAGCATCTGTGGCATCTTGTGGTAAGGATTTCTATAGCTGATCTGCAGCTGATCTGATGAACCATATACCTCTGTTGTTTTGAACCTGATACTGCCTGCAATTCTGGATTAGCAACAGTACTGATGGAAGAGGAGAAGATCTTCTGGTATTTGACATGTATGCTGCAGAGGCCACCTCAGTGTTGGGTGTGTATCTTCTGTTTAAGTAGTTCAGACAGCCTATGGTTTGCATCTGAATACAAAAAAAGGAAAGTATTGTAATTTGAATCTATAAGCCATTGTTGGAGGAAAATTCAGAACATGTATTGCTTCTGCAGCTTTTACATTCTCATGGTTCATCCAGTGAATGTAAAATCAAATTAAAGTGAAAGAGAATAAAAGAAGAGAAATTAAAAGGAGAGGAAAGAAAGGAAAAGAAGAGAGAAAGAAAAGAGAAAAGGAAGGGAAAGCAGGGGAAAAAAACCAACCTACAACAATCTCTATTAAAGGTATTCAAACAGCAGTTTACATAAATTGTTGACAGTATGCATGGAGCATTGAAGAACTATCTAAATATTTCAGGTTTGTTTGTTTGTTTGTTTGTTTGTTTGTTTGTTTTATCATGTCACTACTCAGTTCCTGTGCCACTAGAAGCAGGACTGAAGATTTGTTTTCCCTGAATATAAACTTGTGCCCTTTTTTTTTAAATGCAGGAACAAGACTCAACAGGAAAATACTGGGGCAGGCTAGGTGAAATTCAGGTTCCAACAGAAGCATGGGGTATTGTCCAAGCAGAGGGGGAAGGTGAATAGTCCATCTCTTCCCTGTTATGGTTAACAGGAGGTCACTGTTGTTGCCTTGAAACATTCCAAAATCATGATCTGTCACTTCCAAAGTAATGGGACTGGCTCAGTAAGACTTTTTAAATGCTTTTCAACCTGTTGGGTTTTTTTCATGAACAAATGCTTTCTGGACTTCTGACATTTGCTTTCTTCACATTTTTGAGCTTTCATCTGCAGTTCCAAGGACACCCCTCTGTTCCCCTCTCTGACAGATCAGCCACTGTGTGCTCCGTGCATGCTCAGAAGAAGCAGATATGCGTTGCCTTGGCTATGTGGTCCAGGAGCGATGTTGACTATTCTGTATTTCACTAAGTACAATATTCTGCAGCCAGGACACCACTGAGTGGTAGACAGTGAGACAAGGAGGATCCTCTTGTGCATAGAGGTCAGCCACATGGATGCCTCTTCAATGAAACATGCCAAATCTGCCTTTTGGGCAGAGGACATGCTTGACTCCAGAACAATGACAACCAGCAGATCTCCAAAAATGAGATGTTGCATCTATTTTCCTATGGCACTCTTTTGAGAAATATCAGGAAGCGGGTTTAACCACAGGGAAAATGAGCCAGCAGTTGCAGCAAATTCCCATTACGAATCAGTAATCTGTGTCAGAAACAGCAGGGATGTGCCAAAACCCTTCCCAAGAATACAAACAAAAAATTAGAGCCAGTACTCTACCATGTTTTGTCTCACCTCTTCGCAACTGCTCCATTTTCTTATGATGCCTAGCCATAGAAAAATAAAAAGGTGATTGCAGGAACAACTTAGTGGAGTGGGGAGAGAGGTTATTGAACTACTTGTTAGTTGTTATTTTTTTTTGGCTGAAGTCGATGTAGAAGTTAATTTGTGGCAAAAATTCTCACAGCAGGAGCATGTTTATGAAAATCGCTCATACCAATTAATTATTGAAATTCTTGTTGCAGCATAATTTTTCTGCTGTAAGTGAAGGAAGGAAAAAACCAATTACTACATTCACCACAGACTCATACTTATTTGCAAATGTGCTGGGGTTTGTTGTTGTTCTTTAATAAAACTATAACCATCTCACTGCTGCAAAAATGAATGTAATAAAAAAAGAGAACAGGAAACACACAGGAAAGTGTGTTCTGGACAATGAAATGGAGAGCTTGCTAGTAGCTGTTACAAAAGGGAAGTGTGTCATTACTTTACCTCTGTGTTGACGGGGAAATCTTGATTAAATGACAATTTCCTACTTAAGCAAGGAAAGGAATAAATCAATACCACTGACTAAAATACACTTTATCAGAAAAGAAAAAATACATTAGATGTTATCTCCAAGTATGCTGCACACAATGCCCATGCAGTCAGAGCAATAACCGCAGCTGTAAAAAGAGACATGTCCTTCGCAATGAGTTATTTTTCTGGGTGCCAATTGCTGTTGTCTTGAAGAGACTAGATGGTTACATATACTGATTTAGGAGAGTTCATTAATGTACTACTTTCATCCTTTTCGCTTGTCAGCTTCTCCTCCATCATAATTCTCTTTAAATTGGGTGATATTCCAATGAACATACCCTCTGTGTGCTTCAGTATGCATCTGTAATTTAAGTACATAGCCAGGGGGAATAGCCTGGTGAGCTGAAAAGCCCTGCCATACTAGCTTTTTGATGAATGTTTCAGTAGTGTTGGCTTAGGATATAGATATGAAAGCATAACTTGTTATTACTTGTGAAGCTGAGGAAACTGTATTTGCAATGATAGTTTCAGAGCTTCAAAAACGTGGGCTTTCCTTTTGCTTTGTCTTGGTTTTGGACATGGAAACCAATCATGCTACTGTTTTTCTGTGAAAGATTAAATGACAGAAAATATGGCTTAGCTTACAATATCTCTGAAAGGGCAACTGGGGAGACCCTACTGGGCATGTACACAGGTAGGTGACCCAACTGGGGATTATCCAATTCCTTGTCTTGGCAAGGTGGGCAGCAGACAGAGGAACAAGCAAATAAGCTGGCAGGACTCAGCACTATGCCTTTCTGCTTGGCAAGAACTGTGCCAATAGAGTACTTGCTGGGTTCCTTTGAGCTTCAAACATCTTCCTGAGATACTTTTTAGTGTTTAGGAGACTCAGTTATTCCCTTCACATAAGAAGACTATGTTTCCTTCATCTAAGTGGTATCAGCTCTGAGCTTCTCTTCAGACAGAGCAGGAATAATGCAGTTGAGGAGGCGTATATTAGAAGCATTAATGACATCATATAAAATAAATCAGTGGTGGAAAAGATGGCTTGCTGTAGGTATTAGAAAAAATATAGTGAATTCCTCTGAGATTTCAAAATAAAGATATGTGAAAAGAAAGCAATCAATATACATTTTAAAGGTGGCCTCTGGCCTCTCACTTAAAAAAAATTATAAAGCGACATATTGAAAAGGAAATGGTAGCAGGAGCAGGTGAAGTTAGCAGAAGCTCAAGGATCAGCATTGCTGTGGAAGGGCAAAGACTCTTCAGCCCTCAAGTAATACCTGTGGGCTCCATGTAAGACAACAGGATTTAGAAAATGCAGTCATGATTAAAAGGACATGCTCAGCCACTTGCCTAAAGACAAGTAGGTGCTAAAGGTTAAGCATATACCTGCAAGGTTTTGCTTGTCTGAAGCTTTAAATCTCTCCCCAGTGCTGTTTCCAAAGCCTATAAACGTTACAGATCAAGAGAGTATTCATCAGTTCTTTTAGATGGATTAACTCCAGCTAAACTTCAAGACTGATCCTTTATGATGACACAGATCTCGAGACCCCACTGTATCAAACCAACGACTATACTTTTTTGTGTGTGTGTCATCTTGTTTTAATTTATTAACCCATAGCCATGCCTCTTCTCATCTTTTCCTCAGCAGGAGGATCCTCAAAGCACTGACCTTTTAAAAGAGGGGCAGTTAATTATCAGTGGTCATTTGACCTCCTGCTGAGTCCTTAGCTTAGCTTTTGTATCTCTGTGCGGTCTATAAACATGTTCTTTAATGAAGTAATCAAAATCAGCCATTATTAACACCAGTAACAGCAAAACCATTTCAGTGAAATCTACATTAGTACCGTTTCTCTAATAATCTCAAAGGAGAGACACTTCAGGTAGAGAAAGATTCTGCTTCCATGGAAATCAGTGGCAAGCCCCCAGGCGGTTGCTAGTTTGGTTTATGGAAACAGGATCCTATTTCTTATTTTAGGAATGAGTGGAGCACTTCTTCTCAAGGAACCTTCTGAAGGCAGGAAAGTCTGTTTCACAGTACATAGCTGCTGGCAAATCTCAATCAAGAAAGCAGGTAAATGTCCATGTTTTTTTTCCGATTCATTTGAATGCCTGTTGACAAAAGGAGTGAATAGGGAAAATATGTATCCCACCTTCTATTTTCATGCATCCTTTGTGGTTTTACTGCTTAGGTTCTATGTGGAGGAAAACCAGCTTGCTGCATCTCACCCATCTATTGGGGTGTTGGGCTGTGGAAGGTCCCTGTTTTCAAAAGGAGGGGCTGCCCAAAATGGGAACAATACCCAGACATTCATACACAGTGCAGCACTGCAAATTTGCCCTTGCTAGCGAACCTTCCTCCTGCTCTGTGTGGCAATTCTGCTGAAAGTCTTTTCAGGGAGGAGCAGTAGAGTGACCAGGATTAACTAGTATTTAAACTGAATTTATGTAAACAGAATGAGTAAAGTCAAGAAGAATTAAGATCACACCCTCTGCATCTCTAAAAGCTGCACTCTGCATGATGGCTTGGTTTGGAAATGCATTTTTCATTTGTCTAATTGAAAGATATGTTCTACTAATTTCTGTTGTTAGATGGAGAGGCTTGCATTATGCCATGATTACCAGGGAAAAAGACAGCTATAGTAGATATGTTCTACTAATTTCTGTTGTTAGATGGAGAGGCTTGCATTATGCCATGATTACCAGGGAAAAAGACAGCTATAGTAGCTCAGAAAGGCATGTATCATATTAATAAAAAATTTGGCTTACAGAAATAATTAATTTCTTATTTATCCCTGCATTATTATTTATATTTTCTATTCCTTGTCAGTATAGATAAATATTTTTTAGCTTGGAAATTAGTTTTTTGTGGAAGAATATGTCTACATTTTTGGGAAAGGCAACCTCTGTTACTGAGGGAAAAACCATTTTTTTCCCTCCTTCATGATAGTACTGAGAAAAGAAACAACTCTGAAAGCAGCACATTATGTCAATTTACAAGTTTATTTAAAGGCACATTTTTTGTTTGAAAAGCAAATAAGTTGTAAAGGAACTTTGACAGAGTCCTTTTTCCCAAATATCTTATTTTTTTTCCAGAAGAATGGATCAAGCCCTTCATCCCTGTAAATAAAATAAGGCCTCTCAGAAGCCTTTTTAGGCTTTTGAGATTTATTAGACACAGTTACCTGATAACAGTACTGATGTGTTATGAGCTAGTGCTGAAGGTGATAACTGGAAAGGTGTGAAAATAGGAAAAAATAGAAGCAAGTGTAAAATGTATTAGAAGTTATGAAGCAAAGATCTATGAAGAAGGTTGTAGCTTCACACTGACTGAGCTCCAGGGTACAGCCTTTAAGAGTTAGAACAGAATAGAATAGAACAGAATAAACCAGGTTGGAAGAGACCTTTGAAATCATCATGTCCAACCCATCATCGTTTGTCATTGGAATGGGCTGCCCAGGGAGGTGGTGGAGTCACCGTCCCTGGAGGTGTTCAAGAGGGGATTGGACGTGGCACTTGGTGCCATGGTCTAGTCATGAGGTCTGTGGTGACAGGCTGGACTCGATGATCTTTGAGGTCTCTTCCAACCTTGGTGATACTGTGATACTGTGATCATCCAACACCATCTAATCAACTAAACCATGGCACCAAGCACCCCATCAAATCTCCTCCTAGACACCGCCAGTGATGGCAACTCCACCACCTCCCTGGGTAGCCCATGCCAATGGGCAATCACTCTCTCTATGAAGAATTTCTTCCTAACACCCAGTCTAAACCTCCCCTGGTGCAGCTTGACGCTGTGTCTTCTTGTTCTGGTGCTGGTTGCCTGGGAGAAGAGACCAGCCTCCACATGTCTACAACATCCCTTCAGGTAGTTGTAGAAAGCAATTAGGTCTCCCCTGAGCCTCCTCTTCTCCAGGCTAAGACAACCTATCCTGATATAAAAAATTGAGGCAAAGAAGGTGTTAAGTACCTCTGCCTTTTCCTCATCTTTAGTTACTATATTCCCCTCCTTGTCCACCAAGGAGTGGAGATTGTCCTTGCCCCTCCTCTTGACATGAATGTGTTTGTAGAAAGATTTTTTGTTGTCATTCACATCAGTGAAAAGCCTAAACTCTAAATGGGCTTGTGCCTCTCTAATTTTTTTTTCCTGCATGACCTAGCAACATCCTTAAACATTTCATGGGTTACTTCATCTTCCTTCCAAAGATGATAGACCCTCTTTTTTTTCCCTTAATTTGCTCAGAAGTTCATTGCCCAATCAGGCTGGCTGAAGGCACATGTATCTCATGGGTTTATATCCAGTGATTTGGTGGTGAGGCAGCTAGAGTTCATAGTTCCCAAAGGCAGAACTTACATGATCACAAGCACAGCTTTCAGCCCTTCACTTGGCCTCCTCCAAAAATCAGTGGGCAGCAACCCTGGAAGAATTCATGAGGCCAAAGAAAGGTGCTGGACACAGGCCAGATGAATCTCTCTCTGAAAATACTCACTTTGCTGAGGCCATCTGACGTGACGTTTAAGATTTAGAACCTTAAGCAGAAATCCTCTGTATGCAGGACAGAGTCTGCCCTGAAGCTGATTGTATTGATTATTTCCATAATGCTCTAAAGATGTGAGAGTGAGAGGCAAGCTGGCAGACACCACCACATTGAGGGATGGAAATGGGTAGGGAAAGGGGGTATTGAAGTTTAGGCCCACACTGTTGGCACTTAACACCATGCAGCTGCTTGCTCCTATTCCTCCAGTTGTGAAATGGGGAAGGAGAAATTGTAACAAAAGGCTTGAGGGTCAAGAAAATGACAGGGAGAGCACACTCACCAGTTATGGCCATGGACAAAAGCTAGACTTGGTGAAACAACACCAACTTAATTTAAACACCACTACCATTACCAATTTACCAATTAAATCAGAGTAGGATAATGAGAAATACAATCAGATCTTAAACGGACATTTCCCCCACTGCTCCTTTCTTTCTGGGCTCAGCTCTGTTACCAATTTCTCTACCTATTTCCCTCCAACAGAGCAGCATAATGGGGAATGGGGGTTGCAGTTAGTTCATCACACTCTTCTCTGCTGCTGCTTCCTCCTCAGGGATTAATCACACTCTTCTCCTGTTCCAGCATAGGGACCGTCCCATAGGAGGCAGTCCTGCAGGAACTTCTCCAATATGAGCCCTTCTCATGGGGCTACAGTTCTTCACAGACTGTTTCAGTGTGGGTCCCTTCTATAAGGTATAGTCTTCCCAGCAATAGTCTGCTCCACCATGAACTTCATGACCTTTTGGGGGCCCTGACATCTGCTGTGGTGTGGAGTCCTCCATGGCCTGGTGGGCTCCACCATTAATCTTCATGGGCTGCATGGGGACAGCCTGCCATCTCACCACACACTGCAAAAGAATCAATGTTCTATTGCCTGGAATATCTCCTCCTCCTCCTTTATCACTGACCTTTCAGTCTTCATGATGGTTTCTCTCACATCCTGCCCCTCTCCAAGAACTTGGCCAGTGGATTTTCCCACTGGTTGTTGCAGAGGAGCTTGGTCTTGGCCAGAGGTGGGCCTGACTTGGTGATGGGGGAGCTTCTAGAAGATTCTTACAAGAGCTACCCCTGTAGGCACCTAAACCCCACTACACACACAAACCTAGCTCATGACAAATTGAGCAATATAACAAACTAGCATGAAATACACAGGATGCTACTCAATAAGGAGAGGTGGAAAGTTCTGCATTTCCATAGGCATAATCAACTCATTGACAAAACAGAAGATTAAGTACAACTGGCTAATGGAAAAGAAATGGGATTTCAATGAAATGCTGCTACCTGGGCACATTTCCCACCATCATCATACTGCTGTGGAAAGTGCAAACAGGATGGGGCCCAGCACTGATCCCTGGGGAACCCCACTAGTGACTGGCTGCCAGCCGGATGTGGCACCATTCACCACCACTCTCTGGGCTCAGCCCTCCAGCCAATTCCTAAGCAGAGTGCTCCTGTCCAAGCCACAGGCTGACAGCTTGGCCAGGAGTTTGCTGTGGGGGATGGTATCAAAGGCCTTGCTGAAGTCCAGGTAGACTCTGTTTGGGTTTGTAGACTATGTGTTATGTTTGTGCCCTGGCTGAAGTTTTGCACCAGGAAAGCCTGCAGTGTTAACCTGCTTCTTTAGCGTGGTGTATTAAGCAGAAGAGGAAGCATAAATGGGTGACATGCACCACAGGAAATGCAAGCTAGAGTATCCCAGATGAAAAATGGCTCAGGGTCTGGGAAGCAACCTGCATGTGGAACCAGGCTGATCTGCCATCCACCCCACACAAACCAACCCCCTGCCAAAAAAAAAATAAAAAGGGAATCCAAAATAATCTCAGGAAATCTGCTAGAAGATTCAGATTAAATTTAATTGAGTCTGATATGAAGTGTTTCTAGTGCAGCGTGTCTGCAGCCTCAGAGGATCCAGTCACCTTTAAGCCACAATGCTTAATCCCTGTCTCACGGTTTAGCTTAATTTTCTGCAAACCAGAGAAATAATGATCTGCTTCTAGGCAAATCTTTTGCTGGTGTTTAGTCATCAAAGCATTTTCTGCAAAGAGAATCCTCCTCAACTGCAGCAGCCTTGGACCACTAGTGGCACCTTATCAATGCAAAGCTCATGGTAGATGAGTAACCTGGTGGTAGCTAAGTAAATCAGCAGTTTACCTCCATGGGGCTCCTTCTTCCTTGCTTGTCAGGAAGAAAACACATGACTATAAATCAGGTTCTTCCAACCTCTTCCCTGATAAAATATCTGCAAGTACTGCATTTGTTTTTATGAATCTGTCTCATGACCAAGTCAGGGTATGGCTATGGTAGGACATGGTGAGAATGCATTTCAAGTATAATGCAGGATGGATTGTGAATCAAGGTTCAGGTTTGCTCAGCTCAGCCTTATGCATGGCTGTCTCTTGTCTGCTTCAGTGGTTTCTCCCCACTGTGTAAATTATGGCTGCTAAATTCAATGATCCCCATGTCAGCCCTGTTAGCACTCACCACAAGGAAAAAGGTTTTATTAAAAATTTCCATCCTGGATAGCATTTCTTCAAGTACTTTTACTATTTATCTTTTCAAACAGAGGAGATAAAAAGACTGAAAAGATACTCAGCATTTCTATCTTGCAGATTTTAAGCAGAAAAGTAGAAAAATATGAAAAAATCACTATTTGGTGTAAAAAGGATAACAAAATATTATTTTAAACAAATTCATTAGATAAATGTCTGGGATAAAAGGAGCTGTGCCATAACAATTCTTTCCACTCCTTTTTCTCTTCTCTTCTGATCTCGGCTGTTTTTGCTTTGCTCAGGAGAGATAACGTGCTTCTGGCTGACCTTGGCTAAGTCTAACCCACTGCTTTCTCTCTGCACTCCTCTCTCTTTTGGGACAGGAGGCAAGGGGGCAGTAGAACAACTTCCCTCATCTCTTTGACCAGGGGGGTTTTGTGTTGCTTGCTAATTGTAAATATCTGTATAATATTGTAACTACTGTATATTTTTTACATATTCATTGCATTCCATTGTAGAGCGTAGTTTTTGCTTGTATATACAGCTTCATTTGCTTCTAACTGAGTTGGTCTGGCTCAAAGTTAATGCTGGGGGGAAACTTCAACTGCCTATAAGCTCAGTTTAAATTGAGAATGGAAGGGGTAAATACACTAATTTAAGGGGTAAATATACTAATTTTCCTTTGGGCACAATATAAAATCCTTTGAAAAATGTTCCTGCCACAAAGGACCAGCCGTAGTAGCAGTGTGGAGCATGCACAGCAGCGTGGTTTATGCTGACAGTTTGGGGCAGTCACCTGGTTCACCTCTGGCTGTAGATTCTGACTTGGTACCTGACCCACTCACACCAGTGCATCAGAATTACAAGGTGCCATGGACACTGTGGTGAGCAATAACATGGTATATGCAGGATGCTGTCCGCTTGAACATGGCAGAACTGCTTATCTCCTGGTTTGGTGTAATGGGTTGGGGCAGACCCCCTCCCCACCACAGGCAGAAATAACGACTCAGACAAACGGATTGCAAAAGTGATGAAAGTTTAAATAGAAAGCAGTGAATGTTACAGAAAACCCAAAGCGCAGTGACAAAGAAAGATCCCATCCCCACCTGAGGGTGCATGCAAAACCCCCAGGGCTCCTTCTTCCCCCTCCCTCTGCTGGGCTAGTCTCAGCTGGCCAGGCCTGAGACTGCCCATCCCCCTGTGGCCTTGGGCCCAATCAGGCCCATGGCCGGGAGATCTCTCCCCCAGTTACCAAGTCTCGGAGAGGGAAGGAAAGAGGAAGTGCCAGACTCCGCACTGGATCTTATAGTGGTGCAAAGAATTATGGTAGGAAATACACAATTTCCTGTGTCCATCCCTCTGGGCTGGACTTCTTGACACAGGAAGTGAACACACCAGGGGGGCACCCAGCTCAAACTACAACATTTGGCCAAGGGGGCTTGGAATTTAATTCATGTTCTGTAGCAGGCCCTCTTGATGTAACATTATTTCTGTTTCAAAATATTACTGGACATTTTACAGCGTGGATCAGGTATTATCAAACACCACTTGCTCTTGACAAGGCTTTGACTTGACCTTCCTTAAAAACCTGGGATGACGTCTCTGACAGGAGACCACAGGCTAGATAACCTGGATCACCAACGTGCAACAAGTGATACCAATAAGTCAGTGTTGACATTCACCATAGTATGTATTATTCTTTGACTTTTTGTAGGGCAAAGGCAAGGATAGGAGACAAAGTTATCAAATGGGCATCCATTCCTTCAGAAGACATCTGAAAGTGAGAAAATGTGCAGTAGTCTTATGCTTGTTATAAAACCTTCTATTTCTTTTTGCATTTTGATTTTCTACTATTTTCTGCTATTTAATTCTGTTCCTATTGGTCAGATTTGTCTAACAGTGTGTAATGCAGTGGTAGCTCACTAATCTGCAGTAATGATTAGAAAAGCTTTTGAAAAAAAATAAATTTGCAAATTAATAAGGGGATAAGCAAAAGGAAATATGCCATCAGTCAAAAGGTGTGATCAGCTTATTTACGTTTTCATCCCTGATTCGCTATTTATGACAATGCTATGTTTTCTAGCTGCTGTACTCAGGAAATTCTTCATGGTATGCTAGCTAGCCTATGTGCTGTAGCTAGGAGAAATGATGCTATTAATAGGAAACTGCATTACCTTCCATTAAATCTTAGCTGAGAGGTGGGGAGAGGCTGCCAACTTGTGTTGCAGATTATGAAGCATGCAGTCTAGCAAGTACATATTAGCTAGATGCAAGTGCAAATATATTGCTATCTACGCCAAGCCCATTAAAATGTACGGACATTTACTTCCTTGCCATTTCTGCCGTAACAGAGAAATAAACATGAGTCATTTGGAGAAGCCATGGCAATGGTAAGGACTTCTGTCCACACTGTCATCATTAACTGTGGTAATAATTGTCATTTAACAAACCTACCTGCAAATTTCCATCTTTGAACAACAGCAGCATCTAAAATATGCTTGAGCTGATGTTAAAAATGAAAGCAGAACAGAAGCAAAAGCAAAAGCAAAAGGGACTGACTGCCTATATGGAGGGACATCTCTTTTCATGCACAGACAGGCAGCACTAACAAGTGCCTGTGTGACAGCAAAGGCTGTGCCAGTCACAGCCACCCTAGAAGTCACAAGTGTTGGTGCTTGACCACCACGGCAGTACTCTCCACTACCTCCCTGCTGCAAGCAATTGATGCTCCCCTGCCATACCAGCTGCACAAGCTGCCTTCAGAGCAGGACTCTGGAATTCCTGAAGTCAGTTTCACCAGCACTGGGTTTGTACAGCTGTGGGAGCATCTCACCAAATGGGACTAAATGACAGCACCTGAAGGGATGGTTTGATTTCACAGATGCTTGCTGGAAGTGCGCAGGTTCTTAGCTGTACCTTGGTACCACCTCCAAAACCTTCTCTTGCAGTCAGGATAGGATTCAATACAAGATAACAGAGATGAAAACTTTCCTCTTTAAAAACCAAACCAAAACCAATACAAAATAACATCCTAAGTTTGCTTCACAGAACTGATTGCAATATTGCTTTAATACAGTAATAAAACCTGTGAGACTATGAGCTTGATCACTTTGCAGAGAAGTGGAGGATGCCTTTAAACCTCTGCCCCTACAGGGAAGAATTAGAAAATGTTGGGTACTCAGAGCTCTGCAACTTTAAATAAGGTTAGTATTTTGCTAGCTTATTCGTAATCTTTGATATAAAAAAGGTTAATGGGATCATTGTGAGATCAAATGTTTATTTGGCAGTGGATTAACCTCTATTACTAACTCAGTTTCTTGCAAATGTAAACTGTATTTGGTATGGATACTTGATAACTGCACTATGGCAATATGGACAGCAGTTCAAGCCTTCATTAACCGAGTGCTAAATTACAGTTATAATCGTGTAATTTGCAATCATTTCCATCCTTCTGTGTTGCTCATTACAACACAAGTATAAATGATACGTTCAAACTTAAAAAAAAAAAAAAGAGTGAGAAATAAGAATTACCATTTAAACCCACTCTGCAAAGTTGACCTTGATATAATTTTATCCTGCTTTGTGGTAACTATTGGGGAAGGCAGAGAGTCTCAGCATAAATACATGATTTAGATGCACATATCTATTTCTTACCTAGAGCAATGTTTTTCTTCAGATTGTCCCCAAAACGTACGCTACAAGGACAATGATTGATGGAGATTTTTCTACCTTTTTCCTGGCTGATTCTGAAGTATAAAGTGGTAGTTTTGTGCCTCATTACTGCTAAAATGTAGCTCTAGCATGGGATCAGCCAGCAAAGGAAGGATTATCTGACATCTGAAGAGTATCCAGCATGGTTAGGAAGCCTCCTGTTCTGCTCTGGCTTTTGCAAAAAGGACACAACCAGAGAACTTGTATGCAGTTGTCCCTCCTCTGTTCTTCATCAGACTCCAGTTTCTGTGCTTGTTCCTGCAGTCATCAAGAACCAGAAAGTCTGTACTTGACAATCAAGGCTTGAGGCTGCTCTTAGCTATGTCAGGTTTGCGAGTTTGTAATTTTACAGTTCTTGTGCTGCATCATGATGGCTTGCCTTTCCATAGTGAGAGTCCCATAGTCAATGGCATTCTATAGGTTTTTCGTCTGGACCTTCAGCCCCTTGTATGCTTCATATTTTTTTGTAAAAACCTATACTTGCTGCAAAGCCAAGGAGGAGAAGATTAAAAAAAACCCAAACCAACCAACCAAACACCCAATCAAAAAACAAAAACAAAACCAAAAACACCCCAGGGCAGATTTACATGAGAAATATTTGAAGAATGACCTTTCCAAAGGTTTTGTTCAACAGTGCCTCCACCCAGGCCCCATTTTGGGCAGCCACACTCAAAGTACACAGCAAGGTAGTTCTGCAGAAGAGATGTTGCTGAAGATATGGTGGAACAGACAGGAAGGATCTGTTTCCTTCTCTGTCTGGAAGGAATTTCTGCTGAGGCTGAACTGAAATGTATGAGTCACAAATCACAGTGCTAACAACTTTGTAGTTAATTGCAAATTGCACATTGCTTTATCATCCTGAAGGTAGAGGTAGAATTGTTGCTTAGTGTTAGTTTACAGACCTGGATTATTAGTGTTATGTTTTTATTTCATATTTCAGGGAGAAAAAAATTCAGTTTCTTTACATCCATAACATGAAGAAGAAAGCAAACTCAAACTCCAAAGCTAAAAACCAAACTCAAAAAACAAAACAGGGTTTTGTTAACATCTGCAAACATAAGAAAGGCGACAATGGGGTACCAGTATTGAAAAAAGATGCTCATGAACACCAGAAATGTCATCAAGATTACGTCTATCATACTCTTTGGCTGAAAAATATCCACAGAAATTATAAGTACAGCACATGAAATTTTATAGCTTTTGTGCTATTTCAGTCAGCTATTGTATTATATAACTTTCAAAAGTATTTAAGAAGCTTTATTTCAGCTACATTTGTTCATTTCCAAGTGTTAGGACACATCTATAGCAGATGAAAACTGCCACAGCATGAAGCACCTAGGGAGCATACCCAAGAGGTTAAAGTGAAGAACTTTCATGTGTATTTATATAGTTCATCATTCTCAGCTCTGCATCTGATGTCAGCGCAAATATTTAGCTTTGAGTTGTACTAACTTACAATATTGAGATTTCTCCAGAGGAAAAGTATTTCTTAGTAAATATATCAAAACCAGTTCCTGAATGAGGTTAAAGAAAACATCACCTTTGTGTTTCCTTTGTGTATTCAGGAGACTCTGCCTTTGCAAGAGATTTAGGCTGCTTTTTTGGATGTAGACTAGTTGCAACCTTGAAAAGGTTGAGTTTCCATAGCTAAAGGTCCACCGAGGATTTTTTCTGCTGCTTGGGGGTACCTCATGCTTTATAATCCCATAATAACCCAAGGAATGTTTCAAACACTCTAGAGGACATATTTTCAATCTTTCAAGCAGAAGCTGATAAGGAAGGTTATATTTCTTAGCTCCCAAAATCGCCAGTTTCCACTGCTTTGACCCCTGCAAAACTATTGTCTTCTATATGGTCTTCATCCTTACTGCAGAGTTTCATCACACCACAGAGATAGTTGACTAACAATGTCATTCTGTGGCTTTAATGAGCCTTGAACATAACGTAGGTCTTAGCTAAGGATTATGTCAAAGGTACTGCTAGTCATTTAAAATACGACTCCATGCTCCTTTGAGAAGCTTTGAGGTGCTTAAGATGCCTGAGGATATGTGATTGTTGTATGTCAAACTTCCTAATGAATCGGGTTGTAGATTTGAGCATCATGCTTTGTTAGCAGAGAGCAGAACATCACCTGGTCATCTTCTTGCATGCCTGCTCAAGAGGGTGACATCAGCTGCGGCAAATTTAAATGCGGGAGAGCTGAGCCACGCAACGCCATTTGGCAAGAACCTGCTGGCTGCATTGCAGCTAGCGGCACGTGCTGGGTCAGCTGACAGAGTGCAGAAGCCTCTGTGGTAGCTTGGACAAAATATAGTAGTAAGGCCCCCCTCATCCCCCCCGAGCCAGCTTTTCTCTCCCAAAAGGCCAGCATGGTGTGGGCAGAGACTGTCACTATCTCAGGGCTTTCCTCACGGAGATGCTCCTCAGTCCATCCATTTTCACCTTGAATTATGCCCCTACCTTGTAGTTGTTTATCTTTTCCACTGTCTTGGGTGGAATAGAAACTGTCAACCTAACGTGTTCCTCATAATAGGTTAATTTAGTACCCTTGACTTCACAGGGATGACTCATTGAGTCACAAGTTGCTCGTGTGCATAAATGTTTTCAGGATCACGCCTGGAGCATGTACCTGGATTTGAAAGACTTCTGATTGACAAATTTATTCTGTTCTCTTTTCTTGAAATATTCATTTGTTAACTTAAAAATCTACTTATTCATACATTACTCATTAAAATATGAATAAAGTTAGTTATAAAAGGTCTAACCTAAAAAAAGGAAAAAAAACACACCCTTTTTTTCTCAGTTCTTTGGCGAGCTCTTAGGAAAGTGTTATTCCCATTATATTTTAGGGATGCTAATGCTTAACAAGGTTCATTATTAGTGGTGTATGCTGATATTTTAGTACTTTGAAGATGAAAAAATTTGGCTTTTCATCAAAATGATTAGACAGTTATCTCTGTCCACTTAAAAACCCTTTATAAACGATCATTTATTAGTAATAAAGGATTAAGTTGGCCTAGGAATGATGCAAGAACATCTTAGTTTTCATTGCTTAATAAAGCAAAGCATGAATTCTTATATTTCTATTTTTGACCTTGTTTTTTTATTCTTGAATTTCTACCATGGTCTCTCTATAATTCACTTCATCTGGTAGCTAATTCACCTCATATATTGCATCTTCACAAGTGCATCTTCACACCAAGCACTTCAAAGTCTTAATATGCTGGGTCATCTTTGTGAAAACCTTTCTGAGTTTGATGATTTCTTGATTTACTGAAGTAAAAGTTGTTGACAGAGAATGATTCCAGCTTTGAGATTAATTTACCCAGGGAATCTTTTGCATTAGTAAAGAAAAGTGATGGGACCTACTTTTTGCCAGGTATCTGCCTTTGGCTTGAAGATATTTTACCTCTGAGAATTAACTCCAAGTACAGAATGATCGTCATTCTTGTTTGATGGCAAAACTGGAACCATCTCCTTCCTTTTCTCCTCTCTTTCTCTTCTTAAAAAGTTTAATTTAAAATGATCATTTTGAGGAAGGAAAGGGACTTTTACTGCATCATTGAGCAGGGAAAAAATGCCCAGTGGTGGCCTATCAGAGAAGTTAGCTAGAGGTAGAAACCCTGCAGATATTGCTCGCTCCTTCCTTCCTTCCTTCCTTCCTTCCTTCCTTCCTTCCTTCCTTCCTTCCTTCCTTCCTTCCTTCCTTCCTTCCTTCCTTCCTTCCTTCCTTCCAAATTTCCTCTTTTAGAATTATTTCCTTCCTTCCAAGCTCATTCCTTCCTTCTGAGTTCCTTCCTTCTAAATTTGTAGGCCTTTTCTTATAGTTAAAGTGAAGTGCCTTGCAAAGAATGGTAGTGGTACAACTGCATACTCTAGCTGCTGACAGTGAGTCTAGTTGGCTCTATAAGCACCTGCCTGTCATCAACACTTTAACAGTGAGAACATAAATTACTATCTACGATGCTCTACACTGGGTACAATGTAAGTTCACAAACACACATTGGAGCACAATGCTTGACATTTCTGTATATGGCAAAAAAAATCAGCTATCGTCCTTCTCAATGCTCTTTTGTTTGTGAAGGAGACCCAGCATGCTGTCAGGCTGTGAGCCGAGAGTATCCTCCCCGTTGTATTCTTGACTATAAATCTGCAACACCTCATTGTACAGGCACATTTCTTCTTCATCTGTACTTGAGTTGAAGACAGTGTGATGGGGCACTCATGGAAACAGCAGCAGCAGAAAATCAGCTTTGCCTCCCTGTATGGAATGCAGAGCCATGGGTTTATGACTAGAGGAGAATAACAGTGCTACATTTAACTCTAGGGCTCCCAGCTTCTCTTTGGTGCTGCAGAAGGAAAGTTAAAACCTATGTGGAATTTCAAACCTGTGAGGGCTTTGCCACTTTTGAGGTCTTTCCATTGGAAATAAAAGCACGGTCATTAACATTTCATGATGCACTTCCAAGAAAAATATTCTCTGTTTAGTGAAATAATTAAAAGCCTGCATGGTCTCTGCAGTAAGTGGCTATGGAGGGATGAATGAGAGTGCTGTAGAGGAAATGTGCTTGCTTTAAGCAGCATTACATCAAGCAGTAGAACTGTTAAAAATCTATCATTTAATAGAGCTGCACCATTTCTAGACCCTTGGGGAGAGCTCAGTGCTACTTTACATTTCACACACACTGGGGGTTCGGTCAAACTAGAGTAAATCTAAACCACATCCCTCCTCAGGGTGCTTATATCATTCTAAATAAACAAAATCTTCCCACAGCTGAGTATAATATATCAGAAAACCACCCCTCTGTCAGCCTTCAGGTATTTCTGTCAGTTTATGTGCTATTTTAAGCTCCAACATAGGTGGCAAATGCTTGGCTTGGCACGGAATCTCAGTGACACAAATGCAGCATTTCAGCAGCAGACAGTGGTGAAAGGGAAGGCAAGGGAGCTACAACACCCTCTCCTTCATGCAGTGAAAGGGTTTATTTTCAAATTCTTTATCCAACCACCCCTACAGCACTGTCTGCTTTTTTGAATGCAGACAGGCTACTCTGGGTATAAGATTATATGTGGTGGGCACTAAAATTATGCTGAAGGCTTCTACAAGACTCGGGCCAGCAACAGGTGCCACTGTGAATGGCAACTAAAAAGTGTCTAAAAGAGCATGAAAGTGGAAGAAGAGGTTTGTCGTCCAACCCAAAGGCTCCCCTCTATATGAGGCTATGTAGATTATATTCTGGTGAGCTGCAATGTACAGATGACTGTTTCTAACTTGGCCTATCCTTATATCCAGGTTAATAACAGACAGTATGTTCTAGAGTGCATGCATCTATCTGCAGTTGTTCACAACAAAAGCAGCTCCCTCACAAAAGCTGCTTCCAAATGTATTATGGATGCTACTCTGACAGCATACAGCACAATTAATTTCTTGTGCAAATACCTTAAAACACGGACAAAGAGGAGAGAAATATAGAAGGCTCCAAATTCCCAGCACACCTTATCAGAAAAACAATTGCTTCTAAAGCTGCTGAGAAGCTGATGTAAGAGACATTTAACTTGCTTAACTTGCAGAAAAGCTAGACTTGCTGCAGAGTGGAAATCATTCAGTTCTTTTTATACACACGCCCTGCTTGGTCTGCAAATTGGACAGTAACCTGCAAAGAACCTTGCAATTGCTCTTAAGCAATGCAATGCAATGCCTTAATTTTGTAACCACTTTTGAGCAGTCACATTAAAATCTCCATGAAGCAAAACAAATCCTTATGTTCAGCAATGCTCAATGTTGTTATAACCAGGCCAGTTTGTTTGCCAAGGTATAAGCTCTTCTGCACTTTCCTCAGTACACTTTGCAAAGTTTACATGTCCTGAGGGTTGGTTTTTTTAGTCATATTCTCCTGTCACAGCCTACAATTTTTTTGTTGTTGTTTTGAGCTTAGTAGCAAAACACACAATAACTGGACTGCAGCAGCATATGATGAAGATTTTAAGACTGCTTCACCTCTTTGTCACCAAGACCTCTGTGTGACCCAGCTTTTGTAATCTCTTAACTTCCATGCTGCTACCAGCTCTTGTGGGATGTTAATCACACATTGTTTCCCTGACTCTAATCATTAGAGTCTAAAAAGAATCACCTATTCCAATCATTGCTGGAAACTGGCTATAATATGTCCTATACAATAACTGAAGTATTACTCTTAAAGAGAGCTCCATGGACAGACTTGCAGAGGGGATTTTTCTTACAGGTTTTATATGTAGTCCATGATACTTGTTGAATCAATCTTTGTGTGCAGTTTGAATGGACAGGACATTTTCCAGCAAAGTACATTGGTGTAATATATGGAGGACTCATTTATTATTAGCTATTTGGAACTTTAAATTAGGCAACTATTTTCCACACTGCCCCTGTCTATGTTGCTAATACTGGCTTAAGATATGACAGCAAAATGCCACCTTTCTTAACCATACAGGAGAGTTAGTTGCTTGCATGCAGAAGAGAATTCAACAGCTTTAGACAGAAAGTTCCTTATCCCTTTTTTCAATAGTGCCACTTTTCATGGCTTTGCAATTCTTCAAATAAATGAAGTTGTAAGGGTTATTTCTAATCTCAAGAATACACATGTACTTTTCAAAACTCAGTTCTTAAGTAGGAATTTTAGGATTTCACAGAAACACTCCACTCATCTTGATAGTCATCTGTGACCCATGGGAAATGCTTTTCCTCCTTTTGCATCACAAAAACAGGAGGTATGTCTTAACTATACTTGAGATACTCACATGATGTTACACTGAGCCATGGAGCTATGCATGCATTAGCCATGCTCACCTAGAAGGCAAGCGACTAGAAAGAGAAGCATTTTAGCTAGTTACTAGGTATATAATCCTATGTATATGGTTCTAGACAACTGATAAATATCCAGAGATTTTACAAATATCAGCTAATTTTCTGAAGGATAAGGGTATATCTTTCTTCATCAAGCTTCTCTGAATAATTTCCTTCACCTGAGACCCTTCACTGCCCATAGAAGAGCTCCTTCACGTACAGCCAATTCAGAAAATTTGGTCTTTCTGGACAAACTATTACTATAGGCTGTCTATTGAGGAAACAAAATTTTAAAAGCCCACAAATATTGACTGGAGTTATGCCTTACTTCCAGCCATTTTCCTTATCTCCCTGCCTGATTCCCCTGACAGCCCTCTTCTGCTCTTGCAGTGAACACTCTTTTATGTAGATCAAAATACAGTATTCATAAATTACTCCAGAATAGCTCCATTTCTGTATGTCTCTTTCCACCCGATGCAGCCAAAAGCTTTAAGATATATTCAAGACTCTGTCTTTCATGGCAGGAGCCTGGCTTATTATGCAGCCAGTGCACTCTAGCCACAAGGTATTATTTCAGTCAGTGTTCCTAATCAGTGCACAGTCTGAAATAAATTAACCAATCTAAACTCATTAAAGACACCAGTGCCAACTTTGAGAATATTTATGAATTCTTAAGATCTTTTTCTTTCCTGCAGATTAAATGTTTGCTATTTGCAAGCACTTTCTAAAATTGTCTCCAGCACAGGTTTCTGTTGATATGAAACTCATTTTTCTCTTGCCATTAAAGATGGTCACGCAGGGAAAGAAATATATTTCCTAATCATAATTTGTTATTCTTTATTATTGTTAACCATATGATTTTCGCTTTTTAAGAAATATTCCAGTGCAGTGTCAATGAGATATTTATAACATGCAGTACCCATCTCAGTGTGTGATGAATAGAGTGAACACTGTGCAAAGTCACAAGAGGCTGATTCTTTTAAATGTCAATGACTTGGTGAATATTTGTGGAAACAAAGTCGATTAACAAAAATCAGCCTAATTCACCAGGTTCTATCACTGCAAAATAGGGCTACATTTACTGGGGAAAGCTGTTCACAAATTTCCTTACTGCCAAAGTTCTGTTTCTCACGCTCTGACTTAAAATATGTTTACATTTGAAGATGACTCTGCGGGAAATCAAATTACTTCAGGTTCTTTACAAAGTACACAAAAGGCTCAGGTAGTATTTGTGTCAAATTTATCAACTTTCGGCTCTCTTGTCCAATGAGTATGGCACATCAAAAAAAGCTTGTCACAGAGGAGATTTAGTGCCAAAATATTTTATAAGTGCTAGTGACTCAAAGTAAGAAGTATGTAGAGGCTGATAATTCTTTCTTGCTTTGACCTTTCAGGCTTTCCTATTTGTCTTCATTTCTTATCAGAAAACCAGTAAATATCTGGAGTGTTTTCAAAACATGACTTTTGCTGAAATGTCTTTTTTATATATCTATAGATATCAAAGAGGTAAGATTCATAGCAATTTTTTTTTTCTTTTCTCTCTTCCTCTGCACAGTTTGACCTCAGAATCTTCCCCTTGAAGACTTTCCAAATTAGTATTGCCCTACAAAAATTTGAGTTTACCTTCAACAGCAAAGAGTACTTTGTCAGAAATGTCCTAGGTGTTTACTGAAACACCTGTGTAAAGGGGATAATATCCTATAGTTTCTAGGTGAGACAGACACAGTGCTTATCTCTGTGGTGAAGAGATGAAAATGAAAATTCAGAAGTCTTGTTTCTCTAGATTACCTCAGGATATATATTAATAGTATTTTTTAAATACAATAGATTCCTTCACAGGAAATATTATAGGAAGCTAAGAAAAATCTCTCTTTTGTCCTTGTGTTAGCCATATCTCAATTTCCTTTGTGTCTCTTGTTAATATCCATGACAAATTACAATCTTTTCTTCCCCCCGACCCCACAAAAAAAAATAAATCTCAGTGCTTCCAAACTCAATTCACAATCCAACAAGAAGAATAGGTCAAAGCATAGAAGATAACTTTGTCCAGCTCTGGAACTGTCAGCGCAAGAAAGACATGAACCTGTGGAGTGGGTCTAAAGGTGGGCCAAAAATGATCAGAGGGCTGAAATACCTCCACTGTGAGGACAAGCTGAGAGAAGATAGTTTGGGTTGTTCATCCCAGAGAAGAGAAGGCTCCAGGGAGACCTTACTGTGGCCTTTCAGTATTTAAAGGGACCCACAAGAAAGACAAAGACAACCTTTTTATCAAGGTCTGTTGTGACAGGACAAGGGATAATGGTTTTAAACTTATTTAAGGTGGATGTAGTTTAAATATAAGGAAGGCATTTTTAATATGGTGAAACACTGGAACAGGTTGCCCAGAGAGGTGGTAGGTAGAAATCCTATCCCTGGAAATATTCAAGGTCAGGGTGGATGTAATTCTGAACAATCTGTTCTAGTGAGAAATGTCCCTGCTTACTGCAGTGGAGTAGAACTAGGTGACTTTTAAACGTCACTCCCAACACAAAACATTCTAGGATTCTATGAAAACCATTTAGGTGGTCAGAAACTTTCAGAGTATAAAGATACTTCCAGAGTATATATATTTTTTAAAGTTTTTTGAAGTCATTATGGAGAAAAGTAAAATTTTTCCTTTATTTTTCTTCAGAATATAGGTCATACTGAATGCTGCCACTCTTTAAAGACACAAACAAATAGTATATGAAAGTAAAGGAAGTGTACCTTCAGAGTTGAATAGTTCACTCTTTGGGCATTAAAAATACATGCACATAAGAGTGACAACTGATTGGAGGATATTACTAGCACACTGCTCCATACATTTCAAGGGCTATATAGACATAGCTTCATCTCACTGACTTGAATGTCATTTTTACATGAATACATTGCTGCTACTCAAGTGAAAGGACATTACTGATCCTTCATTACTTATTTGTAAGCTAGGTGATGAAGGTAGACTAACCCAACAACAACAACCACCTCTTTTTTTTTTCCTTTCTTTTTTTTTTTTTGTGTGTGTATGTGTGTGTGAATTGTATTTCCAGCCTTATTTTATTTCAAATGATTGGTTTTATCAAATTTTGTCATGATGGTGATTATCTAATTTTGTCACTGTAGATGGTTACAGAAACATACAGTATAAAGACCAAGAAAAATACACCATTAAAAAAAGAACTGCTTTCCTTTTGATCAGCAACCCACAGAAACCTGCTGACTTCTTTCAGACATTATAGCTCTTTTAATTAACTTAGTACTGGCTTTGCTATTCTACAGAACTAAACCGCTGCAAAAATGTTCAGGCGATAATAAACATCTCATTTAAATCCAGTAAGGAAAGAAAAAAAAGTAATTTACAGCAAGATCTCTGTCCTTAGTTTACCCTTTTGTGTCAGAATTTGGAGAACATTTGGGAACTGACATGGTTTTTCTCAGGACAGAAAGGAATCCCTCTGGAGTAAACAGTTATTGAGTGAGATGAAAAATATCATTCTTTGATGCCTAAGGTCTAAGAAGTTGAGATCAGTTTCAGCTCACAAGATTTTCTGATATTTTCATTTCCTCCTTTTAGTGAATTCAAACCCCAGTTTTAGAATCATAGCTTCTTTTTTATTTTTATTTTTTTATTAATTTCTTGGGGTTTTTCATCAGTGGTGACTTTTAATCTGTGGGTTTTCAATGAGGGAAAACTAAACTCAACTAAATTGCTTCCAACTGGAAAAGTGGTATTATTTCTGTTCATTACAGAGAAAAACCATGGTCTCATTATTTAAGTATGTTCACTGCTTGCCTTTAAGCCAAGTAGAAGGGAGGAGTTTAGAGAAAGCATAGGAAAGAGCACTGAAAATAATCTAGAAATCTTCAAAGCCTGCTTCCCACAGGAAGGGAATTAAGAAGTTATATTCACATATTTTTTAAAGAGTAGTTTGAGGGATTATTTAATCGAGCATGGTGTCTCAATGAAGAAACAACTGTTGCTGCTGTAGGTGTCATTCGTCCATTGAACCAATGGCAAGAGGATGAAACTAATCAAGTTCCAAATGGAAAGAAATGGGAATTTCTTGTCATGGTTGTACCAAAACACAAACAGAGGTGATTGAATCCAGGCTGCCTAATATCGAAAAAAACCATGACTAGGTACAGTTCTCAAAATTAGACTCTAAAATTGTCAGCCATGCTGTGGGAAAATAGACAATTCGATGAGCCTTCTGTGCTCTGACAATTCCTCCAACTACACTATCACTCAAATTCAATTTTTCCATTTCACATGAGAATTTTTAAGTGTAAACTGCTCACTTAGAAGGAACAACCTTGCCATTCTGCCCCTGTACACTGCACTGGTTAGGCTGCACCTCAAGTACTGTGTCCAGTTCTGGGCCCCGCAGTTTAGGAAGGATGTTGACTTGCTGGAGCATGTCCAGAGAAGGACGACAAGGTTGGTGAGGGGCTTGGAGCACAAGCCCTATGAGGAGAGGCTGAGGGAGCTGGGGTTGCTGAGCCTGGAGAGGAGGAGACTCAGGGGTGACCTTATTGCTCTCTACAACTACCTGAAGTGGGGTTGTAGTGAGGCAGAGGTTGGTCTCTTCTCCCAGGCAACCAGTACCAGAACAAGAGGACACAGTCTCAGGCTGCGTCAGGGGAGGTTTAGGCTGTAGGTTAGGAGGAAGTTTTACACAGAGAGAGTGATTGCCCATTGGAATGGGCTGCCTGAGGAGGTGGTGGGGTCGCCGTCACTGGGGGTGTTCAAGGCGAGGCTTGACAGGATGCTTGGTTGCATGGTTTAGTTGATTAGGTGGTGTTGGATGATAGGTTGGACACGATGATCTTGAAGGTCTCTTCCAACCTGGTTTATTCTATTCTATTCTATTCTATTCTATTCTATTCTATTCTATTCTATTCTATTCTATTCTATTCTATTCTATTCTATTCTATTCTAAATGTGGATTTGTAATAAAAAGTCCTATAGAGTGCACCTAAGCTTAACTGCAGGTACATACAGCAGCATCTCTTCCAAATCTTATCTTCCTTTCACCTCCAATCAGGGACCATTTTGTTTTACACCACTTGACTTTGGCTGACTAGCCTAGACCTAGGAAATTGGAAATGCTCTGGATGCTCTAGTTAGTGTATGACCATTGTAATTAAAGAATAGAAGATTGTTCTGCAAGTGCACAAGCATACTTACACAGTATCTGCTGCATAGAAGAAGCTGGGAACTTCCTAAAAAATTAGATTTTTCACCCTGATGGACAAAGATCCTTTTGGAACTGATGCTGCCAGATACTGCCTACAGAGAGGCATCTCTTTGGCAGGCACTAGGCAATGCTCCTTTGCACAGGCAGCATGAGGAGTAAGAAGGCATTTGGGACACAGGGTTTGTTGCACAGATACTTGAAAGCTTGAAGCTTGAATTCCTTCAGGATTTTCAATAGTCCCTTCTCTTTACTGTAAGTCATGCTAATCCACTCAGGAGACAACAGCAATACTGTATGATTTGGCACTCAGCTAACCAAAGTACTTTCAATTTCTTATTGAATCAGTCCAAAGAGGTCTGAAAAGGCTTGCAACAATATGTCATGTAAATTCCAACAATGAATACATCAGAGGTAGTTGTGAGCTTTTTCTAGTTTTTCTGTGAATAGGAAAAAGAGCTAAATGAATCAAGTGCACTATTCTATGGCACTCTTCATTGCCAAATTGCTTTTTCAGTTTTAATCATGAAGCATTGTACAAGGATGAGCTGTCTGTTCCTAACCTTCTGGTCCTTAACACATGCAATTTTCCAGGGGCAGGACATTGCTTTACCCTTACCTTTCAGTCACTACCCACAGTAGTCTCACTGTGCGCTTTCTGGTGCTATGTTAATAATCTTCACTGTTGCTGACCTAAAAGTAGTGCTGTACTTGGCACTTTCATGTCTTCCATCTCCCGTGCTGTAGCTTCAAACTGCTTGTTGAGGTGGAGGATGAACTGAGTTAACCCAGACTCTGCAGTGAGACACATAGATGGACTCTACTATTTATTTGAGTTGGAGTTCTTTCTTTTGCTGCTTGCTGTTGTTTTGAGTAAAGGTGATGTTGATGGTGATTATGGACCCTCGTCTGAACAGCACGTTTTCCTGTTCAACATGTAAAATTAAGATATCTGTTTTCAAAATTTGATGAGGGTATCATGATTATTTCACTCTAGAAGCTTCATTCCATTGAAACAGTTCTGAAACTGTTGAAACATTGACTTAGTCCTCCTTGCTTCTATGCACTCACTCACAACAAGTTTAATGCACAAGAGAATGTCATTAACCTTTTGTCTTTGTGTGTCTGTAACTTTTTACAATCATGAGAAACATAGAGGAAAATATTAGATATAATCCTATGTGCTTAATAGAAATTTGGTATCATGTTGGACATCTATTACCGTCTTCATTTCTGGGACTCCTCATCTTTCAAATCTAAGTACATCCTGTTGTTGAATGAATTGGCTATCTTCCTCCTTCTCATTTCAATGGATCATTTGAGCCGCACAAACACAGTGCAAGCCCCAAAGTTTTTAGCTTATGGATTTGTTAGAAAAATTAAGTTGTACATATCTTATTTCTGCATATGCAGCTGATTTGCAAAATATTCCATCACGCTTCAGTGACTCCAATCTAGTTCATAGTTCACTGAGTATGAAATAAAACCAGAAGAAGATTGGCATTTACTGTCACCTTTTCTCTTCAAAGGCTATTAGGATATCCTAAGTATATCCATTTCTGATCTGGGAGACCATGAGAGAAGATTCTAAAGCTGAGAAGGTTTTGGCATCCTGAGAATGACAGGAGTATTGACTGTCTGTTTACACAGATTAAAAGGGGGAAGAACTAAAAAAAGTCTTCACTGAGAAGATGCATTCAACAACAGGGAAGCCATTTCCATTCTATACACCTTGTTATTTAGACCTTTATGTCCAACTTGCTTCTGGCAACCAAAAAGTACATAATAAAATTAATAACAGTTCATTGCCAGCAGCTGCTCTCAAGAAGCAGATCCATTTAGTCAGCATTTCTTCCTTCCCAGTTACACCTCATCTTGAGCAGGGAATATTTGAACAATAAAATGTGTATCTGACTATGAAGTAGGACAGATACAAATCAAATTATTCTCCTTAACTACTGCATTTTACAAAGAAGTAGTTGCACAGTTAAGCATAGGAGATTTAGAAGAAACACATTTGTGATAAAAATTCAGCTTTGGCTTCATTCACTTGGGTCATTTCCAATCTGAGGCATGCAGCATGGCATACATGCCTATATGTATAGGAAGGATAGATCCTTGCTCTGCCATACAATTACTGTATTGAGACTCCATCTTAGAGATACTCCTGGATTTTGGTACCTTCCTAAATCTTTTCTTTTCTCTCTACAGCTGAGAGACAATAAGGCACCCATACATGGGACCTCTCTGCCAGGGCTTCTCCCTTTGCCTGAAACAAGATGTAACCCTGGCATACTTCTACTGCATAAACATCTTCATGTTCCTAAAGGGAAAAAAAAATAATCACACGAGCTTGTAAGCCTATTAAAAATATGACTTACATGTGTAAAAAATTTCCTTCTACTCAAAAGCATATAATTCTGTCTGAATGTAGGAGTCAGCAAAAATAGGAATGTTTGCATTGGCCAGTGATCATCATTTAAGGATAGCCAAAAAAAATTGGTAAACTAAACCTTGGGTAAACTTTTTTGAGGCTTCAGAACTCCTGCATGACACAACAGACATAAAATTGATAGATTATTCAGATAATGAATTCCATCTTAAATGATAAACAAGCCAGAAACATTCATAGTTTAGAAGTCATAAGTCTCAAATAGAAAAGATAAACTATTTTAGGTACATTTTTACTTTAAATTAAGTAGCTGTATAGTGGCTAGGGCTATACCTGCAACTTAGCACAAAAATATTTAAGTATTTCAATGAAATAAAAGTGAATGTAATACATTTAGACAGCCTTGTTTAAAGGACCAGGGGATAAGAAATGAATGGGTACCATTAAAGATAAACATAGTCCAGGTGATAAGGAAACAGGAAACATCAGGATAGGAAAGAGTTTTAAGTGGCAGCATCAGTGGCTTTTTGCATCTCCTCTTCTCCTTGAGGGAGATGCCTGAGAAGTTGTGAGGTGCAGCAAGTGCAAGAAGCATCATGGTGTTCCTTGAAAGGACTCTCCTGATGCCAAGCACAGGGTGGCTTGACCCCAGCCCTGCCACCTGCTGTATCAGGAAGTACCTCTTCCACTCATGTCTCCCTTAGCCATCTGCTTCCAGGGAATTTTGGGAAATTTTTAATCAGATTTGCTCTATTTGAAATCAACCAAAGGATTCAGACAATGTTTAGGAGACAGGAGAGACACAGACAGGGAGGCAGTGATCAAACACATGTAATTACTTTGCAGGTAAAAGAATAATGCCTCAAGGAAGAATTTCATTAATAAGCTGTTTTTGTTTTACGTGTTCTTTGAACTTCTCAGTCTTGATTAAATTTCAAGGGAGATGGAGGAGCAGAGAGTTTCTCTTCTCCAAAGCCTGGTGAATTGAATGGAACTAGCCTCCACTTTGCTGGTGAGGATACTGTGCATGGCTGTCTTCCATGACATTTCAGTAACAGTTATACATACATGCAAAAAGAAGGCACTATTTAACCTTCCCCCCCTCTATCTGTGTTTTACATCTCAGCTTTCCCAGGAAACAAATGTTATACAGATCTGTGTGTCCAAGCCTATTTCCCTCATTTGAGGGAGGGATCTGGGTCTCAAATATAGTTACATTTCTGTGAGTTTTATATGACATCCACAGCTAGGAAAGTAAGAGTTGTGAGGATGCAAGACATTCACAGTTTTGTCTTACACTGACTCACATATTTCATTCTTTCATTATCTTGCTACTTGCTTGACACTCAAGCTGACTCCTCCAGAGAAAGACGCTTTTCAAAAACGTTCTAACATCTGCTTTTCAGGGGTTGAGGGTGATGCCAGACATTTTTGAGAATCTCACAGTGTAGAGGGCCAGAGCCACCCTTCTCCACTCTGGAATAATGATTTCAACAACTTGGAGAGAATGTCATGTCAAGCCAGCATTATACTAGTCTCAGTCAGATTTAACATTAAGCAAGACTGAGAACTAAAATTACTGTATTTGAAAACACAAATTTGCCACTATGCAATAAAGTTAAAAAAATACAGTGAATTTGTTGAGTTTATGCTTAATTTAAGAAAATTCCCATGCTGCCTCCATCATTGCCATGGTTTTCCAGGATAGTCCAAATTAGCTTCTGCAATCAGCCCTGGGTTTAGCATGTCCTGGAGAGCTCCTGGGTCTTTCCTGCTCCTGGCTGAGGCTGAGTGGTCAGACTAGAAAATCCTTCCCCTTGGAAGTATGGGTTTTTTTATGTCTTTACTTATGACCAGTCACAATCCTGAGTTCATGTTCTCTCCTTATGGCTGCAGTTCTGATTCACATTTCTATTGTAAACGTTAAGTAGCAGAGACCTGTACTTTAGGTATTGGGCTTTTTTGTTCTGTTTACTGGATCCCTAAAACATGACAGATAGCAATGAATAGATAGACATATTGTTCTATTTTGTTATGAGATATGAAATGAACAAGATTGATAACATTTTTCTTGTTAGAGCCATGACTCTACATATAACTTGGGTGGCATGGCATTCCTGTATGCTTTTGCCTAGTAGTATAACAGAGGTTAACCAATTCATAGAATTCATAGAATGCCAGGTTGGAAGGGACCTCAAGGATCATCTAACCCAATCTTTCAGGGTAATATGGCCCAGCACCCTGCCAAGCTGGGCCTTGAAACTGTATAATGTATGAGATCCACCACTTCCCTTGGGAATTTATTCCAATGTTAGTAGTTTGAATGGTGATTTTTTTTTTCTGGCATCCAGTCTGAATCTCCCCAGTAGCAGCTTGTACCCATTACCCCTTGTCTTTACCATGTGGCTCTGTAAAAAAGCAGTCTCCCCCACCATGATAGCTGCCTTTTATGTACTTGTAGCCTTCCTTCATATGACAGTGGAAGTAGTTTTAGGCCTTTAGAATGTAAATGAATAACATTTCTAACTGTCACAGACACTTTTGTTCTTGTGGGCTTTGACAGGTACAGACCTCTGATCCTCTACATAATAGTTTGGCATCTTCTTGAGCATTAATTCTGCTCCTTACTGTGGTTTGGACAAGACAGGATGATATTTAACTGGATTTTAAACATGTTGTTTAGCCACAGTAGATGACATTTCCCCTGAAAACCAGATAGAGAAAAACCCTTGAAAAGCACAGACATTGCAAATTATAGTCTTATACAACCATAAAAATTGTATTTATAAATGGAGCTCATTACAGAACTAGAAATAATGTCCACTGGGTATGTTTACACAGCATAGTGTACTTTGGGTGAAATGGCTTTCTGAAGTTTTCCATGACGTGTTAGTAGCTGTTGAGTCCCTTGGTTCATTATGACATCTTTCATGTAATTGCTGAACTCCTCTGGAGGCAAAGATTTTAGCTGCAAGCAATATCAGGACATCATGGTATAATTCACTTAAATAATATCAGTTATCTGATAGATGACTGAAGATCTATTTGACTTCTAGAGAAATAGATTTAGGGTAACTCAGGAGTTACAGCTTGTTAGCTGTGGTGCTCACCCATTAATGTAAGTGATAGAATGTCACATTATCATTGGGCATACTTTACATGTCTGCTGCAGTGGGCCTTTCAGGACATACAGGCACTACGAGGCCAATGCATGTATCCCATATATGCTTCAGTTTCAAGTAAGTGGTGAGGCTAATGCTCAGCCCAACCCTGACAATGTGTCAAACCATGTAAACCTTTGATGTCTCTGGTCTTTCAAGTACCTAAGCACTTAAGCAGTTTTTCCATGAATTACACATTCAAATATAGGAGCCTCTATTTAGATCATTATTGATGCTAAAGTCTTTGTTGCTGACCTTTAACAACCAAAAAATAAAATCAGTAAGTACAAGAATATAAAAGCATGGAGTATGAATTGAAGTATTTCATTGAATTTAATGTAAACAGTAGGCTTCAATGAGTGGAACAACAGGATTATCAAGTAGTCATATTCCAAGAAGCACACAATTAATTACCAAGCTATCTGAATCCTGAATAATTACACCATTATAAGTATTATAAGTGGCCACGGCATTGGCTTGGAGAAGTGTTGTCACGTGAGCAACCTGATCTAGTTGGGGACGTCCCTCCTTACTGCAGGAGGGTTGGACTGGGTGACCTATAGGTGTCCCTTCCAACCCAGTGCATTCTATGATTCTATGATGAAATATGCAAGTGGATCAAACCCCCTGCTTCTTGCAGGGACATTGTGCATAAATAGATGGAGACACAGAACACAGTTTCCTCTGTTACAATGGAGCAGTTGAAACAAACTCTCCAGCAGCCTGTCATTAGGTTGGTGGAAATAAAAGACTGAAAGACACACTTGGTCCTACCCTGTGCTGTACTGTAAAAGGTGCAGCACTAAGTGGGTGCTCAGCTCCTTTGCCACCTCCTCACAGCACCTACCCTCGGCAGGATGCCTTTCCACATCCATCTCTGAAGCAGCACCATGGGCCGGCACAGCTGTTCGCTGTGGGGCTAAGAGATCCAAATCAGCTGTTACATGCTAAAAATGACAATTTCAGCCTTCTTTCAAAGGCAAGCAGCCAGGTAAACTGTTACCATGAAATGTGCTATATCTGTGCTTAGCACCGTTGTTCTGCAGTGATGATTTTGATTTAGCTTTCCCAGCCTTGAAAACACAGACAGCATCTGGCAGTGCAGCAGCCACACAGGTTTCATGGGCAGGGAAAGGGTAGGTTTGCGCACTTCACACTGACACTGGCTTGGTGCATGCTCTTGCTTGAAAAAATATCTGAGAGAGGCAGGACATCTAGATGCAGCACAACAAAGAGCTACCAAGCCTAAATAGACTAGAAACTGACATTATCTGAGTGACTTGAAATAAAAAGATCCTATCCCCCTTCTTCCAGTCATATAGGGTTCATGATTACAGACAGTCCAAGGTACACTCCTATGTGGCAGTTCACCCTTGGTGCTGTAATTCAGGGTGCTTCAGTGGATGTTTGTGTCTGAAGGCCCCCAAGATCAGCTCTCTGGATCCACATTCATGAGCCTTCATCTTCTTTCTAGACCTGACTCTACAAAGTCGATTAGTGGACTGGTCAGTGGATAAGAAAATGGCTGGATGGTCACATCCAGAAGGTAGTGGTCAATAGATTGAAGTCCAGATGGAGATTGCAGACGAGTGGTGTTCCTCAGGGTCCTTACTGGTGCTTGTACTGATTAATATTTTTATCAATGTTAGGAGGAAGGTCTTTACTGTGAGGGTAGTGGAACACTGGAACAGGTTGTCCAGAGAGGTAGGTGGAGGCCCCATACTTGCAGATATTCAAGGTCAGGCTCAACAGGGCTCCAGACAACCTGATCTAATGGAGGATGTCCCTGCTCATTACACAGGGATTGGACTAGATGACCTTTGGAGATCCCTTCCGATCCAAATGATTCTATGAAAATATTAATTTTACTTCCTCCAGTTGATTTTGTGATTAATGATGGTGTGGCAGAGTGATTTACTAAACAAAACTCATTATAAAATAAAGCAGCCTGTGAGAATATGACACTATATAGTATGGCATACCTGTGAATGTGCACCATGACCACGGAGTATGTTGATGTAATTATCTTATTATGGCAATATTTTTCCCTTGTTTACTGATTAATATTTACATTTGTGAGAAGTTTACAAGAATCTTTATCTAAGTACTCATAATACCCTTCCTAAAATCTTCAGATGACAAAAGAAAAAAGAAACCAATTGCTGCCAGGGCAGAACTGTTCCCTCTATTTTACAGCTGAATGGAGGATTAGTTGGGCAGCTTGCTCAAGGCTATGCTATGGCTGTGAGCTGTTGTAACACAGGTCTTGTGAATTTCTATCCAGCACAACCACATTCTCGACAGTCAGCAATAGAGCATAATCATGTATAGCAATTCCAAATATCATTGTCGTAGTTTGGGCTGGGTGCCCTCTGCTACAGTGGTGTTTCCTGTGTCCAGCAGTCCATCCCAGTGGGTGGATGCAGGAAGTTAGGTATTTCTACCATAATCCCTTGCACCACTATAAATTTTGCAGTGGGGTCTGGCACTTCCTCTTTCCTTCCCTCTCCAGGACTTGGTAACTGGGGGAGAGATCTCCCGGCCATGGGCCTGATTGGGCCCAAGGCCACTGGGGGATGGGCAGGCTCAGATCTGGCCAGCTGAGACCAGCCTAATAGTAGGGGGGGGGGAAGGAGGAGCCCTGGGGGTTTTGGATGCACCCTCAGGTGGGGTTTGGAGTCTTTCTGGGTTTACTTTGGTTTCTTCCTTGTCACTATGTTTCCTTTTGTGCACACTCACTGTTCTCTATTTAAACTCTCCACTACTTTTGCAGTCGGTTTGTTTGAGTCGTTATTTCTGCGCGTGGTGGGGAGGGGGTTTGCCCTAACCCATTACAATCATCCAGGGCAGGAATAGCAACACTACACACCTTGTGGTGATGTTGATGACAAAATCAGTTTTAGAAAAAAGGAAACCCCTTGCTTTCTATATTATCCATTTTTTATAAGTTAAGGTTTATGTGGTTTGTTTGTTTGTTTGCTTGTTTGTGGTTTTTTTTTTCCCCAGAGTACTGTCTTTTCATTTTATTTCTCTGCAACAGAACATTTATTTTCAAGTCTCCAGTATGTGGTTCCATCAATAAAGGTTTTTTACTCTTGATGACTGAAAAGTGCCCATCGATCCTGCGTGTGCATGAGAAACTTCAGAATACTGATCTTTCAAAGCAGAGTTAGTCATTATGAAAAGCAAACGTTGTTCCTAATTTGGCCTTAACTTTTTGTAGCATTTGTGCCCAGTCACAGCTTCTGGAAAAATACTGGCATCTATAGATTAAAACTTCACAATCTTGGAGAAATTTAGAAAGGAGGCTGATGAGATTCTTACAGGCTATATTCTTGCACTCAGACCACCCAAATGCTGTAAAGGGTCAACAACTTTTAGCTCTACTTTCTGTTGCTGTCTTTAGTATTCCTGTCAGTGAATTGTCATTTAGCATTTCTGTGTCTTACATGTCTCATTGATTTGCCAGCACTTTTAGCCATGTAGGTCTGGGTGATACCTGCAGAGGGGAACAATTTGAAGACTAGTGCAAAAAGTACAGCTGTAAATAATGTTCATGCTTTCCATTAGGCTGCCTTTAGTTTTGTCAATAAACATGGGTTATGGAGGAGGATAGTACACTTTACAAAATGTACCAAAAGAGCTGCATCAAGGCTACACTCTACTGTCCTTCTAAAGCAGCAGAGGGTATTGTCAGCAGGGTCTGCTTCTTATGGAAACAGATTGAACTCCTCTTGCAAAACTGTAGGAATGGGTGCTTCCTTCTGTTTTTGCTGTCTCTGGAGCCTTTATGCATACTGCAAAACATTTATAATAATAAGTAATTCAAGACTCAGAGTGCCTCACAAAGAAGCATAACGAAGCTGGCCATTTAAATGCTTGTGGGGCATTTAATTAAATCTGTTGCAGAGCCAAGCACACCCTGCCCTAGGAAGGCAGAGCCCTGTACTTGTTCAAAGAACATGGCTTCCCGCCCCTCTGGCTGCCAGTCCAGGGTCCACTTGATTACCTGTCCCCCACTACAGGCATCTTGCCCATGTAGCCCAGGGCAGCACTGCAGGAGCCCAGGGGTGTCTGCACCATAGGTTGCACAGGGGAAGGCAGCACAGATTCCCTAAGGAGCTCAGGGTCTTCTCCTCTGACTTGGCAACAGAACACTGTGCACATCTTTTGCTTAAGCTTCAGGGAACAACTTCCAAAGGTGTTTGGACTGAAGAAACCAAACACCTGTAGAGGTCTCTCTTCACTTGGTCAGAGGAGTTTTATCTCTGTTCCTCCACTGTACTTGCTTAGAGAGCGTGCTCTATGCATCTCTTCAGTAAAAGCAAGTGCAGTGATAAAGCTTTCATAAATACCATTTTGCAAGTTGGGTTAATTCATACAGAATCCTTAGTACTCGATTTCTTCTGCCATTTTCAGAGTGATGAGTTCACAGCACAGCATTAATCGCCAGGCAGTGATAAATCATGTAATAGCTAGATGCTGTAATGGGAATTGACAGCTGACATGTACCAAGAGTGCTACTTACCATGGCCTGAAATTGAGGGAATTATGTGACAAAATTAAAGACTTGCATGCTTGCAGGCAGCAGCTCTTATTTCAGTAAGGAATGAAGAAATACAATTACTGCACAAAGATTTACTGTAGGTAAGTTTCATCAGGATTTTATACCTACAATATACCACTTCAGACTATGTCACCAGGCATGCACGTAAACACATTCATATTGATGGATGTCACAATTTGGCCAACACAACCAATAACACAATGCCTCACAGCAGCAGTATCTTTTGGGGAAAAAATAAATCCCAACCACCCAACTTTCTTACTCTCTCAACAGAGAGTCATTTAAAAATACTGTGCTCTGTTGCATGGCAAATATATTTTGTAAGTAAAAATGGTCTGTTTCTTTAAAAGGGATTCCTGTAGATGAACTTCCCAGTAACTGAGCTGAGAAACTGGAGGAATTCAGTATATATCATTCTGTTTTGCCTTTCAAACTGGCAGGTGAGCAAAGATCAGGTGGTGGTGTAATGTCTTATGTAGACTTTCAGGGGTTTATGTGTTACATGACTGTTGGAACACTTATTTTCCTGTGTCACTAATACCAGAATGGATCTATTTAGAAGAACAACAAAGCAAGAGCAAAAAAACTCAAGCAAGCTGGTCTGAAAAACTCCCAAATCTGGGCAATTGTTAAACTGCTTCCCTGTTTGTAACCTGAATAAATGATGACCATGGATGCTTTTAAATCTTCATTGCCATTTCGCTGCTTAGGAAGTGACTGGGGTGAGTATTTCTGCATCATTCAGAGTAAATTATGGGTAAAAAATGAGATAGTATATGGATGGTTTAAAAACTATTTGGTCAGTGTATGGCTGTCTCAAAACCATGCAAACTGAATCTAGTATTGCTCTGGAGCACGTTTTTTCCTGATGTAAATCCAGTTAAAAATAAGGGCACATTTGAAAATAAAATAAAATATATATATATATAAAGGGGCAAAGTAAAGAAAAGAAAAAAGAAAAGGTGCACCCCACAGCCTTTAGACCAATAAATAAAATTTTCTTTGTTAAACTACCTCAGTGCCAGTCACAGGAGAAAACCTGAGTCCAGGAGCCCAGCCCAAAGAAAATGAATTGTTTAGATTTTGAAAGACAAATTGAACATTAGCACCTGCCATTGAATCTCATCTGGACATCTGCAGCCTACTTCTATGGGGCCAGCCTGGATTGCCTTTCTCCAAAAAGGCTCTCACATCTCCCCTCAGAAATTTGCTGCTGTATCATGGCATGGACATTGCCCTGCCTGGTCCTCTCTTCTGATAAGAGAAATGAAGGGGAACTTTTCTTTCAGGGCACAGGACCTAAGTCTGGTTAATTCAATGAAGAGATCAGCCAGAGCAGCTCCAGGCATGTGAGCCAATTGCCATCCCAGAGAACTGTGAGTGAGGGCTCCTCAGCTGAATTTCAGCTCAGGTAGCAAATATTTTCTGTGCATTAGCCTTCATTTGTCCCTCCATGTCTGGTGTAAACCAACAGCATTACACTGAGTCACACAGACTTCAGGAGTATATGCCTTTGAAGGTGGCATCTGCTCAGAGCACAAAATGGAACCTTTTGAGCTCTTTAGGTTTCTGCCTAAGCTACAAACCTGGAAGAGCAATACACTGGGTTTATGCCTCTTGAACTTCCAGTTCCCAGGCTGAATTCCCCCTTCCTCACACTTCCTTCCATGCAGCCCCTCACATACCATATTTCCTTCTTCACTCAGAGATTCCTGGCACTTGAAAAGATTCTTCTGCAGCATACAAGTTGGAATTTGTCCTTTTGCTTGAAAGCTGCTTTCTCTTCTTGTTGTATGTCAGTTGAGGAAGGAAACATTTCCTATTTAATTATGGAAAGTTGCTTTCAGAGATGCAGAATCATCACACACACAAAAATGTGGCTGGTTAAGTTAATTATGAGATTATAAATGAAAAAAAAAAAAAAAGGAAAGAAAAAGAGAAAGGGAAAAAAAAAAGAAAGAAAGAAGCTGTTGTCAATATACCAGTGTCAATTCTCATCACAGCTTGGAGTTATCCAATAATAACATTCTTTCAAGGGGTCTAGCCCTGCTTCCATTGAAGTCAATGGCAGAACTCCCAATGATGGCAGGAGGAGCAGTATGTAGTTAATGATCTGCAAGCTGCTGGTTCAGTAAGAGTTGTAGTAATTATGCAGATGGCCATATAAAGAAGTTCAACTGAAAGTAATTTTGTGTAAAAAAAAAAATTTAAAAAATCAAGGGAAAAGATAAATATGGAAGACAAATTCTGTTGTAATCAAAAATCACTGAAGGCTTACATTTCAGTGGTAGATGGTTATCAATCAGTTATATTAGAAAACACAGCAGATAAATTGTAACAGAATTACATAACAGATATCAAGATGGGCATAAAGAACAGGTCTGTAAGAAATTACATCTTTATTTCAGTATTAAGACAGAATCTTACACGTTTAATTGCTTGCTGAGTTTTGCACTGTTGGAAACAACTGATTTCAGGAAGGTTGTGTAGAGTATAAATTAATATATTACCAATTTACTCAGATTTGTGTTCCTTGAAATAGGGAGTTGGGTTCAAAAGAAAGGGAACAAAAAGAAGTAAATGTGTGTAGATCTTCGGGTTAGAAAGGATCATTTTAAATTGTGGAAGGGGAATTTCCAGTTAATTTGGGAAATAATTTGTCTCCAGAGGCTGCTAAATCTTTATTAGTAGCAGCCTTTAAGAGTAAGTGTTAGATGAATTATTTCTCACGAATGTCAAAAGAAGCAGCAGATCCTGACTAAGGAAGGAAAGGCAGACTAAAGGACCTTTTAGAATTTTTTCCAAGCATGTTTTCTATGACACCCCCACTTCGATGATTTCCTCTAATCTATAGGTTGCATCATTGTACTCACTGATGCTGTACAGAATGTAATGACTCATATTTGGCTTTTCATTTGGTTTTAAAAGTGTTATAAAATAAAGGTTGCCATAATCACTTTTATTACAGCACTGCCTAATGACCAATGAAGAATGGTGCCACTGCACTAAGTGCTATACTCAGTGAGCATAAGAAGATCAGCACCTCTGAGCCTGTGGGACTGAAGTCTTTGACAGTTTGTTCAAGTGGTGAACCATTCTCTATTTCTTTGACAGGTTCTCTGGCTTCTTCCTTCCTTCCTTCCTTCCTGCTGTTTCTATACTCCATCTTTTGTCAACAATATCAAATGCAGACTTTGTTTTTACCTTGCCTATCATGAAGACCCTACCAGCAGATGCTTCTATGGCAACTATTTTGAATCATCATCTTTCCATTCACTGCTATTTATATTCATTCTTTGCACATGATTTTTGGGTCTGGTAAAGTTATCCAGAGATGCTCTAAAACCGTGCAGGTGTAAGATGCCAGGAAGAGATTTTGATGCCAATGTGTCCTTATCCTCAGGATAGTAACAGGAATATACTACTAAAAAGTTGTGTTGGTCTTCCACTATTGTTTTGATACTCAGTTTGCTTTGAGAGACTGGGCTCACTGTCAGAGATGGTTAACATCTAGTCCAGTACTACTATAAAATTTGATTCTGCACTTGGATATTTCCTTTTAACATTTCTCCTTTAATGGTTTGAAAGACAGTTTACACTCCAGGAACACCTTTTCTGAAATTACTAATTTTCTGTTTTGTACAATACAGTGAGTACTCATTGTACAGACTCAGAAATTAGTCTGCCATTAAACATGAGAGAAATGCTTCACTGTTGAGGATTGGCTTAGGTCAAAAGGACATGGGTCCCAGGAACATCTGTGCAACTTAGGCCTTGAAGGACTTTCTGTTGAAAATACAGCAATGGAGTAGGAGTTGTGGAAAACTGCTGATTGCCTGGTATGCTAAGGTCAAGCTGCTCCTGAGACAAACAAGATAAGGCCAGATCTGGGAAGAAGAGCAATTAGACTCAGTAGAAAAAACCACAGAGTAGTGAAATAATGATGTAATATTTTAGAGTTAAACCAATAGTATGTGTTAAATTAGAATAGAATTAACTATGCATAAGATAAGACTATAAATAATGAAGTGTGGAACAATAAAGTTGGATGATTTCCATCACTCATACTGAGTGCTGTCATCCCTGTCTCCGTTCTCATCACTTCACCTTGTTATTTTACCTGCCTCCTACTAGTACACACACCGTACAGTACAGTGTTGGTCAGTCACCTGCAAGCTGATTACAAATCAACCTGAAAAAAATCTACAGAAGTGCTGTGGAAATCATGGTGTGAACCATTTGCCATGGCAGCTGAGTGAGAGAACTGTGAAACATCATGGTCTCAAATAAAATAAAATCAAATCTCTACTGAAAGAGAGACACTGGGAGCAAAATACAACAGATCAATTGGTTATGATAAATACCATTAAAAGTATAGCGGGCCTCAGTTGCTACTAATGGACATCCAGTCAAATCTTGGCCAATGCAGACTGCAAATACAGTTTCACTGCCTCAGCTTGAAACAAAGATAGTGTAGTAATACTGTAGTAACACATATCCATGCAGGAATGACATCCTGAAGTGCAGCTTAGTGTCTTCTAATAATGAAGAGAACAAGACATTGAAAATGAGTGGCTGAAGGTTGTGAAACTTCTTTTCTTGAAGGTCTTTAAATTGAAGCTGAATAAAAAACTATCTGGAACCATGTAGTTACAGATAATCTTGCCTTTGGGTAGATAGACAAAGTAATTGATGTCCTGGCCAAGTGCATAGTTTTACATTATAGTCTTGCATAATCACAGTATCACCCAGTATCACCAAGGCTGGAAGAGACCTCAAAGATCATCGAGTCCAACCTGTCACCACAGACCTCATGACTAGACCATGGCACCAAGTGCCACGTCCTATCTGCTCTTCAGCACCTCCAGGGACGGTGACTCCACCACCTCCCTGGACAGCCCATTCGAATGACAAAAAACTCAGTGAAGAACTTTCTCCTCAGCTCGAGCCTAAACCTCCCCTGGTGCAGCTTGAGACTGTGTCCCCTTGTTCTGGTGCTGGTAGCTAGAGAGAAGAGATCAACCCCTTCCTGGCTACAACTGCCCTTCAGGTAGTTGTAGAGAGCAATGAGGTCACCCCTGAGCCTCCCCCTCTCCAGGCTAAACAATCCCAGCTCCCTCAGCCTCTCCTCGCAGGGCTTGTGCTCAAGGCCTCTCCCCAGCCTTGTTGCCCTTCTCTGGACACGTTCAAGTGTCTCAATGTCCTTCTTAAACTGAGGGGCCCAGAACTGGACACAGTACTCAAGGTGCAGCCTAACCAATGCAGAGTACAGGGGCACAATGACTTCCCTGCTCCTGCTGGCCACACTATTCTTGATGCAGGCCAGGATGCCATTGGCCCTCTTGGCCACCTGGGCACACTGCTGGCTCATGTTTAGGTGGGTGTCAATCAGTACCCCCAGGTCCCTCTCTGTTTGGGAGCTCTCCAGCCACTCTGACCACAGCCTGTAGCACTACATGGGGTTGTTGTGGCCAAAGTGCAGCACCCAGCACTTGGATTTGTTGAATGCCATCCTGCTGGACTCTGCCCATCTGTCCAGTCAGTTGAGGTCCCTCTGCAGAGCCCTTCTGCCCTCTAACTGACCAACATCTGCTCCCAACTTGGTGTCATCTGCAAATTTGCTGATGACTGACTCAATCCCCTCATCCAGATCATCGATGAAGATGTTAAAGAGGATGGGGCCCAGCACTGATCCCTGGGGGTTGCCACTGGTGACAGGCCTCCAGCTGGATGTGGCACCATTCACCACCACTCTCTGGGCTTGGCCCTCCAGCCAGTTCTTAACCCAACACATAGTGCTGCTGCCCATGCCATGAGCTGACAGCTTAGCCAGCAGTTTGCTGTGGGGGATGGTATCAAAGTCCTTGCTGAAGTCCAGGTAGACAACATCCTCAGCCTTCCCCACATCTACCAGGTGGGTCACCTGATCATAGAAGGAGATCAGGTTGGAGAGGCAGGACCTGCCCTTCCTAAATCCATGTTGGCTGGACCTGAGCCCTTGGCCATCCTTCAGGTGCGCAGTTATTGCCACCAGGATAATCTGCTCCATCACTTTCCCTGGCACTGAGGTCAGGCTGACTGGCCTGTAGTTTCCAGGTTCCTCCATCCGACCCTTCTTGTGGATGGGCATCACATTGGCCAGTTTCCAGTC
Source organism: Dryobates pubescens (assembly GCF_014839835.1). Lineage (NCBI taxonomy): Eukaryota > Metazoa > Chordata > Aves > Piciformes > Picidae > Dryobates > Dryobates pubescens. The sequence goes on along the minus strand of NC_071621.1, from coordinate 8,877,987 downwards.
ATCTGGGACCTCTCCGGTGAGCCAGGACTGGTGAAAAATGATGGAGAGCGGCTTGGCCAGCTCATCTGCCAGCTCTCTCAGCACCCTAGGATGGATCCCTTCTGATCCCATGGACTTGTGAGTATCCAAGTGGCTCAGCAAGTCCCGAACTAATTCCTCATGGATTTCCAGGGCAATACACTGCTCCCTGACCCCATCAACCAGGTCAGGAGGCCACTTGTCCTGAACTCCTCCTGTCTTACTGTTAAAAATTGAGGCAAAGAAGGTGTTCAGGACCTCAGCCTTTTCCTCGTCTTCAGTCACAGTGTTCCCCTCCAGGTCCAATAAGGAGTGGAGGTTCTTCTTGCCCTTCTTTTTAGTGTTAATATATTTGTAAAAATGCTTTTTATTATCTTTCACAGAGGTGGCTCTCAAGAGGACGATCCTGCCAGACCTCACTGCCAACCAGGGGTCCTTCCGACCAGCAAGGCCCAGAAAAGAAAGCAAAAAGCCAGGCAGAAAGCTCATGGTTCAAGTGGAGCGGTCCCAGGTGCTGGTCCCAATCAGCTCTGCAGCCAGAATTCATTAGGTAACAAAGCTAAATCTATCTGAGTGTCTTACACTGCTTCAGTGCCATGTTTTTGCATCAATCTTCAGAGTCACCACTGAGCACTGGCAATATCTGCTACTAGTATTTTGAAAATATCATTATTCTAACACTGCTTTGAATGCAGGAAGTCATCCCCATTCTTCCTGATAGGTTTTGTAGAGTTCTGGCTATCAATTCATCCATAGGAAGCCTTAAAATTTGGAGAGCTATTGTCAAGGAGATGGCAGCTCTGTACATTTTGGATTTCATAGAGGAAATGTATCTCTACTGTTTAGGTTAGTTAGGTGTGTGGATTGCATGCAAAGAATTTCTTGCCTTTTAAATTCTGCATAGATTTCTCTCCAACCTACTGACAGAATTTGCCAGGTGGCTTCATTTGGTTTTGTAACAGGAGTGGAGGTTAAAACTATCATTAGACTATGAGTCTACCAGATTTATCTTTAACAAGTTGCAAAGAACCTGTTCAGCTGGGTTTCTGATTGCTATTATAATTCATTAAAATGTTATCAGACAGGATTGACCCACACTTTCCTCTTGGGCTCTTACTTTGGTTGCAGTGATCTGTACACAGACCTTGAAATGGCAGTGAATTCCCACTGATTTCCTCTGGAAGAGTGGCAAATTTGAGAATATTTTATGATGATGTCTTTGAAATAAGTTCTGTACAAATAGACACAGTTTGTCTGCATATGGGGCCCTCCATCGTTCTTTCCTTGGGCACTTTAAATAACAGTTAATAAACAAATTCAAGTTAATATGGTATTTAGAATGCAACATTCCTTTGGGGTTTAACATGCCATTATGTCTGATCATTATACTGCGAGCTTACTCAGAGTAGAAAAGAAAAATATCCTTTCTGCCTGACAAGGCAAAAGTGAAGGAGAAAATGCTTACACAAAGGAGACGGTGGATCCCACTCTACTTTTGTTATGTTGTATTTGCATCACTGTTATTCCAGGCTTTTTGCCATAGTTATGCTGAATTTGCATCTGTGTCACCAGGGCAGGATTTGGCCCATGCCCTGTAAAGTCTGCTTCTGATTATTATGGCAACAGGAGTTCTAAACATTGTGGAAGAACAGAACACCAAGTTGTCATGATAAATGACGCATTAGAAGTGACTGCTTTCCTGTAGTTGCATAGTTTTAATTGATACTTTTTTGTGGGGGATCCATTTTTATTGTTGGATGCAATTAGCCAAGATGCTTCTATAATGGCTTTAACATTCCAGTGGCCAAATATCACATGCAAGATGACCCAGTTAGTTTTTATAGCAGGATGAGTGGCTGGTTAACTTAAACTTATATGACCAACTTACATTCTGTGCATTCCAACTGATGTCTGCTCCAGATGTCATGCAGCAGCAGGAATCAATGCAAAATTAATGTTATGACAGTGACAAGAAGGAAACTAAATTTTTAACATCTGAAGCATTCTATATTCCTAAACAGGCTGGGAAATAAGGGGAAAGTTCCTGTGAGTTGCTTTACTTGTTTGTTTAAACATCCTTGCCTAGAGATATAACACCTGTATTGCTTCCTAATGATCTTCTCTTTGTTCTGTGCTGGGATGAGCATTAAGATCTATAAATCTATTCTAACCAGCCCTCAGAATTTACAAATAATTGAATTTGATTTGCTTGATTTGCCCCACTAGCCCCTCCCTGACAAATTAGCAGGTCAGTGGTTGTGTCTTTGGGAGGAGTGACCTGACTCTTATTTTCCTGGAGAGATATGGGTGGCATCAATTAAGAAGCAAGCACAGAACCAAAACATTGGGAGGCTAAGGCATCTTTGAGATAAAGAATAGTTCAGTTTTAATGATACAACATATTATTATACATAGAAAATGGGTTGCACTCCTATTCTAGTTTACACAGCCCAAAGTTCTGGTGCCTGCATACGGGTGTTAGTATGTGCCTAAACCTCCAGTATATCCAATGTGCCTAGGTCAGTGATGTGGGACTTTTTTGCCTAAATGTGTCATCTGCTGCCATATGGGATAATATAGGGTATCAAATCTATTTAGGATTTGCAAAAGGTCTGACCAAGGTCTGACCATCCAGTAGCTGGATATACCTGATGTCACCAATACTTAGGCAAATGAATCTTCCCGTTATCTAGACTGAACAATTTCATAGCATATTCAGTTGACACCAATGTTAGCCTTGTTTTGTTTAAGCTGTATTAATTTGTTGTCCACTGACAACAGTAAACTGACAGTAATAACAGCTTAAATACAAAGTCATGTGTAGATATTTATACTGTAGAGATTTTACTGTCTAAAAACTGCTGATGCATTTTGTACTTGATTACTGGTTTCCAGTAAACCTAACACAAAATAAAACAAGGGAAGACATGGGGTTTTGCTTTTAGTTAATTTCCTATTAGCTCAACAGAAATCAGAATAAAATGTCTACTGATTTCAGAGGGGGAGGGAAGAGAGAGCTCATCTGATTTAGTAATATAGATCATTAATGGTAACATCTGGGTGGCTGTGGTTCCCAGACTTCATAGTCTTTTTTGTTTAAGCTCTTTAAACATGAAGTGTCTAAAGTGGTATCCAGACCTTCCATTGTTATTGGAGGGAGAGAGCAACACCAGCTCAGGGTCTATTTTCCCATAATTACTAGCGAGCCTCTCTTGTGAGGCTCATGAGACGTTATTTATGTCCAGAATAGCTTCTAGGTGACAGTAATTGCCCTGAACAATTGCAAATACCAGGTACAACAGCTATTTGGGTGCCCCAGTAACTCCAGTCTGTAGGTAAGGGAGAGTGAAAGAGATCAGATCCATGTTTACACCTGGAAAATCAATTTTAAAATATCAACAGAAATGTCTATTGACTACTTTTATCAGAGATATGAATATGTGGGAAAAACATATGCGTATCTGGTTATGGCTCTGATACATATTGGTATTTAGAAATGGAATGTGAACCTTCCTTCTGTGAGGCTGAATTAGGTTTTGTGTTGGTGTCCTGTTGTGACTGTGATCAGAAAAATTCAAAATACATGTAAATGAACAGGAAATAGTCACCAAGAATCAAATCCAGCAAGATACTTGAGCAGGTATTTTTACCGGACTTTCTCCTGTGCTAAAGATTAGGTACTTGCTAATCAGAGCTTCAGTTGTTATAAACTACAATTTACAGCATTGATTCAGAGAAAGACAAAAAACTCAGTAAGTTTCACATATTTTGCTTTTATAGCAGCACTGGACTCAGGGGGGATACTTCCCAAAGACCTGTGTGTCTTCAGGAGGTTCAGTACAGGCTTATATGCAAAAAGTTATCTATCTAAAATGACAGAGGTATGTTAATATTTCACAGAGAGTCCAGGTGCTCCCTGTCTATACCAAGGTTATCTATCTAAGAATAACAGAAGTATCTTACAGAAAGCCCTGGTGCCTCTTATCTATGCAAAGGTTATCTATCTAATCCTGCCCTCCTTAAGGTCCATCCGCCCCCCCCCGCCCCCCCCCCCCCCCCGTAACAATGACAAGAGGAGTTTCTTGTCAACTCTTTGTTAAACTCGATAAGAATTTTTAAATAATTTTCTGTTGGGAAATGGTTTGCACATCTGTGCAAATTAGGCCTTGAAGGACTTTCTGTTATTAATATAGCAATGGAGTAGGAGTTGTGGAAAAGTTCTGATGCTTGGTATGCTGAAGTCAAGCTGCCCCTTAGATGGGAGGCAAACAAGATAAGGAGCTGAGAAAAGGAGCAATTAGACTGAGCTAGAAATTCCACAGAGTAGTGCAAAAAATGATGTAACCCTTTTAGAGAGAGACCAATATTGTGTGTTAAATTAGAATAGAATTAACTATGTATAAGATAAGACTATAAATAAGGAAGTGTGGAACAATAAAGTTGAAGCTTGCTTATCAATCATATTGATTGCTGCGAGTCTTTCCCTCACCCATCTTGCCGTTGGATATTTCTTCACAACAATTTTCTGCTCATCAACTCCAAGGATTTTCTACTTATCAATTCCCCCTTTTCTTACATCCAATAGTATATTCCTATACTCTATTTTCTGAAAATAATTTCCTGTTTCCAGCTCATGCCTATCATGTTTATACTTCTGGTATGATTCCACACCACTTTTCCCAGTACACAACTTTCTTAATCAAAACTAATATTTAAATACATATTTCCTTCCCATCCCTCAATAGTATTAACCAACAAACTGGTCACAATTATTGGTGCAGCTTGAGCTTTAAGGGTCCCAAGGATTCGAATTTTCTCCCACTGAAGTCTTCTTGACTTGGATGTGGTGGATCCAAGCAGTTTGTTCTTTGATTTAATGGCTGTGAAGGATGTCAGTAACACCTGATATGGTCCAGTCCACTTAGGCTCCAGAGGGTTCTCTGAAAGAGATCTTGCATAGACATAGTCTCCAAGTTGCACATCACGGACTGTTCTGTCTAACCCTCTCACATTGGTTCTGGTCACCTGTTTGGTAACAGTGCTCAGGTTCTTATAAATCTGCTGACCATACTTGTTCAACATTTCTTCTCTGAATTGCCCTCGTTCACAAGGGTCCATAGTTCCTACTACATAAGGTCTTCCAAACAGGATTTCAAATGGGCTCAACCCTTCCTTTATCCTTTGCTTAGTCTGAATTCACAACAGGGCAATTGGTAATGTTTGTGGCCAAGGAAAGTTTGCTTCTTGTCCAATTTTTACTATCTGACTTTTGATTAAATGGTTCATTTTCTCCACTTACTCCCTTGAATGTAGATCATAGGGGGTGTGGAGCTGCCAATCAATCCCTAAGATTTTACTTACTTGGTGTACCACCATGGCCACAAAATTAGGTCCCCTGTCTGAGGAAATAGCAGCAGGTACCCCAAAATAAGGTATTCTCTCTTGTAACACTGTTTTAGTAACCTCCTGTGCTTTGTGTGTGTGGCAGGGAAATGCTTCCAGCCAACCAGAGAAGGTGTCAGTGAGTACCAACAGGTATCTGGATCCCCCTTTCTTGGGAGCTCAGTAAAATCGATTTGCCATTGTTGTCCTGGATAATTTCCTGTGCTAATCTGTCCAAACCTAACTCCTCTCATTATCTTGGGGTTAGCCTTAAGACACACCTCACATTGTTAGGTGTGACAGTTTTAGGCTGTGCCTTTAAGGAAAGGACAGCTGCAGAATACTCTATCTGATTGTTTTGGTGTAAAAAGGAAAACAAAGATCATTCTAAATGAATTTCATTGGTAGATCAGTAGGAATGTAACTTTAAGGATTTAGTCTGAGTTCAGTCTGTTCATAGAATCACAGAATCATAGAATCAGTCAGGGTTGGAAGGGACCACAAGGATCATCTAGTTCCAACCTCCCTGCCATGGACAGGGACACCCCACACTAGATCAGGCAGGCCAGAGTCTCATCCAGCCTGGGCTTAAACACCTCCAGGGACAGGGCCCCAACCACCTCCCTGGACAACCCATTCCAGGGCTTCACCACTCTCATGCTGAAGAACTTCCTCCTCACATCCAGCCTGAATCTCCCCACCTCCAGCTTCATTCCATTCCCCCTAGTCCTAGCACTACCTGATATCCTGAGAAGTCCCTCCCCAGCCTTCTTGTAGGCCCCCTTCAGATACTGGAAGGCCACAATTAGGTCACCTGGGAGCCTTCTCTTCTCCAGACTGAACAGCCCCAAGTCCTTCAGTCTGTCCTCATAGGAGAGGTGCTCCAGCCCTCTGATCATCCTTGTGGCCCTTCTCTGGACACGTTCCAGCACATCCATATCCCTCTTGTAATAGGGGCTCCAGAACTGGACACAGTACTCCAGGAGGGGTCTCAGCAGAGCTGAGTAGAGGGGGAGAATCACCTCCCTTGACCTGCTGGCCACACTTCTCTTGATGAAGCCCAGGATCTGATTGGCTTTCCGGGCTGCAAGTGCACACTGAGAGCTCATGTTGAGCTTCTCGTCCACCAGCACCCCCAAGTCTCTCTCCTCAGGGCCAGACCCTGCCCAGCCTGGATTTGTGCCTGGGATTGCTTCGACCCAGATGCAGGACCTTGCACTTGGTCTTGTTGAACCTCATGAGGTTGGCTTGTGCCCACCTCTCCAGCCTGTCAAGGTCCTTCTGGACGGCATCCCTTCCCTCTAGCGTGTCTGCTGCACCGCACAGCTTGGTGTCATCAGCAAACTTGCTGAGGGTGCACTCAATGCCACTGTCCATGGCACCCACAAAGATGTTGAACAAGGCTGGTGCCAGGACTGATCCCTGAGGGACTCTGCTTGTCACTGGCCTCCACTGGGACATGGACCCATTGACAGCCACTCTTTGGGTGTGGCCATCAAGCCAGTTCTTTATCCATCTAGTGGTCCAGCCATCACACCCATGTGTCACCAGTTTGGAGACCAGGATGTGGTGCAGGACAGTGTTGAAGGCTTTGCTCCGGTCCAGGTAAACGACTTCAGGTGCTTTCTTCTCTTCTGTTCTTGGCCAGTGCTGAGCTTGGACTCATGAGATAAGAAACTAACTTTTTTTTCTCCCTTAACAACTGCTTTGAGCTAACAAAATTTCCCCTTAATATCCATTTTCTCTCTTTAATCCTTTTTTGGGAAAAGGGGAAGAAGGGGGAAAAAGAGTTTTGGGGGGAACCCACAGGGGGAATTCTCCTCTGGAGGGAGTTTCTGTGTTACATTCTTTCCTGTGTATTTTTGTTTATACTGTAAATACTGTATATTTTGTATATATTCATTGCATGTCATTGTTCTTGTAAAATACAGCCTTTTTCATTTGCTTCTCTGACTGAGTTAGCTGTGGTTTGTGTGGTGGGAGGATTGAACTTTGTCACTACCACATTGGGTTACCTGTTCTACTGTGGTGTGTAACTTTCATGCTATACAGTCCTGAACCAACTTTCGATACAGGGCTTCCGTTCCCCAATGAGTCCTTGCATGTTCCATCTGAACAAAAGCCAAATAAGGCTAGCAGCTATGACTAACTTCCCATCCACTGTCCTGGCCCATTCCTTTCCTAGACTAATCCCTAAGAAGTCTTTGATTAATTTCTGATCCTCTGTGCTATACACAGGTTCTGGCTCTTTCAAATTCTGCCACCTTCCTCCCCTCCCTGGCCACCCTTTCAGCTGTTTCATCTGTGAGTCGATTGCCTCTCTCTTGTCTGGTATTCCCTTTTTGGTGTGCTTTGCAGTGCATTATAGCTACTTTACTTGGCTCTTGCACTGCTGCCAGCAGCCTCAGTATTTCTTCCACGTTTAATACCTTTTCCTTGAGATGACAACAGTCTTCTTTCTTTCCAAATGGCTCCATGGGCATATGCCACCCCAAAAGCATACTTGGAGTCAGTCCATATGTTTGCACATTTCCCTTGGGAAATCTCAAGGGCTCTGGTTAGTGCTATCATCTCTGCCTTTTGAGTGGAGGTATTACTTGGTAGGGCTTCTGCCTCGATTACCTCTTCTCCTGTAGTTACAACATCCCCAGCTTTTCTTTCTCCCTGGATCACAAAACTGCTTCCATTGGTGTACCAGTTATGGTCTGCCTTTTCCAGGGGTTCTTCCTTCAGGTCAGGTCTGCTGAAGAAGTAGCTTCAATTGTTTCCAAACAATCATGGAGAACTGGTTCTCCATCACCTCCCTGGATGAAAGAGGCTGGATTTGCAACATTAGTAACTTTGATTTCTGCATCATCCTATTCCACTCGGATGGTTTGGTATTTGAGAAATCGTGGAAACAGCCAGTGTCCCCCTCCTTGGTTTCTAGAACAGCAGAGAGGGTATGTGATACCAGGACTGTGATCTTCTGTCCCATTGTGTATTTGTGAGACTTTTGAATGTTAATTGCAACTGCTGCCACAGCCCTCAGGCATCCTGGCCACCACTTGCTCACCTCATCCAGTTGTTTAGAGAGGTATGCCACCGCTTTTCGGTAGGGTCCTAAGGTCTGTGCTAGGACTCCGAGTGCTATCCCTTGTCTTTCATGGGAATACAATAAAAAGGGTTTGGTGACCTCAGGAAGACCTAGTGCTGGTGCCCTCATCAATTCCTTCTTTAAGGTATGGAAAGCTTGTTCAGCTTCTCCACTCCATTGTAAGTCCTTATCAATCTCTTTAGAGGGGATTAACAATCAGGCCTTAATTATTATTAATTCACAACCAGCACCACCCTCCTGTTCCCAAAAAGATTCAGAGTGCCTTTACTGTGTTTGGAACATATGGCCTCCTTTCTTTCAGGGCCTAGTCCTGCAGTCAATTCATATTCCAAGTAGATTACTTCTGCTGCTGTACCTGCTGTACCTTCTGTGGGGAAACTCAATACCCATTAAGTCCCAGAAAATTCAGCATACTCAGAGTCCATCTTTCACATTCTGATCTGGTCTGGGTGGCCAGCAGGATGTCATCTACACACTGTAGCAGAACTCCATTGCCTTCTGGCTTGTCCCACTTCTCTAATTCTTTTGCAAGCTGGTTTCCAAAGATATTGGGGCTGTTCTTAAATCCTTGGGGCAAGACTGTCCAAGTTAATTGACATTTTCGGTTAGTTTCTGGGTTCTCCCATTCAAAGGCAAACAGTGGCTGGCTCTCAGAGTCCAGATGTAAGCAGTAAAAGGCATCCTTTAGATCCAAGATGGTAAACTGTTCTAATTCTGTTCTTAATTGGATCAAGAGGGTATATGGGTTTGCCACCACCGGATTAATATATTTTGTTATTCTGTTTATGGCCCTTAGGTCCTGCACTAATCAATAACCCCAGCTGTTGTTTTTTTCACAGGTAAAATTGAGGTATTACAAGCTGATTCACACTCCGTTAGCAGCCCATACTTTAGGCATTTTTCTACAATAGGCAAAACTCCTTCCCTATTCTTGGGAATATCTTGGGATATTGTTTTAACCTAACTGGTTGAGCTCTGGGCTTAAGGTCTATAATCACAGGTAGGGCATTTTTAGCTCTTCCAGGCTGCTCAGTGTCCCAAACCCAAGGATATACTTGATCTTTTATGCTTTCCCTTATTTTGTTTTTTCTCTTGTTGAGGGTTCATTAATGCAAGACTTAAGACCTGAATTCAATGTTTCTCACTTATTCTAATGGAACAGGTCATCTTCAGTTCAATCACACAGCATTACAGGATGGCCAAGGGATCAGGCCCAGCCAAGCATGGATTTAGGAAGGGCAGGTCCTGACTCTCCAACCTGATCTCCTTCTATGATCAGGTGACCCACCTGGTGGACGTGGGGAGGCTGTGGATGTAGTCTACCTGGACTTCAGCAAGGCCTTTGACACTGTCCCCCACAGCAGACTCCTGGCCAAGCCATCAGCCCATGGCCTGGATGGGAGCACACTGTGCTGGGTTAGGAACTGGCTGGAGGGCCAAGCCCAGACAGTGGTAGTGAATGGTGCCACATCCAGCTGGCAGCCAGTCACTAGTGGAGTCCCCCAGGGAACAGTGCTGGGCCCCATGCTCTTTAACATCTTTATTGATGATCTGGATGAGGGCATTGAGTCCATCATCAGTAAATTTGCTCACGACACCAAGCTGGGGGCAGGAGTTGATCTGCTGGAGGGTAGAGAGGCTTTGCAGAGGGACCTCAGCAGGCTGGACAGATGGGCAGAGTCCAATGGCATGAGATTGAACACATCCAAGTGCCAGGTTCTGCACATTGGCCACAACAACCCCATGCAGTGCTACAGGCTGGGGTCAGAGTGGCTGGAGAGCAGCCAAGCAAAGAGGGACCTGGGGTGCTGGTTGATGGTAGGCTGAACATGAGCCTGCAGTGTGCCCAGGCAGCCAGGAGAGCCAATGGCATCCTGGCCTGCATCAGGAACAGTGTGGCCAGCAGGAGCAGGGAGGTCATTCTGCCCCTGTACACTGCACTGGTTAGGCCGCACCTCGAGTACTGTGTCCAGTTCTGGGCTCCTCAGTTTAGGAAGGAGGTTGACTTGCTGGAACGAGTCCAGAGAAGGGCAACAAAGTTGGTGAGGGGTTTGGAATACAAGCCCTACGAGGAGAGGCTGAGGGAGCTGGGGTTGCTTAGCCTGGAGAAGAGGAGACTCAGAGGTGACCTTATTGCTCTCTACAACTACCTGAAGGGAGGTTGTAGACAGGCGGATCTTGGTCTCTTCTCCCAGGTACCCAGCACCAGAACAAGAGGACACAGTCTCAGGCTGCACCAGGGGAGGTTTAGGCTGGAAGTTAGGAGGAAGTTCTACACAGAAAGAGTGATTGCCCATTGGAATGGACTGCCCCGGGAGGTGGTGGAGTCACCATCATTGAAGGTGTTCAGGAGGCAACTTGATAGGGTGCTTTGTCCCATGGTTTAGTTGATTAGGTGGTGTTGGATGATAGGTTGGACACAATGATCTTGAAGGTCTCTTCCAACCTGGTCTATTCTATTCTATTCTATTCTATTCTATTCTATTCTATTCTATTCTATTCTATTCTATTCCAAATTCTACCTTCCCCTTATTAAATTTCAGCTCCCAGTGCTTCTAACAAATCCCTTCCTAGCAATGACTTGGGGCATTTGGCATATATAAAAACTTATGTAAGCCCCAGGTTTTACCATATTTATATTTAACAGGTTTAAAAAAATACACCTTCTCAGTTTGAACTGCAGCCCCTACTACAGACACATAACTCTCATCCAAGGGTAACAGTGCTTGTATTAAGACTGTGAAGGTCGCTCCCGTGTCAACTAGGCATTCCAGTTTATTTTCTTTTTCCTCTAGCTTCATTATAACTAGAGGTTCTGCTAGGGTATTTATAGTCTCCTCTGGTCCTCCCTAATCATCCTCTTCCAGTTGTGTCTGTATCCTATTTTTTCTTTTTCCTTTCTGGACATTCTCTTCTCCAGTGTCCCTCCTTTTTACAAATCACACGCTGATCCTTTCCCAGCCGTGACCTATTAGGCCCTTTAGTCTCCCTACTTTCCCACAACTCTGTTACCAACATCCTCTAAACACACTACCAGCATTCTCCTTTCCATACTCCCCCTCTGTCTCTTCTACAGTATACTAACTAACATTCCCACATGAACTCTGTCTCTCAAAACTTTCACAAACACTTTACTCTGTTTGTTTCCAGTGTTCTAAAATAAAACCTAAGAAACACTTTTTCAAGATTTGCCCTTGAAATTAACCTGTCCCAAATCCAACCATTAACCAATATGGCAGAAAATAAATTGCCTTGTGTTCCAGCTTAGCCTCAGATGTCAGAGGGGCTGGGCTTAGATTCTGAGTGTTGTCCAATTCCATATAGTTATAACTTTAACTTTTAATTAATACGCTCAGACAATAATCATTTTCCAATAAACAAAATATCAAAGACCCAGATTCTCAGAACCAAAGAGGGGCCTCCAACGCTAGAACAAAAAGAATGCCTTTCTTCATACAACTGAAACAACATCTTCTTTTTCCACATCAATTTACATTTCAAACAAAATTAAATTTTGGTACCTCTTTAGACTCTCCAATTTATCAGCTTTACCAGAATTTCATTTCATGTCCTTTCTGTTCTGCCAAAACTACTGAACACATAACTTTTCAAAGCCACAAAGCCTTTCAGGCTAGAGTGCCTGAGCAAAAACCTTTGCCTAATTAACTGCAAAGTTTACACCCCCTTCCTCACAAGACAGCTCTTACCCACCCCATTAAGAACTGTCACACTTAGCACACAACTGACATTGTTATTACTACCATAAATTAGCACCCCCACAATCCTGGTGTAAAGGCTTTTAATAAACTCCCGTGATTTGTGGTGAGTTTTGTTTGGCAATCCCCCTCCTCTGTTGCTCACTCCCTCCTGCCGCCAGCAAGCGCTCCTGGAGGGCCTGCAATTGCCTCATTTATATACAACCAAGTGGAGTATGTCTTGGGATCTCACTACTTTGTCTCCCCCCATTTCACAATACAACACAGTACTGCCTTTTTACAAAACACAGAGCACACAACAAATACAATTACAGCAATAATGACTGGTCCTTTATACAAAATTATTGGCCACTCTCCTATTCACAATTTTCACTTCCATTTTCTTTCACTCGCATACACACTCGGCCACACATTCAAAACATTGTTCTAATACTTTAAGGTCTTTAGGAACCACCCTAGCACCACCCAAACTTAAAATATAAGCAATGCTTATAGTTACCTTCGGGACCCCCCTGGTTCCGACCCAAGAACTCTTTTACCTAGGGGTGCAATAAATGCCTCTCTGCTGCGTAGGGCATCCCCTCGTGGCTTACGAAGTTACCCCTTATATAAAAGCAATGCCTTCTCTTCGCCAGCAGTCTTGTCTGTCCCTGTGGTGATCTCATGAGTAGGGGAGCTCTCTTTAAGAATATCTCGGGAGCACCCTGAGAGCTCCCATTCCTCAATAGGTCCCACAGCTGCACAGAGTTCTCCTGCCTGGCTCGCCAAAATTGATTCAGAGAAAGGCAAAAAACTCAGTAAGTTTCACATATTTTGCTTTTATAGCAGCGCTGGACTCAGGGGGGATACTTCCCAAAGACCCTTGTGTCTTCAGGAGGTTCAGTACAGGCTTATATGCAAAAAGTTATCTATCTAAAATGACAGAGGTATGTTAATATTTCACAGAAAGTCCAGGTGCTTCCTATCTATACAAAGGTTATCTATCTAAGAATAACAGAAGTATCTTACAGAAAGCCCTGGTGCCTCTTGTTTATGCAAAGGTTACCTATCTAATCCTGTCCTCCTTAAGGTCCATCCACTCCCCCTCCTTAATTCCAAGTAACAATGACAAGAGGAGTTTCTTGTCAACTCTTTGTTAAACTCGATAAGAATTTTTAAATAATTTTCTGCTCATCATGTCCAAGGATTTTCTACTTATCAGCATGGCCCATGTTGTTGTTCTGCTTTTCAATTGCTCTACTTGCCTCATTCCCTGGAGGTCATAACAAAACATTTCTGAGATAGTGGTAAACCAATAAATTCTCAATGCAATTTGAGCACTGCCTTGAAGGAAGATTTTTCTCAAAACCCAGCATTCAAACATCCCTATGAAGGCTATTGTGTCTGCAGCCAAGATCCAGGGGTTCCTGGGTGAAGCTGACACTTCACCTGTGTCCTTGCTCTTTACCAGAAATTACTGGTGAAGAACTGCAAGATTCAGCATATCCCAGCTTCTCAGCTGCCAAGTGCCCCGGTGCAGACATGGCTAATTAGTCTGCACCTTGCCTCCTCCCATCATACTGTGGTCTATACACCAAGCCCAGATGGGGCAAAATGGCTGGGAAAGCTACAGCAGCTCAAGCAGGAATGTGAGCATCCCCAGCATGTAGGAGTGGGGCATCAGAAATACGCAGTTAGTAAATTAGTCAACACCTTGAGTTAAACTGTTGAACATGAAAAGGATTTTTTTCCACTGAGAAAATGCATACATATTCAGAGGAATAATTAATATCTTAGAGGGCAACAAGAACTAAAACTGCATTCCAGTGAAAGAAATAATGGCTAGGGGCTGATGTGGAATTATCATCTTTAACAGCTCTTAAACAGTGACAGTACTTTCTGTCTTGTAGAAGAGGAAAGGTAAAACGTAAGTCCCAGTCACATTAAATTGCTGGGAATGAAATGCATAAATATGCAGCTTTAATGAAAAGAAAAAGCAGAAGTGGATACAGTTAGAAAAACACTTTTGTATTTTGCACAGACTAGAGGGTGTAGATGCAATATGAAGTTAAATCTCACAGGAATCCGGCATTGGCCTTGACTGCGCTAAAGCTGCTGTCAGACCTGCAGAGCAGGCAGTGGCTTAACTTATTTTTAAGGCATGGAAATCCAAAATAGAATGAAATCAAACAAAACCAGAAAAGCAACAGAACCAATTCCTGCACATTCCTCCTGTCCTCTCACTCAATTGCACTCATTCTGGTAAAATCTGAAGTAGCATATTTACTCTCTGATGTGTTAGTGGGGAAACTAGTTGTAGCTCAAGAGTGGAGAGAGAGAGAAACGAGCAAGGCTTGGCTTAGATAAACCAGCAACCCGTGAGCCCTACCAGCAGCAGTGGTTTAGCAGTTTTGTTTTTAAAGAATCTTTGCTCTGAAGGGAACAATGGCTCCAGGTAGTCTGGAGTACTTAGAAGAGCCACAACGTTTTTTTCTTCTCTACAAACAGTCAGAAAGCAAAAAATGAACCTGGAAGGCAAAGCAAATACCGACCTTTATCCTGTTCTCACTGTGATGGGAGGCGTTGATGTGGGCAGCATCATGAAGTACTGACTTGGCACACAGAGTAAGTGTCTGAGCTGGTGGAGATCCCTCTGTTGGGAACACAGGAACTACTTTATTCCTCAAATTGTGCAGAAAAGAATAAAAATAATATAACATTATTTGGTTTTATGTCTGCAAAGTTATTAAAAATTCATGAGCCCATTCTCCAAGAAATTCATCAGGCATGAACTAAATGAACTGAAAAGTGTGTTTTACATTGCACATGTGTATCTGGAGGGATATTAGAAAATGGTCATAACTTGTGAACTAAAACTAACTTTGGTGTGACCAGCATATGACAATGATGCATCCATTTCCTTTGAAGTATATGTAAATATACAGTAAATAGAAGAATCTTTTGAAGAGCTATTTTAGTGTCTTCTGAGGGATATTGTCAATAAAGGTCAGGTTTAGCTGACCTATTGCTTCACAGGTTGGGTAAAACCCACAGACCACACTAGGGATTTGAGAACAGGAGAAGAGGTATGCTTTTTTTATTGTTTTTCATCCATGGTCTGCAAAAACACACAAATATGAAATGGAGCCAGATGATTACTGACACCAAAGGATGTCCACATTTTCACTCCAGAGACTGGGATCTACTGAAGGATTTTGTATCTTGCTATAGTTATATACATTTATTTGCCAGAAACATGATAAGATATTAATATTATTTATTAAATATCAAAATTGCTTTCCCGAGCCAATTTTATTCAGGTTAATTTGCCTGGTCAATGACAGGTTGCTTGCACATGGTAGAAGGTTATATAAACAGTAGAGTAACAGTCTAGAACAATCAGAACTTGGAGTACAGAGGAACAAACTGGAATTTCCCTGTGCACGTGAAACCAAATAGCACTACTGCCTCGGGTGGCGTAGATGAACCACCATCGAGTTCACAATGGAGCTAAGAGCTAACAAGCTATAAACCTCAGAAATGACCAGGTAAAACAGCGTAATTTACTCACGGACCACTGAGCTGCTAACTACCACAACCTTTGCTGAACGAAGAGATGTTTGAGTTCATAGTTACAGTCCAAAGGGCAGTATCCACAAATTTAGAGGAAATGAGAGAGCACACTGCTGCAGTGGAGGCCCAACTCGAGCACAATGCCACTAAAACAAAAGAAGCTAATCGCCCTGAAGATAGGAGCAAGTAGGGTGCTTGTCGCCGCCTTGAATCCCGTTAAGGAACAGAGGAGAGAGGTGAGAGAGTTACGAGCATGCAAGCTATGAGTGTAACGAGTGAGCCAAAAGGTAAAGGAGGTCATCCCCTATCAATTCCCTCTTCAAAAACTGAATGGCCCAATGGCATATTAGCCATTCAAATCCCACCAATCAATTCAAAAAGGCCTTCTCTCATGGCATCTGACACATGTGGTTGCCTCTTCTGAAATGTGAGGCTCCCCTCCAGGCAGCCTTAATGGCACCTGCCTATTAGGCTCCTCAACCTCAATCCGGACCCTGTAACAGAGAGGGAAGAGAAAGGGGCAGTGGCTCAAAAAAGATTTAGTTGCCTTGTTAATGCCTCATCCAGGACATATCTCTGAATTGAAAATGCTTCAGTAAGAACAAAGCAGCACAATAACGTTTTGTACAGAAACCAGAGAATTTGCAGCACATGCAAAGGTGCTTTCCATAAGGAATTATACTATGGCCATTTAGCAAAGTTAAAATTTGAGACTATTAAAACACATAGAGGCAGACCCTGAAATACATCAAATTTGCCCCATTTCAAATTATATTTAAATTTGAAGAAGACATAATGAGACCTAATATTTTGCTGCCAAAATTAAAAACAGTGTCAAGTGCTACTAAAATAGTTGGAAAACTGTGTATCTTACTAAGTTACACCTTCTCTGATAAATTTTGGTCAGTGAAAAATATTATGAGAATAAAATAGCAAAAATGTCAAACTACATAAAAGTCTGAGATTCATACTTTTGAAAATAAATATAGGAGCACAAATTATTTTGAAAATTAATAAGTACTGAGATGCTACTTATCAAATTCACTTATTTCAGTGAAAACATTTTCTCTAGTAATTTAATTAGTTTGCTGTTTGTGATTTACCTATGACATACTAATTGTGAACTTGTTTGAAATTGATTGGTCCTTTGTAGACTTTTCGTTTTTATTTGTATTTTATGCATGAACTCTTCAGATTTGTTCTAGTTATGTCCTTGTCATTTACAGTAAAGGATTTCAGGTATTTTGCATACATTTTGCTTAACTTTTTTTTTGTTTTCAATTCTACACTAATAGCCTCCTTTTATTAATTTTCTTAATACACTGAAGAATCTGCCTAACGGATGATTTACTAATCTTAAAGGTCATCCTATTCCAACCTTCCTCATCTTCTGAAAAATAGTCTTAAGGCTTGACTTCACATAGAGGAAACTGGAATTTTGGAGCAGTTGTGGCTGACTCTTCTTCACTTGGAACTCACGTTTCTGAAATATTTTAATCTCTTTGTTCCCAAGTATCAGGATGAGAAGTTGTCCGTCTGAGAGTTGGCATGCATCTTCTCAAGAAAAAGAGCAAAACATTTCTGTGAATAGTTGTGTAGACACTGGTAGTCCAGAATGGGAGCACTCTGTATTGAAATTACCTGTGGTCATAGAAAAAAATTAGAAGAATCTTTAAATTGAGTGCTGATTACCAGGGCTATTTCCTTGGAGTATTCATTTTTAAATAATTACTTGTATGGTTAAGAAGGTCTTGAGGGCAGTGTTGTAATATCAGAGTCCAGCATTTCCACCAGGAAAGTCCATCTCTTTGTAACATAACAGTGGTTTGAAATCTGCATCACTTTGTTTCTTCCTGCAAAGTACCTCTGCTTTTTCTCCCACAGAACTCATTTTATTGTTCACATAAGTCACAGACTGACCCTTGGATACATCATCCCCCCTCAATCAGACTTTCAATGATCATGTTTATTTAATTTAATTTATTCTGAGACATAATTAGAGTGCACCATCCAAGGTATACAGATTGGTACTATTTCCTTCAGATCTGATGGAAGACTTTATATTCCTTCAGGCCCTAGATCAGACATATCTAGGGAGAAAATGTTAGGTAGACTGGCAGAAGAGGTTGCAGGCATCTATCCTTGTTGCATGAAAAATAATAGCTGCGTTATGTCCTGCAGTAGAACTTGTGGAATAAGTGAGCAGAGTGGGGGGAAAGCTAGAATTTATTTCCTGCCTATTCCTTAAATATTAGGCAAAAAAAAAATAAATCCCAAGATATGCATGTTTCTCCTTCCAGATACCCATCCCAATAATCAATAAATTCTACAGCTGCAGATGGGAGAAAGATTTATGACACAGTGCAGTATCAGTTACACTGCTTTGTTGAAATATTGATGCAATATATTATTGAAGCAATATCATGCAGTGATACAGAATATGGTTTTAACCAGCAGCACTATTATGCAACAGCCCTGCCTACCTCTTTTTCTTCCTTTTTTTTCTCTCTCTCTTTTTTTTTTTTTTTTTTTTTTTTGTGTCTGCCAGGTGAAAACAGTGAAGATGCTGCTGCTATGGCATTGCTGATCTTCTCAAAAAGAAAAGATTCTCATTTCTTTCAGAGATGTGCTTGCTTGGACCAGCTGCCACCTTCGTCTGGTGCATAGAAGGTGTTGGATGCTATCCCTGCTGAAGGCAAGTGAATGTTGCTTCACAGCTGGATGGACCAGGTGGCATTTGCAGCCTGGTGAGTGGAGGATTGTCGGTGCCTTTGAAACAGAAAAATCTGCCTGACCCATTCTGCCGTATTGCCATCCTGGGCTGTCTTTACTCACGTCTTCCTTTCCCCGTCAATGAAGAGCAATGTTTGTTTACAAGTGGTTTTGCTTTACCGCATTCCCAGGGATCTAAAAGCATTGCAGCCACCAGAGTATTTCAAGCAAAAAGACTACATTAAGAAAGCCTTCTAGGGAAGTCAGTGTACCACAGTGTTGAAATTAGACAACATATTGTACAACACAGCCTCAGATATTCAGATGAACATTTTACCTTGAGGTCCCATAGGCACATCCAGGTTTGAGCAGTAAAGAGTACAAACAGCTGCAATCCTGTGGAGCCAGTGGGCACACTACTGTCACCAGCTATTGAAGTGTAAGCCAGTGACTTCAGTGCACCTTGAGGAAAAAGTCTGCTACCCAAAAAAAAAAGATTTATTATGAGGGATTAGAGTAGTGGTGGGGGAAGGAGCAAGATCTGGCTGCAGAGGGTCACAAGGAGATTTTCAAGGGAGATTCAAGTGTTCAGGTATTTGTGTTTGATTTATTATTTTTTTTTTATAACTTTTTTTGGGGAGAAAATAGCAATGAGTTATGAACCATAACTGTTCAAAATTTGACACAAAGCCAAAACCCCAACAAATAACTAGACTACTCATACATCTAAGTCCTCAGTATGGGATACAGTGATTGCTTTGGAGCAGATGGAGAACTGAGAAGACACTCAAAGGGAGTACCTAGCATACTTTCTAGGAACTGGACAATCAAACTTCTTTGGGCTATGTACTAGTAGTTTGTTAGGAAGTCTTACTGGATGCCACTAATGACATTGATGAATTATCATAAGGCCTATCATACAAAAGAAGCAGCAAAGAAGGAGCATCTGTTAGAAACCTTATTTCTTCAGTAAAACATAAGGACAAAAATCAAAACTGTGGTCTACAAAGGGGCACATTCACGCTGCTTACTATGTGTGCTTGTGAAGTACTGCACCGACTCTTGCTCCCAGTATTGTGAAGGTGATACAAAAATTAACATAGTTCTAAGCTTCAGGATCTCCATGCCAAAGAAAAAGAGCAAGTATTCAGTCCTTAGTTTTGATAAACTGAAAATCGATCAAGGAACTGAATGCTTCTGTAATGGGTGCTAAAAGGATCCTTAGTAGCCTAGATTGATATGGAAGCACAGAAAACAGAGCAAAAGAAATAAATTAGATATTATTAAACACCTACATTTCCTTCAGTCAAAAGTGGTCTGGCATCCAGTTACCACACAGGGTACTTAAAGTACCACGCACTTTCTGGAAATTTTCAGTCTAGCTGAGAAATTCTGGTGCAGATGTCACTATTTTTGTCTATTTCTGGCTGTGTTGCTGTGCAATTAAACCAGAAGTCTTTTTTTTTTTTTTTCTTCATCTGAAGGATAGGGTAGCAATAAATGAAGACAACTGTACAGTGCATACTTCTATGAGGATGTTAGCATTTGCAAAACATTTCCTTACTGGAGTCCCAAAATAAAATTTGATGTTAGTTATCTTCTCTAATGAGACAAAGCTTAACAGCAAGAAACTGATTTGTGGTTGAAATTTCATCTTATCTGAAAAGTACTGGAATCTGGCATGTAATAATATATATCCTTTTCAGTACATCTTGATAAAAGTTTCATGTTGATTAGTTACTTGGGCAACTCGCCAGTGTTCTCTGCTAACTGTAGAAGACAGCATTTATTTTGTAATAGATTTTGGAAAAAACCTCCAACTACATTAAAAGGTGTTAAATGAGAGGAGGTCTGATTTGTGTTTTAAAAGAAAAGAAAGAGAAAGCACTACTGAGGCTTCAACTTCAGAAGATATGCATCTTCCAATACATTTTACTTTCATTTCTTCAGATTTCCAAACCAGAGAACAGGAGAATTTATCACTTCTGTGATTACTTCCATTCTGAGGAATAGCCTTTGGTATTAGAGCATGGAAAAGAAACTTTGTTGCTAATGTGTGCTGAAAGCAATTTTTAACCAGCCAAGAAATCATTGAAAGGTGTTTTGTGTTTGGGTTTTTTTGTTCGTTTCCTTGTGGGTTGGGGGTTTTTTGTGTTTGGTTTTTTTGGTGGGGGTGTGTGTTTTTGTTTGTTTGTTTGTTTTAACACAATAAAACCACTGAAGGTACTGCTTGTTTTGCTTTTTGCTTGTTGTGTATTATAGCTCTCTAGAACTCTGTGTACTGTGATTTCTTTTTCCACAGCAGATTCCATCTGAGCAAATGCAGTTATTCAGCTACTAGAATTAAATGTTCTTCTTTGTTCACTGGAGACTTTTCCTGGAGTCTTTGCTTCCTTTGAGCAAAAACTTGAAGATCAGACTCTAATAGCAGGGCTACCCAGATAAACATTGATACAGAGAAATATACTCAGTTCCTTCAGTAAGTGATACACTGGAGTGTGATGGTAAAGAGCAGCATCTTCTGCTGGGAAGGCAGAATGCTTCTCACCAAGGATGATTTTTGCTTTTGCGATGGCTGCTTCCACCAAAGTAATCAGCTGAAAGAACCATAAGACAACCCTGATTATATCTCAGTCATTGACAAACATAAGAGCTCGTATGTACTATTAAGTACCTTGTCATGCATTGCAGCATGCACTGAAAATACTGTGATAGATGCAGCTGCTGCTGTATATGAACCATCCAGAAAACAGAAGAGGCAGGCACTGTACCTTCAAAAATACAGAACTTCCCAGGTCTATTTCATGAGCATGTTACTTTCCAGATGAGAAGCAGCATAGTTCTTACAACACTGTTCATTATTCTTCCCTTCATGAACATTTTCACCTTGTTTTTCCCCTATCTTAAGAAGGATAATCTAGCTCAATAAATCCATGACAGGTGTAACTGAAAAAGACCACCTGTACACAAGTGATCTTCAGAAAGTCAGGGTTTCCATAAAGAACAAACAGTAAGGAGCAGAACTATGCAATGGGATTCCTACATGGAATGTTGCAGAAGAGGAACACTAAGCTGTGGACTACAAGAAATGACTGGATTCACAACAGTAGTCTTCAGTGACACAAATGAAGGATTTTACACTCTAGGATGAACCTCAGAAGATGACATTATCCATCCTCATCCTAAGGCAAGACCATATTTACATTGTTTCTGATTAGTATTCGTGTACACTAGGAAAATAAAAACTCCACTGCCTCCCAAGGCCACTTTTTCTACTCTATTGCCCTGATTATCATTAGATAACATTAGTAAATGTAAATCATCTTTTTCTTATGCTACAATCTCTGATTTCTCATTCTATCCAACACGTGTATATGCAGAATACTCTCCTCCTGTTTGTGCAGTCCTTCAAATATACTTAGACTGCTCCTCTAACTCTTCTCATCCTCAGGCTAAACAACTGTTTCTTCTAGTTATTCCTGCCAGTGCGGCTCTCTTGATCTATGATTATTTTGTAACTCCTTTCTAGACTTTTCCCATTTGATCTCTCCTATTCTTTAAGAATGTCTATGGAAACTGGATACCTAACTGTTAAAATATTTCCTAAAGTAGAGCAGATCAACATCAGCTTTTCCAAGCCAGGGAGCAGCAAGGACAGCTGCTCCTCAAGGGGAGGGGAGGCAGGATCTGGACCATGGCATCAGTCAAAAGCAGTGGGAGCAGAGCAGATCTGTCATCACTAATAAATGTCAGGTGACCAAAGAAGTCACAGGAATGAGGCAGGTCCTAGGTCAGGCTGGGAAGCTAAGCACACAGGTCAGGATCATCAAGGAACATGTCAAGGCACAGGCGTGGTTGCAGCAAAGTTTATTGCAATATGCACTACATCTAGTGAATCTGCTTTTTTCTGTCATTTTTTAATAGATTATGTTGGTTATCACCAGAACAGGAAGATAGAAGACTTACTCAAGCAAAACCAACATACTTTGTTCCAAGTCTGCACTAGTCTGTGCTGTTAGAGGGAAAAAAATATTAAATTGTTCCTATTTAACCTTAGAATATGAAAAGTATTTAACTTGAACTGAAAATCAAGTTCATTTATCAAGTGCAATGATTACAAATATGCCTTCAATCCATCATTCAGGAGCTCAACTCTCCCCAGCTTCAGTCCAGAACAAAACACTCATGAATCATTCAGGTTTGAAAAGACCTTTCAGACTGAGTCCAACCATTAACCCAGCACTGCCAAGTCCACCATAAACAACATTTCTAAGCACCACATCTACGTCTTCTAAATTCCTTCAGGGATGCTTCACTGAGAAGCCTGTACCAGTGAGAAGCCTGTTCCAGTGCTTTACAACCCTTTCTGTGAAGAATTGTTTCCTAATGTCCAATCTAAACCTTTTCTAGTGCAACTTGAGACTATTTCCTATTGTCCTGTTGCTTATTTCTTGGGAGAAAAGACCAGCCTCTACCTTGCTGCAGCCTTCTTTCAGGTTGTTGCAAAGAGTGTTAAGGTCTCCCCTCAGCCTCTTTTTCTCCAGACTAAACAATCCCAATTTCCTCAGACACTCCTCATAAGACTTGTGCTCTAGACTCCTCACCTGCTTTGTTGCCTTTTTTGGACACACTCCAGCACCTCAATGACTTTTTCATAGTGAGAAACCCAAAACTGAACCCAGTACTCAAGGTGTAAGTTCAACATTGACAAGTGCAGAGTTACCTGTGACTGTTTTAGGCTGTACCTTTAAGAAAGGGACAGTGCTGGAACACTCTGGATGAATATTTTGAAAACATTCAGATATTCTAAACGAATTTCATTGGTAGATAGGTAGAATGAAACTTTAAGTTTTAGTTCAGTTGGAATCTTTCTCAGTTCCACTCTGTTCTGCCTTTCCAGTCTGTCTGCTTCTGAGCAACTAGCCAGAGTTGACCTTGAATACCAGATAAGAACTAATCCTTGCATGCGCTTGGAGCCTAACAGAATTTATTCCTTAATAATTACCTTTCTCTCTCTTTCTAACCCTTTTTGGGAAAAAAGGGAGGTAGGGGGAAAGAAGGGGGTACTGGGGGGGGAACCCTCCTCTGGACAGAGGAGGGTTTTGTTCTGTATTACTTTCTTTGCTGTATATTTCTGTATATATTGTAAATACTGTTACATATTGTGTATGTACAACCTGCATTCCATATTGCTTGTGAATACAGCTCTACCCTTTGCTTCTCCAACTGAGTCAGCCGTGGTTTCTTTCTTTGTGGGGGAGGGAGAGCTCGGCCTTCTCTCACCACCACATTACCTCTCTAGTCCTACCAGCCACACTATTTCTAATACAGGCCAGGATGCTGTTTGCCTTCTTGGCCACCTAAGCACACTGTTGGCTCACATTCAGATGGCTGTCAGGTGATAATCTCAAGTCTTTCTGCCAGGCAACTTTCCAGCCACTCCTCCCCAAGCCTCAAGCATTGCCTGGGGTTGTTGTAATCCAGATGCAGGACTCGGCACTTGGCCTTGTTGAACCTCATACCATTTGCCTTAGCCCACTGATCCAGTCTGTCTAGGTTCCTCTGTAGAGCTTCCTTACCCTCAAGCGCATCAGCACTGTCACCTAATTTGGTTTCATCTGCAAAAATACAAAGGGTGCCCCAATCCACTTGTCCAGGTCATCAAATGTTATTAAAGAGAACTGACCCCAGTACTACCCTAAGGAACACCATCTGTGAGTGGCTACCAACCAGATTTATATCTATTCACCACCACTCTTTGGGCTCAGCTATACAACCAGTTTTTACCCAGCAAATAGTGTACCTCAGTCATGAGCAGTTTCCCCAGGAGGATGCTGTGGGAACCAGTATAAAAGGCTTCACTAGTTTCTACATAGACGATGTACATGGTCTTTTCCTTGCCCACTAAGCAGATCCCCTTGTCATAGAAAGAGATGGTGCTAGTCAAGCAGGACTTGCTTTTCATGCTGACTAGGCTTGAGCACCTGCTTGTCCTGTACATGCTCTGTGATGGCAACTCAAGATAATTTGTTCTATAACCTTCTCTGGCACTGAGGTCAGATTAGTAGTTCCTCAGATTCTCCTTCTGGCCATTCTTGTAGATGAACAACCAACTTGCTAACCTCCAGTCAACTGGGACTTCCCTGGTTAGGCAGGACTGCTGATAAATAAATAATATGACATGAAAAACACATTATGCGGGAGTCAGACTTTGGAGATTATGATTTTGAAAACACAAACTCATTCAGCCAAACTGATGTTCCTGTTGAACTAGTCAAGTGAATAGGATTTTTTATCTGACAGGCTTCCTCGGATTTGCACTTTTAAAGTTTGTCAGAGTCAGCTGAAAATCATACACCTTGACTATGCTTGGTCATATTTTTTTCCAGATAGACCAGCCATTCCTTGGCTGCCCTGATCTGATAAGTCCTTACTGCAATGTGGAATGTGTACACTTAACACAGCACTTCCATTTCTGTTTTAACAAATGATCTGTCCTTACAGCTGTCTGAAGGCCTCTGATATCTCCTCATCCATTCTCAGGCAATCCTCATTTATTGTCTCTTCTGATTTCTTCCTTCTAGGTCACACTTCTTGCTGTCTCCTGAAGAAGTAAATTTGTGTGATGCCAAATTTACATGGCATACAATCAGTTGGTGATCTTCAGAAGCTGCTAAGCCAACCTGAGTCTTTACTGGTGTCATTGTTTAGCCCCAGGTGGCAACTGAGACTCGCAGAGCTCCTTGCTTGCTCACTCACTCCCCATGTAGAGGAACAGTGGAGAGAAATGGAAGAGTAAAAATGAGAAGCCTCACGAGTCCAGAAAAAGACAGTTTAATAGGAAAAGCAAAAGCTATGCATGCCAACAAAGCAAACCAAGGAATTTGTTCATTACTTCCCAATGGCAGATGGGTGCTCAGCAGCCTTCAGGAAAGCAGGGCTCCATCAGGAACACAATTACTTGGAAATACAAATACCATCACTTAGAATAGAATAGAATAGAATAGAATAGAATAGAATAGAATAGAATAGAATAGAATAGAATAGACCAGGTTGGAAGAGACCTTCAAGATCATTGCGTCCAACTCATCAACCAATCCAACACCACCTAAACAACTAAACCATAGCACCCAGCACCCCATCAAGTGTCCTCCTGAACACCTTCAATGATGGCGACTCCACCACCTCCCCAGGCAGCCCATTCCAATGGGCAATCTCTCTCTCTGTATAGAACTTCTTCCTAACATCAAACCTAAACCTCCCCTGGTGCAGTCTGAGACTGTGTCCTCTTGTTCTGGTGCTGGTTGCCTGGGAGAAGAGACCAACATCTGCCTGTCTACAACCTCCCTTCAGGTAGTTGTAGAGAGTAATAAGGTCACCCCTGAGTCTCCTCTTCTCCACGCTAAGCAACCCCAGCTCCCTCAGCCTCTCCTCATAGGGCTTGTGTTCCAAATCCCCCACCAACTTCGTTGCCCTTCTCTGGACACGTTCCAGCAAGTCAACATCCTTCCTAAACTGAGGGGCCCAGAACAGGACACAGGACTCGAGGTGCAGCCTAACCAGTGCAGTGTACAGGGGCAGAATGACCTCCCTGCTCCTGCTGGCCACACTGTTCCTGATGCAGGCCAGGATGCCATTGGCCCTCTTGTCTGCCTGGGCACACTGCAGGCTCATGTTCAGCCTACCATCGACCAGCACCCCCAGGTCCCTCT
This sequence comes from Dryobates pubescens, assembly GCF_014839835.1. Lineage (NCBI taxonomy): Eukaryota > Metazoa > Chordata > Aves > Piciformes > Picidae > Dryobates > Dryobates pubescens. Next base: position 8,851,798 of record NC_071621.1, on the reverse strand, counting down.
CTACCTGGCTGCTCTCCAGCCACTCCGACCCCAGCCTGTAGCACTTGGATGTGTTAAATCTCATGCCGTTGGACTCTGCCCATCTGTCCAGCCTGTCGAGGTCCCTCTGCAAAGCCTCTCGACCCTCCAGCAGATCAACTCCTGCCCCCAGCTTGGTGTCGTCTGCTGCTGGTATCACCTCTGACTCTAGCTTATCACCCCCAGCCTCCTGCCTGAGTGGGCTAGTTTCAGCCTCTTCCCCCTTTGAAACTAGTTTAAAGCCCTGCCAATTCCCTTCCTAGAATCTTTTTACCTTTGGGGGACAGGCCATTCTCATATACTGTGACCTTTCCCCTTCTCTGGGACAGATGTACTCCATCTGTTGCCAGCTGACCTGGTGCAGTAGAAAGTTTTTCAAGATCAAAAAACCCCAAATTCTTTTGACCTCATCAGCCTCTAAGCCACTTGTTGACTATAGCTGCTGACCTGTTCCTTCTGGTATTCTCTCCTGCAACTAAGGGTATTGATGAAAAAATTATTTGTGCACCAGACCCCTCAACCAGATCTCCCAGGGCCCTGAAGTATTTTTTGATAGCCCTGGGAGTTCTGGTTGCAACATCATCATTCCCTAACTGCATAACTAGTAAGGGATAGTAGTCAGAGGGCTGGACCAGACTAGGCAGCCTTCTGGTAACATCTCCAACTTGGGCTCCTGGGAGACAACAAACTTCCCTATGAGATGGGTCTGGCTGACATATGAGGCCCTCTGTTCCCCTAAGGAGGGAGTCACCAATAACAATTACCCTCCTTTTTTTTTTTGAGGGAGCAGGTCCTGATGCCAGGGGAAGGCTGTTTAACCTTAGGCTGCTTTGCCTTAGGCTATTTAACCTTAGGCTGTTTAGCCTCAGGGAAAACCCCAGATGGTGTGTCCTCCGGCATCAGGATCACCTCACCCTCAATCTCCAGCGCCCCATACCTGTTTTCCAAGAGCAGTGGGAAAGATGAGGGGAGGCAAGGAGGTTTAACTTTTTGTCTTTTGTGAGGAACCTGAGTCCATTCCCCTTTGCTTTTTGGATAACCAGCCTCTGCTGGGGGAGTCTGCAGAGCCTGCTTAGTCTGGCTCATCTCTTTCCTGCTCTGGTTCATCTCTTTCCTCCTCTGGTTCATCTTTCTCCTACATTCCCTTACATCTCTAAGACTAGCAACCTCATCCTTCAGTCTGGCCACCAGGCTGAGCAGATAGTCAATCTGCTCACACCTTATACAAGAGTTGCTCCCACTACCCTGCATCTCAAGAGTCAGGCTCCAGCACTCTCTACAGCCAGATACCTGGACAGCTGCCTGCTTGTGTTCTACCTCCGTCTGGGTCGACACTGGGTTTTTTAAGGAGTTTTTGCTGCGAGTTACAACCATGTCTGTCCCTGGCCACAGCATCTACTGGACAAAAAAATTAGAAACAGTGCAGCGGCACATGAGAGCTCGAGAGAATACGAGAGAATACGCGGCAAACCCTTTTAAAATCTGCCGCTGCTGATGCAGGGATCACGAGCCTCAGGCATGTGAAAACACAGCTCCTCCAGGCCTCGCAGCGTGTGCAGGGATCTCCACGGTGCTGGCAGTTCCCGTAGCCCAGAAAGGAAAGCAGCAGATGGTCCCCGGCGGCTGCTGGTCCCGGTGCGGTCCTGAGAGGGCTTCCCGCCGAACGGAATGTCCCTCAGCTGACTATGCTGAGCATGACAGCACATGGTATGGAATATCCCTTTGGTCATTTGTGGTCAGCTCTCCCAGCTGTGCTCACTCCCAACTTCTTGGTCACTCCAGCCTATTGTCTGGCAGGGTAGTGTAAGAGGTAGAAAAGGCCTTGATACTATGTAAGTGCTGCTCAGCAATAGTTAAAATGTCCCCATGTCATCAACACTGTTTTCAGTGCAATTTCAAAACATAGCCCCATATCAGGTGATATGAAGAAAATTAAATCTATGCCAGTCTGTCTATACTTAGCCCATACCTGGGGTTAAACTATATCAGTCCTTCTATCACCCAGTCTGGTGGGTTGAAAATTCTCCCCCAATATAAAATTGCCAGACTAACTCAGATGGATGAAAATGAAGCAAACCAAGAAAAAACTACAATCTAAAATATTGAATGCAATTAATATATAGAAAATAAATAGTATTTATGTATATTTACAATTTATAAACAGCACAAGAACCCCCTGGACAAGACTGGGGGCTACCAACAGCTTCCCCTTCCCTGCTCCCTTTCCCTCTGTACAAGGGGCAAGAGAAGAAAGGAGAAAAGCAAAGAGCACTGTTTGTTAATACTTAGCCATAATGAAGCAATGCAGCCAAGGTTAGCAAAGCCAGCAGAAAGCCAGAAGCTAGTATCTGCCAGAGCAGAGGAAGCAAAAGGAAAGAAAGTTAGTTTATACACACTAACTTTATGTTAGATATCTGACTAATGGGATTATTTAGACCTGATCATTATTTTCCCTTTTGCATCCAATGGTAATTTATTTGCATTCTACTACTTTCTGTTCAAGTTCTGTGGAAAATTTTCTAGGCATAGCCTAAGACTACCACACCCAATGACCCCTCCCCAGCAGAGAAGGGGAATGAAGAAAAGAAGATCCACAGGGTGAAACATATTTAATGAAATATACAAATTAATACCAATGTCAATACAAAATACAGTTACACTCAGCCCAGCAAAAGTGAAGCAGTCATGAGACAGCCCTCAAGGAGAGAGAAAGGTTGAGTAGGATGCCAAGGAGGAGGCTGCCCTTTCCTCAGCAAACTTATAGCAAACTATACTGACTGTGGCACTCATGCTATGGGAAAAACCTGTAGCCAACTCAGGTCAGTTGTCCTGGCTGACTCAGTACTGCTAACATCCTGCAGCTAACATTTGATAAGCCTCTGTTTGAGCAAAACCAGGACACAGCCAAAACTATGCCTTTGCACCTGAGTTTGGAAGGGGCATCAATATGCTCATCTACCACCTCGTGTCATGAAGGCATTTTCTACAAGTACCTCATTTTTTTAATTCAGCAGTAAACTAGTCTTGTGCTAAAATCATCCCTCACAAACTGTTTTAGAAAAAGCTCTTTGATGATTCATTGCTGTGCTCTGAACTGCATTTTTCCAGGTATTTGAAGACATAGTTGATAATGACTGGTTACCAAACATTTTAGTGATGATTTTTCTATCAGTTGAAAGTTCCTAAAACAAATAACTTTTTCATGCCATTCTCAAGATGAACAGATTAAAAAATATTGCAGCATTCAGAGTTAAGTTATAAGTATGAATAAAGGTATGGACAAGTGATGTGCAGCAGATACTAAACCAGAAACTAAGAGACAACTTAATGACCTGGTGTAAATATCTGCCCTGGAACATAATGCACTGATTGAAAAGTCTTATCAAGAAACAAAGGCTTGTTGCAGCTCATGTAATTCAAGCAGATGTGATTAGAAAAGGGAAGTATGATTTCCATAAAAGGATTTGCCAAGGGACCTACGTTCTCAGTCTTTGGAGGTACTTTCTAGTACCTTAGTGTTTTTCTAGTGCCTCAGGTACTTTCTAGTATTACTACTACTTTCTACTGCTTTATAGTTCCAGCACAGTATTCTGTCAGCAGAGTAGTTAAAGTCATTAGGTTTGGTGTCCTGTAGCTGTTCTCATCCATAGTTGCACTTTAATCCATTGGTCTTAACTTTTTTTCCCAGCTTTAGTCAGTCAGTACAACTATAAACAGTGAAAATGACCAAATGTTCAAGTCTGGCATAACACTTTTGGATATTCATTCTTGCAGAGACTATCACTCTATCAGTGTCCATTTCACTCCAAGATATATGTGATTTAGTAAGGAAGAGGGTTTATAATGAGAGCTATTCCCACAGTGAAAGCAATTTGTCCTAAATGCTCACTAGAGTCAGGAATGATTATGATGTATTTTAAGCTTCTTCTAAGTCATAATCAGAAGATAGTCACAGTCTATATAACTGCCAGAGAAAATGTGGGTGTGCATGTAATCCATTGCACAATAGCTAAGAGGAATATAGGATCAGAATAAAATAGTGGTGCAGACATCAAGGGAGAGAAGACTAAGGACAGGAGATCCTCCCGGTGCAGGCATAGGTGAAGGACCATGCTGAAGCAGATATTCATGCCACAGCTCTTGAAGGACCCTATGCTGCAGCAGATGGATGTGCCCTTTGTCTTGCTGAAGAGCAAGATTGGGAGAGTGGGCTGGTGGGCAGGCATCCAGAAGTCAGACAAACTTAACCCAACACACTTAGTTAGTACTTTCAAGTTCTGCCTATGGATGCCTTTCACTGTAGGGCATTGTGACATGCATAATTTCCACAGATGTAGCCAAAATAATTATATGTTATTTCCTTACCTTTACCTGTTCCTCTCAGTTTAATGTGTTAAAATAACAACAAAGACATCTTATATATATGGGGAAAAAATAAATTAGTAGGATCAATTTGCCCTTGCTGTGCATCTCTAAATTTTAGCCAGCTTCCCAATTCCCTCACATTTTTCTGCATGATTGCTGTGCTTAATTACCATTATTAATACATTTCTCATTATGAAATGCATCTGTGGCTTTTACCTTAGACTACAATGAGTTGAGTTTGATAGCAGGAAAAAGAAAAATCCCAAAGAATGACATTATTAAGATTAGTAACCCAAAGATTAGTAAAATACCAAAGAAGGTCCATAGCCTACCTTGAATTATCTAAACAGCTGAGTTACACGATATGAAGCTAAGTCAATCTCATTATTTCATGGTGACCCAGGGAAATGACTATGCTGTATGAAGGTAAAACACCTGCACACTTTGAAACGTGTCTCATGACTCTGTCACTTGTTAGGTAAATTGCAAATGTGCAAAATGTTTAAAATGAAGATGGATAGAGATGAAAAAGTCCAAGGATCAACAAATCCTTACCATTACGAGGAAGAGAACTCCCATTTAGTAGATTCCTTCAAATGAATTCAATTTATACTTATATATCCCTACTCTTCTGGGAAGTTCTTGTAAGCCTGAATTCAGTGTAGAATCAGTTTTGCAGTGGGATGAGAAAGCAGGTAAGTGTAAGGATTTTTGAAATGTAGAGAACTTATTACTAAAAAATTATAATAAATATTTCAAATGTTGGGGTTTTTTTGGCATGGTTGTTGATGTTGCGGGGGGTTGTTGGTTTGGGTTTTTTTCATTGAAATGCTTACAGACCTCTCTCACACACTGTTTGGTAAAGTCTGTAAGTCTGACACGAGGGTAGTGTTTGCTCAGCACTGTGTGCAACACCTGAGCCCGGAATATGGCAGTGGGGAAGAGGGACCACATAAAAGCCTGGAAGGAGAGGGGATGCTTGTGGTGCAAGGGATTTCTCAATGAAAATTCCTGGATCCACCAGCATTTATATGCTTCTGGGTTAGCACATGGGAGAGAATTACCTGCCCGTGGGGATCAGAAAAAAAAAAAAGTAAATTTATGCAAGGAAAAGTCAGGTGGTGAGATTGTCTTCTGCAAAAAAATGAGAGGGAAAAAGAAGATGGGAATTACAGGGGCTGAGCAGTGGGGCTATAGCAATTAGTCTTTATGAGAATAAACCACTCATTTTATTTGCTTGGTTTTTAAAGTTGGGCAACTTCCATGCAAGGAAGTGAGCAAAAATGAGGCAGTGATGGCAGGGGAGACATGGACATTCCCAGCACACCCCTGGGGTGGTGCTGGAGATGATGCAAGCAAATGTCCTTCTGTTTTCTTGTTACAGTGCCATGTCCTTTCCTCAGAAACCGGTTCTCCAGTGGCTTGTACAGATGTTGAATACTGGATGGAGACTGAGTGTTTCTCAAGTGCAAAGATGCATGTGCTCATATAATAGCTACTGTCAGAAAAACACCAGCACCTAAGTTATATGGCTCTGAAAGTAAGCAGTAGTGTAGCCTTCTTCGGACCGTTTTTGTACAAAATAGGTCTTAATTATTCTCCACTCACTGGATTTTATGATGAACTCCTCTGATAGTCCTTGTGCTAGACTGCAACAGCTTCACTCTGTTCATGAAAACATCGCCTGCTAGGAAGGCATGTGAAAACCAAAGGCATTTAATGAAGGGTCACTAGCAACCTCAGAAAAACAGAGGTTTTGTCTGGTTTAGATCACATTACAGAATCTTCTTTATCTTGTTCCATTTGCATCAGGAATACACCAGCCTGAAGACTGACCTACTTTCCTTGCAATATTTGCCTAGCTTTTAATTATAGCAATTATAGTGCCATGATCACTGGCATAGTCCCCAGAATGTTGACTTTTTTCTTAATGTTATTGTTATATAGATTACACAGACTCTTTGCCAGCATGTCACCCTCTAATTATCCAGCTGAAGAAGTGTGTGTTGCAGACAAGAAGGCAAACTTTCTGTGTGGGATCTTTAAAGATTTCTCAGGAGGCTGCTGTGCAGCTATCATTATGCATAGACTACTTTAGGGCACAAATACACCTGTATGTTGTTCCTAAACACCCGCTTCTCTTTTAATACTGTTTTTCCCTCACTTTATGTGCAGCCTCTTTAGTAAAATGTCTAACACAAATAGAGCAGCATGGAAGCCAGCAAATGATTCGCACATCACAGTATCACAGTATCACCAAGGTTGGAAGAGACCTCAAAGATCATTGAGTCCAACCTGTCTCCACAGACCTCATGACTAGACCATGGCACCAAGTGCCGTGTCCAGTTCCCTCTTGAACACCTCCAGGGATGGCGACTCCACCACCTCCCTGGGCAGCCCATTCCAATGACAAACAACTCTCTCCATGAAGAACTTTCTCCTCACCTCAAGCCTAAACTTTCCCTGGTGCAGCTTGAGACTGTGTCCTCTTGTTCTGGTGCTAGTAGCTAGAGAGAAAAGACCAACCCCTTCCTGGCTACAACCACCTTTCAGGTAGTTGTAGAGGGCAATGAGGTCTCCCCTGAGCCTCCTTTTCTCCAGGCTAAACAATCCCAACTCCCTCAGCCTCTCCTCATAGGGCTTGTGCTTGAGGCCTCTCACCAGCCTTGTTGCCCTTCTCTGGACATGTCCAAGTGTCTCAATGTCCTTCTTAAACTGAAGAGCCCAGAACTGGACACAGGACTCAAGGTGTGGCCTAACCAATGCATAGTACAGGGGCACAATGACTTCCCTGCTCCTGCTGGCCACACCATTCCTAATACAGTCAGGATGCCATTGGCCCTCTTGGCCACCTGGGCACACTGCTGGCTCATGTTTAGGTGGGTGTCAATCAGCACCCCCACGTCCCTCTCTGTTTGGCAGCTCTCCAGCCACTCTGACCACAGCCTGTAGCTCTACATGGGTTTGTTGTGGCCAAAGTGCAGCACCCGGCACTTGGATTTGTTGAATGCCATCATGCTGGACTCTGCCCATCTGTCCAGTCGGTTGAGGTCCCTCTGCAGAGCCCTTCTGCCCTCTAACTGACCAACATCTGCTCCCAACTTGGTGTCATCTGCAAATTTGCTGATGACTGACTCAATCCCCTCATCCAGATCATCAATGAAGATGTTAAAGAGGATGGGGCCCAGCACTGATCCCTGGGGGTTGCCACTGGTGACAGGCCTCCAGCTGGATCTGGCACCATTCACCACCACTCTCTGGGCTCTGCCCTCCAGCCAGTTCTTAACCCAACATCTCTCAGCCTATGTCAGCACAGAACAATTTTTTTACTGTTTTTGGATAGAAGCATTACAAAGTCTGTTCTTTATGAAGTTAAGTCTTTTTATTAACTATCCTATACTGGTTGTATTATTATCCAACAGAACAATTCATATGCGGTTCAGGAGATTATGAGGGTGAACCAAGCTGAGCATGGAAAAGCATGATGTGTAACTCCACTGCAGAAAGGCGTAATGCTTTTCTGCTTTCAGAGTAACAAATGTCTGGCCTTAGAAAAACAGGCAGTGGAAAAGAATAGTTTTGCCAGAAACATATTAAAGAGAAAAATTATTCTTACATAACAAATATCATAGGAGTGACTGCATAGCTTCATTAATGAGAAACTGCTTCATGAACAGAAAATGGCATTGTTACTGCACCAGAATCCTTCTACTTCCTCAGCCTAAATCCTTGCACCTGCTCTGTCCCAATTCCTTATTAAAAGACCTTAACTAAACAATGACCCAGATGATTTTTACTGAAAGCTGGATGAAATATATGTTGTGTCCTGGTCTGGACAATCAGAAAGACACTAGTGAGCCCAGACAAAGTAGGTGCAGATAGTCACTTTCTGATTTTACAGGGGTTGTTTCTTATTGTCATTCTCTGAAGGAGACTCTACATGTGTGTGAAAATCCTTGGTCTCCTACTTCAACAATATTAGTGAGCAAGAAACAGTTAACTGAGAATGTTTTAATATTCCCAAATATAATTGAAAGATGTAGTAAATATAGTATTGTAGCCAGATCAGAATCTCTGGTACCTGTACACAGCCTAAGAATTTTGTTCCACAATTCACCCCTGGGTGAACTGATTCCATAATTGCTCATGCTGCAGAGATGTTAATTTGTTTATGGGAACTCTTTTGTAATGAACTGATGTATTCCCATTAATCAAAAAAAATAAAATGAAAAAAAAAAAAAAAAGAGGCACAAAAATGCATTTGCTTCTAAGGTAAGTCCAGCCCAGGGACTCCTCCCAATAGGCAGTACAGAAGCATAGAAGAGTCAGTCTCAGGCTGAGGTATCTCTGCCCAACCTACTTCAATATTATCACAGCAATTTTTTCACCTCCACATACTCACATGGCCCTCATAACATGCCACAGGATGCATATTCTTTAGCAAATATTTCAGGCTATAAAAATCTCTTCCCAGAGGGCTGAAACACAGCCACCGTCATTTCAGAAATTTGCATCTGCAATGAACTTCACCTAAAACAATAGCTGTGCCTAGTGAATAAAATGGTACCCACACAGCCTGGGAGTGACCCCAAGCTATGCACTTTAAAGTGTGGCCCTGGCTGCTCTGCTCTGGAGGGAATTCCATGGCACTCGGCTCTGAGTTGCTACACATCACCTAGCCAGGAGCTGAAGATCATTTCTGAGAGCAAATGAATTTTGTAACATCAATGAAGCCAACAAAGATTTCCAGCTGTAACTCTGCCCCTGTGCTAGGTCTAATTCTTATGCAAAGTGAGTAGGCCTTGTTCATATAATGCTATTCTTGCTCTGGCAGGTCCTGGGACTGATCTCATGTGTATCAAAATATCTTGCTTGGGGAAGGTGGGTGGCCTAAAACTGCCAGGTATGTTGAACTTCGTACCTCCTGACAACCCTTCAGGTCCTTCCTTAAGGGACTTCCATGACCAGTCTCATCACTTGCCCACTTGTGTCCAGGCTTTCACGGGGAGATGAAATGGCTGTTGTGCTTAGTACGAGCTGGCCCACCAATCCACCTGATTTTATGACTTGCCAGATTTCTGCTCCTTCTTCTCTAATTTAATTTTATTGCTATTAATGTATGCACATTTCTTTATATGTACATGTTTCCACTCATTGCTGCACTGGCACAACCATTCCCTTGATTTTTAAATAGTGATGTTATATAATAAGCATACAAATCCCATGAACACAGCAGGAAGCTCCTGACAGTTGTAATTATTTCACAAGGCATGAAGTTCTCATTGTGCTGTGCTCTTAATTTATTTTTTTTTAAGCTGGAAAGGCAAATAGTTTTTGTTGTTGATTTCAACCATTTAAAAAATGAGGTGTATTCCTTCGGGGAGCTCTAAAGGTTGACCGCCAATGCAGACATAAACAGCGTGTGGAGGTTAACAGCAGATTGAGAGGACATGATTGGCAGTATAGCAGAGTAAATATAGTTTTTAAATAATCACTGTATCACAGTATAATACTGTTTTTAAATAATGCTTTTTAAATAATGGTTTTTAAATAATGCTTTTCTTCACAAGCTGCTTAGGTAGTGTCACGAAACACATACAAACTGTTTGAAATACTGCGGTGCTCTCTTTAGACAAAACTTAAGTATTTGAGTGAGATAGGCCAATCTCTCCTTTATTTATGGATATGATTTCATGTGTTACTACAATAGAATTATTTTAGACATGAAATTGTAGCCAGACATACTTGACAATATTATTTAAGATGTGATATTTCAAAGAGATAGGAAACATCTGAACTATGGCTCTGACTTGTTCATTCCAGAAATGCTCTTTTGTGTTATTTCTGTTCCTTCATGGGGAACTTCACCATTGCTGAAGTCCTTGGGTTTTGTCTGCCTTACTCCTGTGGGCTCACCTAGGCTTGACAGGTCTTAGTTCTCATCATGGGAAGTCAAAGCAATTTATTTCAAAATGGTGCATTATTTATTCAAAGGCAGAGAGAGGGGCGTTTAACTGCGTCACTTTTGTATTGCTTTGCAATTCAGGTCTGCTTGGTTTAAATCCAAGTTCCCTAATCCTAACTAGGAAGAGGTAGGAAACGCTTGGAGCCATACATCAATGTCTCTCCATCAATGATGGCACTGACTGCTGCTGCCCACGTGCTGGTCTTTTTCAATAGACCAGAAAATCCAATAGATTAGTGACCCTCTGACTGCAGACATTGTCCTAGAGAGAGAAGGAAACTTTGTTAGCTTTGGCTGGGATAGCTGACCAGCCCCATTTATAAGCTATATTGTAAACAATAATTTATAACAGTTGTCCCACTTGTACTTCATCTTGGTTACTATTTTACTTATTTTTTTTCCGCCTCTCTCAAACTTTAAGACCCTCTTTTTGTTTCACTTTATGCTTTTACTTTTGTAAAAGTAATAAGTCTCTCTCAATTGGTACAAGAGTTCTGAAAGAAGTTGTGGGGGATCAAGAACAGACTTCTCTTTTCCAGTCCAAACAGCCCAGATCTCTCAGCCTTTCCTCATAAGAAAGATGCTCAAGTCCCCTAATCATCTCTGTCACCCTTCTTTGGTCTTTCTCCAGTAGTTCCTTCTCTCTTGAACTGGGGAGCCCGGAACTGGACACAATACTCCAGGTGTGGCTTCACCAAGGCAGAGCAGAGGGGGAGAAAAATCTCCCTTGACCTGCTGGTCACACTCTTAACCCACCAAAGCATACCATTAGCCTTCTTAGTCACAAAGGCACACTGCTGGTTCATGGTGATCTTTCAGGACTCCTGTGTCTTTCTCCTCAGAGCTGCTTTCCCTCAGGTCAACATCTAACATGTACTGATACTCCCCTTGTGCAGGACTTTACACTTGCCCTTGTTGAACTTCATGAAGTTCCTCTCTGCTCAGCTCTCTGGTCTGTCCAGGTTATGCTGAATGGCAGCAATGCCTTGCATGTGTCAGCCACTCTTCCCAGTTTTGTATTTCCCTTCATCCAGGTCATTGGTGAATACTTCGAACAGGACTGCACCTGGTACTGACCCTTGAGGAACACTGCAAGCTACAGACTTCCAACTAGACTGCATTGCTGATCACAACCCTCTGAGCTCTGATGTTCATCCACTTCTCAATCTACCTCACTTGTCCACTTATCTAACCCACACTTCCTAAGCTTACCTCTGAGGGAGACTGTCAAAAGCCATGCTGAAGTCAGGGCAGGCAACTATGCCTGTACAGGATAAAAACAGAAACTTTGCTTCTGTACTATTTGGGCCAAAAAAAAAAAAGAAAAAAAAAAAGGTGGGTTTGGAATCTGTATTTTTAAATACTAACTGCTGCTGGTGGTTAGTTTCTGAGCATGTTGAGGTCTGGGAACAATTAAACATCAGATTTGTTTATTGAATGGCAAAGCCAAGCTGGAGGCTGTCATCCTAATTGGTCACAGTGGAATCATGAGACATTACAACTTCCAGAAGGAAACTCAAAGCTGGTGAAGTTCAGCTAAATATGTACAAGTAGGGTGTGTTCTCTCTTTGCTTAAATAACTGATGTATTGAGCATTAAATATGACATACTGAGTAGCTTTAAGGAAAGGACCCTTGTGTTTCCAAAGTGAAGTATGCATTTCACACCTAACTACATGTATTTATAGAAGGATCCCCTAACTCATGTCTGGCTAAAAGTAGAAACTGTTTATGTTTATGAAATACAACTTTTCAATAAGAGCTGCTGTATGTTTAGAGCAGAACTTTGAGTACTCAGCTAGCACATTTGAAAGATCCTTGAACTTTGTTGCAGACCTTGTCAATGGTGAGCCAAAAAAAAAAAAATAGTCTCAAAAGCTATTGAAAGTTTTGTTCTTTATTCTTAGCATGTTCTTGCATTCCATGGGCACAGAGCTGTATTTTGAATACATCGGGCTTTGGAGTAACTGTGTAACTGAACGTAAACTTGAACTTGCAAACAAAGGGGGAAATTAAATGGTTAGGGTGACTCAAGCTGACACTAACAAACATGAAGCAAAAGAAGAAGCAAGACAGAACAAGATTTCCATCAGTGAGTTTGAAACCACAGAGTCGTCACCTAAGGGAACCTAGGGAGAGAAAACACTGATGAAGGCATCCAAAGCAAGGATGATCCTGTGTATATCAGTGCCATAGGGTCTCAAATGTACCTGAATAAGCAGTCAAGATAAATCTCTGTATACTGTTAATCTACAACAAAGGAATTGTTTGAATGTTACACTTCTGATATCAAAACTGAAAGATATTTCTGCAGGAACTGAATCTGGGTGTTGATGACCTCCATGAACAGTCTCAGCCCTGATAAGGAGTGGACATTCATTGAGTTAGCAGATGACACTATGCTGGAGGGAGAGCTTGATATGCTGGTGTTCAGAGTAATTATTCAGAAGAATTTCAACAAGGTGAAAGAATGGACTGAAAAAAGTTATTGTGGTAGGTTGAAAAGGCTGATCCTCCCCACCATGGGCAAAAGAAAAGACTCAGACAAACGGATTGCAAAAGTGGTGGAAAGTTTAAATGGAAAAGCAGTGAAAATTATTTTTACAGAGAACTACAAGCACAGTGACAAAAGAGATCCCAATGCATACCCAAAAGTATCCCATCCCCACCTGAGGGTATACCCAAAACCCCCAGGGCTCCTTCTCTCCCCCTCCCCAGCCTGGGCCTGGCCAGGCCCAAGAGGCTGCGAGATGGCTCACCCCATTACCAGGTAGTGGTGAGGGAAGAAAGAGAAAGTGCAGGACCCTTGCTGAAGTCTTATTAGGGAGCAGGGCATTATGGCATGAAATACCTGGCTTCCCATGCCCACCCACTGGACTGGACCCTTTTGGGACACCACAGGTGTGGTTTGTGTGGTGGCATTGGGGGGGGGCACCCAGCCTGAACCACCACAGTTATGAATTTCAATAAATTCAAATGCACGTCCTTCTACCTAGAATTGGAAAACTCCATGCAACAATGCAGTCAGGAGTTGAGGGCCTGAGAAGCAGCTTTGTCCAAAAGGACCTAGAAGAACCTGGTTATAGATCAGGCTTAACAGGAGTTGGTATTGTGATGAGGAAGACTACCACAGACTGGGTTGTATTTGCAAGAGTATAACCAGTAGGTATCCCCTTCTACTTGGTATTTATCAGGGTGTGTAGGGGATATTGTGTCCAGCTTTTGGCTTCTCCATGCACATAGGACATCAATAAATAGAAGAGAATGTGTAGAGAATCACTGTAATATCTGGGGAGCACAAGATGAACAGGGGTACACTGAGTGTCAGGCAGGAAAAGAGAAGGCAAAGAGAGGAGTCTAACTGCTTTCCTTTACTTTGTAAAGCCAGCTTATCGGAAAAGAGGAATGGATGCTTTCCAAAGGTGCAAGGACATGAGGTGGTGGTCAGAAAATGCAGTAAGGGAAACTTCACTCCGATAGAGGGGAACAAATTCTTCGCATGAGTATGATTCAGCACTGCGCAAAGTTGTCCTGGAATGTCATGGAACAGCTTGGAGACTTTCGGCACCTGGTAGGAGACAGGAGAAGACAATAAACTATCTCACCTAATTTTGACTCACAGAATCACAGTATTATTGGTGCTGGAATAGATCTCTGAGATAATCAAGTCCAGCCTATGACCTAACACCACCACACTGACTAGGCCATGTCACTAAGTGTCACATCCAATCTTTCCTTAAACTCCTTCAGGCATGGCAACTCCACCACCTCCCTGAGCAGCCCATTCCAGTGTCTAATTACCCTTTCCATGAAGAAGTGCTTCCTAACATCCAACCTAAACCTCCCATGGCTCAGCTTCAGGCCTTGCCCTCTCATCTTGTCACAAGTTGCCTGGGAGAAGCCAGTCTGAAGAAGAAATTATAAATATGTTTAAAATAATTGGAGTTGATGTATGATAGATAACGAGGTTTTCTCGTCTTGGTCTCATAATAAAAACAAGCACTGTCAATAAAATGTAAGATGGTAAAGTCAAAACTGAGAAGAGTTCTTTCCTGTATTATCAATTATTAGGTAAAACACTGAAGTTACAGTTTTCAAATATTTATACAGATGTATGGAGAATTGCAGGGGAAAGTGGAATAGGAGCATAGTAGTTATAGTGCTAGAAAAGAGAGATCAGAAGATGGAAAGAACTCCATATTTTGTTTTTAAAGAAGTTCTACCCATGATATTTGTATCAGGGCACCTTTGTCCTCATTTGCCTGCTGCAGAATGTTTTCAGCAGTTGCAGATGGGAATTTCTGGTTTAGGAAATCCAAAGTGCTCTCTTACAAAGCCATACAAGATTGCATACGCACTTTCTAAAACAGGATTAAGCTTTTCCTGCAGACAGTCATGATATTAAAATCTATAGGATATATGAAAACAACAACAACAAAAAAGCAAACACAAAGACATTCTCTAATAACAATCAAAGAAAATTTCTTTCCTTACAGCCAATCTCAAAAACATTCCACTTTCCATTAAAAAGGTGATTAATCTGAAAAGACTGAAACTCCTATGTGTCTCTTTAAGCCATACTGAGATCACAAACCATTGCTAGGAAACACGACCACAGGTGTTGCCAGACTGTATCAAAACTAATGTTCTACTTGCAGACATGACCAGCAGTGACCTTTGAGTCTGTGTTAGCATGAGCTTTGCTTTTCCCAAAATGAACTAAGTACCTTCTCTGAGAAACATTTCTGCTGACTCCATCCGAGCTCTGGGATTCAGGAGTGCTTCCCAGCCCTGGATGTAGATAAGATCCAGATCTTTGTAGCTCTCCAGGTTTCTTGAACTTGAATTTTCTTTAGGCAGAGTCCAGGTGTGGGGACAAGCAAGCGCCTGGAAATGATCCTGCTGGTGCCCTAGTATGCAGGACTCCCCAAGATCACCTCCAAGGGAGAGCTCCTCTGGGGTACATTTGCCTAGGAGTTAACATCAGCCACTTTGAATTATACCTTCCTCCAATATAGAAATAGTAATCTTAAAGGGGCCTACAAGAAAGCCAGTGAGGGACTTTTTAGGGTGTCAGGATTAGGGGTAATGGGAAAAAAATAGAAATGGGTAGACTCAGATTAGATGTTAGGAAGAAATTCTCCCTCATGAGAGTGGTGAGATGCTGGAACAGGTTGCCCAGGGAGGTGGTAGAAGTCCCATCCCTCTCACCACCACAGAGGTTTTTAAGGCCAGGCTGGATGTGGCTCTGAGCAACCTGATGTAGTGTAAGGGGTCCCTGCCCATGGCAGGGGGGTTGGAACAAGATGATCCTTGAGGTCCATTCCAACCCTGACAAGTCTATGATTCTATGATTCCTCAGTTTAGCAGAGAGTTTAAACATAACAAATTCATGTATGCAAGTACATCTGAAGAGAGCATGATGAGTGCATGAGAAGCATGCTCTCAAAAGAAGCAAAGTAAAACCTCCTTGCCTCACCTCATCTTTCCCACTGCCCTTGGAAAACAGGTATGGGGCACTAGAGATTGAAGGTGAGGTGATTCTGATGCCGGAGGACACACCATCTGGGGTTTTCCCTGTGGCAAAACAGCCTAAGGCTAAGCAGCCTGAATTTAAACAGCCTAAGGCAAAACAGCCTTCCCCTGGCATCAGGACCTGTTCCCTCAAAAAAAAGTGGAGGGTAATTGTTATTGGTGATTCCCTCCTGAGGACCATAGAGGGCCCCATATGTCTGCCAGACCCTTCTCACAGGGAAGTCTGCTGCCTCCCGGGAGTTCAAGTTAGAGATGTTACCAGAAGGCTTCCTAGTCTGGTGCAGCCCACTGACTACTACCCCTTAATAGTTATGCAGTTAGGGAATGCTGATGCTGCAACCAGAACTCCCAAGGCTATCAAAAATGTCTTCAAGGCCCTGGGAGATCTGGTTGAGAGGCCAGGTGCACAAATAATTTTTTCATCAATACCCTTAGCTGCAGGAGGGAATACCAGAAGGAACAGGTCAGCAGCTATAGTCAACAAGTGGCTTAGAGGCTGGTGCAATCAAAAGTATTTCAGGTTTTTTGGTCTTGGAGAACCTTCTACTGCACCAGGCCAGCTAGCAACAGATGGAGTACATCTGTCCCAGAGGAGGGGAAAGATCACAGTATACAAGAATGGCCTATCCCTCAAAGGGAAAAAGATTCTAGGAAGGGAATTGGCAGGTCTCATTGATAGGGCTTTAAAATAGGTTTGAAGGGGGAAGGGGCTGAGACCAGTACCCCCAGGCAGGAGTCTGGGGGTGATGAGCAGGAGCCAGGGATGAAACCAGCAGCCCAGCTCAAGTGCATATACACTAATGCACACAGCATGGGTAACAAACAAGAGGAGCTGGAAGCCTTGCTGCAGCAGGAAAGTTATGATGTAGTTGCCATCACAGAGACATGGTGGGACAACTCACATGACTGCAGCACTGCAACAGATGGCCACAGGCTCTTCAGGAGAGACAGGCAAGGGAGAAGGGGTGGAGGGGTGGCCCTGTACGTCAGGGACGCACTAGATGCCATTGAGATGGAAATAGGGATGATTGGGTGAGTGCTTGTGGGTGAAAATTAGAGGGAAGACCAGCAGGACAAACATCCTGGTTGGAGACTGTTATAGACCACCCAACCAGGAGGAAGATGTTGATGAATCATTCTAAAGGCAGCTAAAGGCTGTCTCTGGATCACCTGACCTTGTTCTCATGGGTGACTTCAACCTGCTTGATATCTGCTGGGATCTCAACACAGCAGAGAGGAGGCAGTCTAGGAGGTTCTTAGAGTGTAGGAAGAACAGCTTCTTATCCCAGGTGCTGCGCGAGCCTACCAGGGGTAAGGCTCTGCTTGACCTCCTCTTCAAAAATAGGGAAGGGCTGGTGGGTGATGTGGTGGTCAGAAGGTGTTTAGGATCCAGTGACCATGAAATAATTGAATTTTCAATACGCAGCCAAGCTAAGAGGGGCAGAAACAAAACCTCCACTCTGAACATCCAGAGGGCAGACTTCAGGTTACACAAGGAACTAACTCAGAAGGTACCTTGGGAAACAGCCCTTAAATACAAAGGGGTCCAGGAGAGCTGGACCTACTTCAGGAAAGAACTCTTGAAGGTGCACGAACAGGCTGTGCCAATGTGCCAGAAGATGAGCTGCCAGGGCATACGGCCAGCCTGGATTGGCAATGAACTTCTAAAAGAAAAAAAGAGGATGTACCATCTTTGGAAGAAAGGTGAGGCAACCCATAGAATGTTTAAGGATGTTGCTAGATCATGTAGGAAGAAAATTAGGGAGGCAAAAGCACATTTAGAGCTTAGACTGGCCTCTGCTCTGAAGGACAACAAAAAATCCTTCTATAAATACATTAATAGCAAGAGGAAGGGCAAGGACAACCTCCACTCCTTTGTGGACATGGAGGAGAACGTAGCAACAAAAGACAAGGAAAAGGCAGAGGTACCTAATACCTTCTTTGCCTCAATTTTTACTAGCAGGACAGAATGTCGTCCAGAGAACTGGCCTGCAGAGCTGGCAAAAGGAGCCAGGGAGCTGCATAGTTTCCCTCTGTTCCATGAGCAGGTGATTGGAGCTCTCCTCAGCCGCTTGGATCCCCACAAGTCCATGGGACCAGATGAGATCCATCCTAGGGTGCTGAGAGAGCTGGCAGATGAGCTGGCCAAGCCACTCTCCATCATTTTTCAACAGTCCTGGCTCACTGGAGAGGTCCCAGAAGACTGGCCAACGTGGATGGCCAACGTGGTGCCCATCCACAAGAAGGGCCGGTTGGATGAGCCAGGGAATTACAGGCCTGTCAGCCTGACCTCAGTGCCAGGCAAGATTATGGAACAGGTCATCTTGAGTGCAATCACACAGCACTTACAGATGGCCAAGGGATCAGGCCCAGCCAGCATGGATTTAGGAAGGGCATGTCCTGCCTGACCAACCTGATCTCCTTCTATGATCAGGTGACCCGCCTGGTGGATGTGGGGCAGGCTGTGGATGTAGTCTGCCTGGACCTCAGCAAAGCCTTTGACACCATCCCCCACAGCAAACTCCTGGCCAAGATGTCAGCCCAAGGCTTAGACAGGAGCACACTGCATTGGGTTAGGAACTGGCTGGAGGGCCGAGCTCAGAGAGTGGTGGTGAATGGTGACACCCAGCTGGCACCCAGTCACTAGTGGTGTGCCCCAAGGATCAGTGCTGGGCCCCATGCTCTTTAACATCTTTATTGAGGATCTGGATGAGGGCATCGAGTCCATCATCAGTAAATTTGAGGACAACAATAAGCTGGGGGCAGGAGTTGATCTGCTGGAGGGTAGAGAGGCTCTGCAGAGGGACCTCGACAGGCTGGGCAGATGGGCAGAGTCCAACGGCATGAGATTTAACACATGCAATTGCTGCATTCTGCACATTGGCCACAGCAACCCCGCATTCTGCACATTGGCCACAGCAACCCCATGCTGTGCTACAGGCTGGGGTCAGAGTGGCTGGAGAGCAGCCAGGCAGAGAGGGACCTGGGGGTGCTGGTTGATGGTAGGCTGAACATGAGCCTGCAGTGTGCCCAGCAGCCAAGAATGCCAGTGGCATCCTGGCCTGTTTTAGGAACAGTATGGCCAGCAGGAGCAGGGAGGTCATTCTGCCCCTGTACACTGCACTGGTTAGGCCAAACCTTGAGTACTGTGTCCAGTTCTGGGCTTCTCAGTTTAGGAAGGATGTTGACTTGCTGGAGCGTGTCCAGAGAATAGCAACAAAGTTGGTGAGGGGTTTGGAACACAAGCCCTACAAGGAGAGGCTGAGGGAGCTGGGGTTGCTTAGCCTGGAGAGGAAGAGGCTCAGGGGAGACCTTATTGCTCTCTACAACTACCTGAAGGGAGGTTGTAGACAGGCTGGTCTCTTCTCCCAGGCAACCAGCACCAGAACAAAAGGACACAGTCTCAGGCTGTGCCAGGGGAGGTTTAGGCTGGAGGTTAGGAAGAAATTCTACACAGAGAGAGTGCTTGCCCATTGGAATGGGTTGCCTGGGAAGGTGGCGGAGTCACCATCATTGGAGGTGTTTAGGAGGAGACTTGATAGGGTGCTTGGTTGCATGGTTTAGTTGGACACGATGATCTTGAAGGTCTCTTCCAACCTGGTCTATTCTATTCTACTCTATTCTATTCTATTCTGTTCTGTTCTGTTCTGTTCTGTTCTGTTCTGTTCTATGTATTTAATGAAGACCAGGGACATTTTGAAAACTGATGCACCATTGCATGCACAGACCTTTTTTTCTGCTTAAAGGACTGTGTGAAATAGGAGTAACCCAGAAACCATTAACAAATAAACTGATTAAAAATTACAGGCTGTTAGAGGCTGGTCAAAGTGCTAGACTACAGGTGCTTCTGAACAAGAAGGCAGAGAGTTTTGTTCTGCTAATTTGTCACTACTGCAAAATGCAAACTGAAAAAATAAAGTCACGTGTGGTGGTTGAGAGGAAAGCCTCAAACGGTCACATCACATAGGCATTAGACCTGCAGCACTGATGTTCACAACTGGCTTCATTATGAAAGACTAAAAAATCTTACTGAATTTGACAAATGCTTTTAAAAATTCTATCACTATGTATTTATTAACCTCAATTAAATGTCTCAAAACTCAGGCTTCTACTGAAGATTATATTAAAAATGAAGTTATAAGGAGCAGTAAATATTAAAACCTATGTAAAAACTATGATATTTAAAAGTATTACATGCTACAATATGGTGCTTGCTTCTTGATCCATTAGGTCTCTCAGCAACATGGACAGTGTCATTGAGTGCACCCTCAGCAAGTTTGCTGACAACACCAACCTGTGTGGTGAGGCTGACATGCTGGAGTGAAGGGATGCCATCCACAGGGACCTTGACAGGCTGGAGAGGTGGGCCCAAGCCAACCTCATGAGGTTCAACAAGACCAAGTGCAAGATTCTGCAAGTTCTTCACCATGAGGGTGGTGAGACACTGGAACAGGTTACCCAGGGAGGTGGTGGAAGACCCATCTCTGGCGCTTTTTAAGGCCAGGCTGCATGGGGCTCTGAGCAACCTGATCTAGTGTGAGATGTCCCTGCCCAAGGCAGTGGGGTTGGAACTGGGTGATCTTTGAGGTCCCTTACAACCCTGACAGTTCTGCGACTCTGTGTGATTCTGTGAATTATGTCTGAAATAAAAAATACAGAATTCAAAACACCTCAAGATTCACATTGGTATTTGAACACTTTTTTCCTAATGTTTGGACATACTGCACTGATTTCTTTAGCTAACTAAGGGCAATTTCCACTCTTTGGGACTAGGAGCACTTCACAAGAAACTGGCTTGTGTGTGCATTTATCATGTATTGTAAATATGTCTGGAAATTAATCTTTCCACTCTCTCATCTCCCCTAGAAATGATGTCTGTTCATACTACTACAGCCTTGAATCCAGTTCCTTTAATTTGCCAGGTACTCCATTTCACCTGAATGAATAAGTGTTTTCCTAACTCATGATTCATTTTTCCCCATACATACAGTTTTGAAAACATCAGCGTCAGGGAATCACATAGCACTTCAAGTACAACAACTTTTCTCCAATTTGTCTATTAATGAATGACTAACAATGTTGGTTCTACTGAAAGATAATGAGTTATTTTTGCAGGAATTTCTTCAGCTTTTTGTTAAATAGTCATCCAGAGTTCTTTCACTTCTAATTTCTTTTGTCTGTCAACACTATAATCTACTGTACACTTATTTTACTTCTGTTATATCCTCATTTGACCCATATCAATATCCTTTAATGATTCAGGTATGATTCTCATTGACTTACCAGTATCACAGTAACTAAGGTTGGAAGAGACCCCAAGGATCATCAAGTCCAACCTGTTCCAACAGACCTCACAACTAGACCATGGCACCAAGTGCCACGTCCAATCTCCCCTTGAACACCTCCAGGGACGGTGACTCCACCACCTCCCTGGGCAGCACATCCCAATGACGAATGACTCGCTCAGTGAAGAACTTTTTCCTCACCTCGAGCCTAAACCTCCCCTGGCACAGCTTGAGACTGTGTCCCCTTGTTCTGGTGCTGGTTGCCTAGGAGGAGAGACCAACCCCCTCCTGTCTACAACCACCTTTCAGGTAGTTGTAGAGGGCAATGAGGTCACCTCTGATCCTTCTCTTCTCCAGGCTAAACAATCCCAGCTCCCTCAGCCTCTCCTCATAGGGCTTGTGCTCAAGGCCTCTCACCAGCCTTGTTGCCCTTCTCTGGACACGTTCAAGTGTCTCGAACGTGTCCAGAGAAGGGCAACAAGGCTGGTGAGACTTTTGGTAAGCCTTAAGATGCCAAAGATTCCCAGTTTTTACTGAAGATGCTTTTGTTTTTACAGTCCCTGTCCTTGTGGTGAGCAGTCCCAGGAGAAAAATGTTTCAGGCAATTGGAAGACTCAACATTAAGCCATGTAAATGTTTAAACTATGGCTTGCAGATCAATGACAAGAAATAGGACATCTATTTCTGGTAACATAGTAGATTTATAGTTATGAGTCAAGGCTAATGCAAGGTGAACTCCTCCCTTTATGATCACTGCCACAAATGCATTAGCTCAGCCATGAATTTAAAAATCGACCTCCAGACAGTTAGTTGGCAATTTGGCACCTTGCTTTGATTGTATACAATTTAACAAAAGGATATCCAGCCCTAATTCACCAGTAATACTGCTTCTGCCTTTCAGGAATAATTTATTCATTTGGATATGATGTCCAAATTACATTTTCTTAAGGAAGGCTGTTTACTTTGTTTGCATTTTATTGTATTACTTGTAAAGGACATGACAAAGGTAAAATTGTCACTACTGATTATTAAGCTGAATGTAATTATGTCCTGAATGATGTACAGAAAACCCAGGGGGTGGATGGTTGGATGGGAAGGCAGTTGTTGCCCCATTGCTTTTTGACACTTTGCAACCTAACTCCTCTGGAAGCTACTGTCACAACTATTGCTTTGCCCTGGTTTGAGTTAGAACAGAACTAATTCTGTTCAGTGGTTTTACTTTTCAGTTAAGTCTCTTATAAATAACTGCACTTCCTGAACTTAATGGCATGTTTTTGCAGACAGCGTGTGCTTCTAGCAGTGTTAACACTTCATGTTTATAGATAGTGCCACGGATTGGAATGCAGACCAAAGTCACTGCTAAATCTTGTGTACTGTGATGGGGCTGCAGAGTAAAAGGCTGCACCTGTGAGAAGGACCAGACAGGACATGTGACCCTAAACTGACCAACGAGGTATTTTAGTATGCATCATATTCAGCATAAAGCTGAGGGTCCAGCTCTCTTCTTCAGTGGCTAGCATCTGAGGAGGACTTTGCACGTTCTGCCTTCAATCTGGATCCATGAGTTCTTGACTCCATTTCCAGAATCTAGCACCTGAATCCAGTTCCTGTCTGCCACTCAGTCCAGTCTCGGACTTTCCCAGTGCATGCCACATCAGTGGTGATGATGACTTAATTGCCATCAGGGGAGTTATGTTTGATATAGATTTTTTTTCTTTCAGTATATGTATATATTAATTTTGTTGTTGTTGTTTTCATTAAAGCTGGTTTAGTTTTCTAATCTGTAAGTGTCTCTCCTTTATCCTCTTTCTCTTCTCCTTGGGAAGGGAAGGAGATTAACAGCAAGTATCTGTCACTCCTTCAATGGTTGGTCTAGCCCTAACCCTTGGCAGATCTGTATAAAACAGACAGGGGTCTTGAACATTAGCACTGCAGATCCTGAAGGATTCACCAGATACTTGCCCTGCCTCATTCTTGCAGATGCATCATGAGTATCTCAACACTTCTCAGGGATCACCAAGGAAGGAGCTTTGCCTTGTTTATGTTGAGCTGCCTTTTAGCGTTATAACTGCAGTCTTCTGCTGTTGATGTGTCACCAGATAAATAGGCTCAATTTTTTCTGCTCTAGCTACAATGATGTACAGAAATTTATTATATTCCATTTCTGTGCCTCAGATACCATCCTTAATCTCATCCAGACATTTTGGCTGGAGAGCTGATTGGGACCGGCATCGGGACTGGTGTGCTTGAGCTGAGATCTTTCTCTTTTGGTTTCTTTTTGGGGCTTTGAGGGTCAGAAGGACCCCTGGCAGAGAGTGAGAACCAGCAGGGTCATCTTCTCATGTGCCTGCTCGGGATCATGATGTCAGCCACAGGAATTTTAAAACCCAGTGGGGTTGAGCATATGAAACCATTTTGGTTGGAGAGCCTTCTTGCCCCACTGCACGTGCCAGGGCAGCTGACAGAGTACAGAAGCCTCTGTGGTAACTCAGAAAAATTACAATAGTTAGGTGGAATATATATTTTTAACAACTAACAATAAACCCCTGAACCATGGTAACAACTAGGCCAAAGGCTGTCAGAAAATCAGTAGGTACCCAGACAGAGCTGATGCATAAGCACACAGCTGTCCAGGCTGCTAGCTGCAGAAAGTGCTGGAGCCTGGCACTTGGAATAAAGAGGAAAGGAGACAACACCTGTGTCATGTGTGACCAGGTGAATTCTGGTTTATTCTATGTATTCTAAATATGGGAGCAGGCTTTGCAGACCTCCCCTGTTGAGGGAGGTGTCCCCAGAAACAGGGATGGATGGATACAGGTCCCTGCTAGGGGAAGCAAGGGGAATCCATCCTGGCCCTCTCCTCCTCTTCTGTTGCCCTTGCATAATAAGTATGAGGCCCTGCAGGGCGAGGGCAATGTGGATGAGAGGGCTGAAGAGGAACCATCTAGGGAGATGCCTAAGGCAAAGCAGTCCCCACCAACTATAAGGACCAGCACCATAAAGAAAAAGAAAAGGGTTACAGTTGTTGGAGACTCTCTCCTGAGGGGAACAGAGGGACCCATATGTTGTCCTGACCCATCCCATAGGGAAGTCTGCTTCCTACCTGGGTCCCGGTTAAGGGACATCACAAGGAGACTCCCAAAGCTAATCCAGCCCTCTGACTATTACCCATTGCTGGTAATCCAAGGAGGAAGCAATGAGATTGATAAAAAAGGCACCAGGATGATTAAAAAGGAATTCAAGGCCCTTGGACAATTGGTTGATGGGGCAGGAGCTCAAGTGGTGCTCTGCCCAGTTCCCTCAGTGGCAGGGGTGTACACTGAGAGGAACAGGAGAACCCATACCATCAACAGTTGGCTCAAGGGATGGTGCTAGCAATGGAATTTTGGGTTCTTTGATCAAGGGGCAACTTTTACTGCACCCAACCTGCTGGACTTTTATGGGGTGAATTTATCTAATAAGGGCAAGAGGGTACTAGCATTGGAGTTGGCAGGGCTCATTAGGAGGGCTTTAAACTAGGTCTGAAGGGGGTGGGTGAGGAAATCGGTCCCTCTGGAGAGGAGAGAGTGGGACATAAATTGGGGTTAATTGAGAAATCAAGAGCCCAGCTGAAGTGCATGTACATCAATGCACGCAGTATGGGTAACAAACAAGAGGAACTGGAAGTCTTGGTTCACCAAGAAGATTATGATATAATTGCTATTACAGAAACATGGTGGGATGATTTGCATAATTGGAGTACTGTACTGGGGGTTACAGGCTCTTTAGGAGAGACACCACAGGCAAAAGAAAGACTCAGACAAAATGGATTGCAAAAATGGTGGAAAGTTTAAATGGAAAAACAATGAAAGTTTTACAGAAAACCACAAGCGCAGTGACAAAAAGAGAGAGATCCCAGAACATAGAGAAGGGCTGGTGGGAGATGTGATGGTAGGAGGCTGTCTAGGATGCATCAACCATGAGATAGTGAAGTTTTCAATATGCAGGGAGATAGGGAGGGGCACTAACAGAACCCTCACTTTGGACTTCCAGAGGGCAAACTTCAGCTTGTTTAAGAAACTTATTCGGAAAGTACCCTGGGCAGCAGCCCTTAAGAGCAAAGGGGTCCAGGATGGTTGGACCTACTTCAAACAGGAGCTCTTGAAGGCACAGGAACTGGCAGTTCCAACATGCTAAAAGATGAGCCAGTGGGGAAGGCGACCGGCCTGGATGAGCAAGCAGCTCCTGAATGAATTAAGGGAAAAAAAGAGGGTGTATCACCTTTGGGAAGGTGGGGAGGCAACTCATGATATGTTTAAGGATGTTGTTAGATCATGTAGGAGAAAAATTAGAGAGGCAAAAGCCCAGTTAGAACTTAAGCTGGCCACTTCTGTGAAAGATAATAAAAAGCATTTTTATAAATGTATTAATGCTAAAAAGAGGGGCAAGAAGGACCTCCACTCCTTATTGGACCTGAAGGGGAACATTGTAACTAAAGATGAGGAAAAGGCTGAGGTACTAAATACCTTCTTTGCCTCCATTTTCAACAGTAAGGCAGGAGGACTCCAGGATAACTGGCCTCCTGAAATGGTTGATGGGGTCAGGGAGCAGGGTAGTCCCCCTGAAATCCAGAGGTAATTAGTTCGGGACTTGCTGAGCCACTTGGATACTCACAAGTCCATGGGACCAGATGGAATCCATCCTAGGGTGATGAGAGAGCTGGCAGATGAGCTGGCCAAGCCTCTCTCCATCATTTTCCACCAGTCCTGGCTCACTGGAGAGGTCCCAGATGACTAGAAGCTGGCCAACGTGATGCCTATCCACAAGAAGGGCCAGTTGGACAAGCCAGGGAATTACAGGCCTGTCAGCCTCACCTCGGTGCCAGGGAAAATTATGGAGCAGATCATCTTGAGGGCAATCACTGTGCACCTGAAGGATGGCCAGGGGATCAGGCCCAGCCAACATGGATTTAGGAAGGGCAGGTCCTGCCTGACCAACCTGAACTGGTTTTCTCTCTTTGTTTTCAGGTCAGGCAGATAAGTAGCCCTTTTGGTGAAACAACACTGATTAGCATTGCTATCTAGCTCATGCAAATCAGCTGCCAGTGCAGGTGGTCAAGCAGTCATGTTGTCATTTAACCACAGGTAGTGTTAGGGGGTTTCCAGAATAATAGCAAACAGTGCTCCAGAGGTCTGCTGGGACTATCACTATGAGCTCAAACTATAAATATGTCAGCCATACATATTTATGCTCATTAGGTAGGTCTTGATCAACCAAAGAAGTGAGTTAAAAGATGTCTGTGCAATATGGCTGATGTTTCATGTTTTAGTGCCTCACAAAGCTAAAGTGATACAGTAACCTACTGTTTATAGTGTGAGTGATTTGAGGCCTTCCTTCACTGGCTTCCACAGACAAGCAGTGGGCTGTCCATGCCCATATTAACAATTTGATGGAAAGCTAGCTGGAAAGAGAGCTTAAATACTGGCTCATTTCTATACCTAAACTAACAGTTGCTAATGGGTGGTGGATAGTGTTTAGCTGGAAAAGTACCAAGATAAGGAACTAGCTCAGAAGATAAGTAGGGAACTAGCTAAGTAGAGATAAGTAAGGAACTAGCTCAGAAGGTACCTTGGGAAACAGCTCTTAAAAACAAAGGGGCCCAGGAGGGCTGCACCTACTTCAAGAAAGAATTCTTGAAGGTGCAGGAACAGGCTGTGCCACTGTGCTGGAAGATGAGCCACTGGGGCAGATGGCCAGCCTGGATGGGCAATGAACTTCTAAAAGAACTAAGGGAAAAAAGTAAAGGTGTACCATCTTTGGAAGAAAGGTGAGGCAACCCATAGAATGTTTAAGGATGTTGCTAGGTCATGTAGGAAGAAAATTGGGGAGGCAAAAGCCCATTTAGAGCTTAGACTGGCCTCTGCTGTGAAGGACAACAAAAAATCCCTCTATAAATATATTAAAGCAAGAGGAAGGGCAAGAACAACCTCCACTCCTTGGTGGACACAGATGGAAACATGGTAACTAAAGATGAGGAAAAGGCAGAGGTACTTAACACGTTTTTTGCCTCAAATTTTAATAGCAGGATAGATTGTCTTCCTGACAACTGGCCTCCTGAGCTGGCAGATGGAGTCAGGGAGCAGTATAGTTCCCCTGTGATCCAGGAGGAAGTAGCTAGAGATCTTCTTAGCTGCTTGGATCACCACAAATCCATGGGACCGGATGGAATCCAAGCTAGGGTGCTGAGAGAGCTTGCAGATGAGCTGGCCAAGCTGCTCTCCATCATTTTTCAACACTCCTGGCACACTGGAGAGGTCCCACATGACTGGAAGCTGGCCAACGTGATGCCCATCCACAAGAAGGGCTGAAAGAAGGAACCAGGGAATGACAGACCTGTCATCCTGACCTCAGTGCCAGGCAAGATTATGGAACAGGTCATCTTGAGTGCAATCAGACAGCACTTACAGGATGGCCAAGGGGTCAGGCCCAGCCAGCGTGGATTCAGGAAGGGCAGATCCTGCCTCACCAACCTGATCTCCTTCTATGACCAGGTGACCTGCCTGGTAGATGTGGGGAGGCCTGTGGATGTAGTCTACCTGGACTTCAGCAAGGCTTTTGACACTGTCCCCCACAGCAAACTCCTGGCCAAGCTGTCAGCCCATGGTTTGGATGGGAGCACTCTGCGCTGGTACTTAGGAACTGGCTGGAGGGCCGAGCCCAGAGAGTGGTGGTGAATGGTGCCACAGCCAGCTGGCAGCCAGTCAGTAGTGGCATCCTCTAGGGATCAGCGCTGGGCCCCATGCTCTTTAAAATCTTTATCAATGAACTGGATGAGGGGATTGAGTCCATCATGAGTAAATGAGTAAATGAGCCCTATGAGGAGAGGCTGAGGGAGCTGGGATTGTTTAGCCTGGAGAAGAGAAGGATCAGAGGCGACCTCATTGCCCTCTACAACTACCTGAAGGGTGGTTGTAGCCAGGTGGGGGTTGGTCTCTTCTCCCAGGCAACCAGCACCAGAACAAGGGGACACAGTCTCAAGTTGTGTCAGGGGAGGTTTAGACTCGAGGTGAGGAAAAAGTTCTTCACTGAGCGAGTCATTCGTCATTGGAATGTGCTGCCCAGGGAGGTGGTGGAGTCGCCGTCCCTGGAGGTGTTCAAGGGGAGATTGGACGTGGCGCTTGGTGCTATGATCTAGTTGTGAGGTCTGTTGGAACAGGTTGGACTTGATGATCCTTGGGGTCTCTTCCAACCTTAGTTACTGTGATACTGTGATACTGTGATACTGTGAAATTTGCAGATGACACCAAGTTGGAGGCAGGTGTTGGTCTGTTAGAGGGTAGGAAAGCTCTGCAGAGGGACCTCAACAGGCTGGACAGATGGGCAGAGTCCAACAGCATGAGGTTTAACACATCCAGCTGCCGGGTTCTGCACACTGGGCACAACAACCCCATGCAGTGCTACAGGCTGGGGTCAGAGTGGCTGAAGAGCGGCCAGGCAGAGAAGGACCTTGGGGTACTGGTTGACAGCTGGCTGAACATGAGCCAGCAGTGTGCCCAGGTGGCCAAGAAGTTCCAATGGCATCCTGGCCTGTTTCAGGAATAGTGTGGCCAGCAGGAGCAGGGAGGTCATTGTGCCCCCGTACTCAGCACTGGTTAGGCCACACCTTGAGTACTATGTCCATTTCTGGGCCCCTCAGTTCAGGAAGGATGTTGACTTGCTGGAACATGTCCAGAGAAGGTCAACAAAGCTGTTGAGGGGTTTGGAGTACAAGCCCTCTGAGGAGAGGCTGAGGGAGCTGGGGTTGCTTAGGCTGCAGAAGAGGAGGCTCAGGGGAGACCTTATTGCTGTCTACAACTGCCTGAAGGGAGGTTGTAGCCAGGTGGGGGTTGGTCTCTGCTCCCAGGCAATCAGCACCAGAACAAGAGGACATAGTCTCAAGCTGCACCAGGGGAGGTTTAGGCTGGATGTTAGGAAGAAATTCTTTATAGAAGGCGTGATTCGCCATTGGAATGGGCTGCCCAGGGAGGTGGTGGAGTCGCCATCACTGGTGATGTTTGGGAGGACACCTGAAGGGGTGCTTGGTGCCATGGTTGACTACATGGTGTTGGATGGTGGGTTGGACATGATCTCGAAGGTCATTTCCAACCTGGTTTATTCTATTCTATTCTATTCTATTCTATTCTATTCTATTCTATTCTATTCTATTCTATTCCAAGATGCTACTGTTCATACATCTCTTTGGATGCCAGTATGTTCAATAATGCTCTCATTACAGGGAAAGCTAAACACTGCAGGAATCTTAGTCTGGAGCAGTCTGGTATTTCTGCTGGTTTTGCAGGGCTGATGCAGGTAACTAGGACAAGGACATGAGGAAAGATGATGCCCCCAGGGCAGCAAGACAGTTCTGGTCCTGGAATTGCACTGTTGTATGTATGTCCAGGAGCTGCATGTGAATAGAGAAAAAGAAGAATGTTTTCACTCAGGAACACTTTTGTTTCTGTGGTACACTGACTAGCTCCTTTCCCATAAATACTGCTTATGGCAAGGTGAAGGAGATTCCCATAAGGACAGAGATAATGATCTGAATCAGGTGAAAGACAGATTAAAATCACAGATGATTATACACAATGTCAAAATTTTCAGAGAAGGATCATTGTAAGTTTTGGGCTTAAGGATTAAATTAGGTCTATCCCTTTACCTGTCTTTCTCTCTCATTTTTTTTTTCCACTAATTTTCATTCTTTTCCTTTGTCTATGAGTCTGGAGGATTTCCATCTTAAAGGTATAAAAAAAAATCTTCATTTTAAGGGTGACAGAGCACTAGGAGAGACTCCCTAGACAGTCTGTGGAGGCATTCAAAACCTGCCTGGAAGTGTGATTTACTCCAGGTGATCCTGCTCTAGGTGATCCTGCTTCAGCAGGAATCGACGAACTTCAGAGGACCCTTCCAACATCTACCTATGATTCTGGGAAGTAGCATTAGGGATCCTTCTCTTTCCCCTTTCTACTCTAAGCCATTTCCCAGGATATCTTCACTTAATCTACATCCTTCTGGTATCTGTAGCCTTCCAGTATCCAAGGTTCCTTCTTCCTGTAATGTACATAATAAATCTGCATTGATGAAAACCTGACTGATATGTGAAACAGGTGGGATGGGATCAAAAAGACACTGCAGCTCACCTCAAACCCACTGTGTTACCATAGCTGGAAATCTTATAAACTACTTATATTTCCTTCTCCAATAAAATTCTTTTAAGTCATTGGACAACAGAAGATGGGGAGCTCGGATGCAAAAACTTTGAAACAGCCTTCCTTTGCCTTTCAGTTCCACCAGCAGAAGATAGAGAATGGACCAACAGCATCACAAACTCTTACAGTATTATGGAGTTAATATCTCAATTGCCCCTCCACAGTTAAAACTGTGTCAAGACCAACGTGAGAAAAAAAATCCACTACCATATTTCCATCTTTACTTTTGCTGTAGATGTCTCTTTATTCCCACACATTGGTCAGCTTTATATTAGCATTATTAATGCTACTTCAGTGGCCACAGCCTGTGTGTCAGAAAGAAAGATGGCATCTATGTCCTGTCCATCTCCCAAGGCAGAACTTTCTCCTGGGTCATTTCAGGTGTTCTCTTGAACAGGTCTTGAGACTTCCATATGAAATTGCACTGAGCTTCATCAGTGCCTTTGGCAACCGTGATAACTGCCATGAAGGCCTTTTGATCCCCAAAAATCATCTCAAAAGTGTGAGAGGAATGATGGCAGTGCAGAGAACTCTCTTTCATGGAGAAAGTCAAGATTTGAGAGTGAAATCTGTCTTGATTTCAACCTTTGGGATTGCAAGTATGTGTTCCTCAGGTTTGTTACTGACTTTGTGCCCTGATGCCCAAATAGATGAAAAAAAATCTCTTCTCTGAAACCTGTTGGAGAGGACCTTGAGCTGATTTCAGGAATAATGCCTGAAATTTTGTTCTGAATGGCCTCATGATAAGAGTATACTAGGGATCATTTGACCTCCCAGGCACTTGTTACCTGCCAATGATAGTCTGGGTTTCCTAGAAAACATCTTAAAATACAGTGTTAAAAGCTAACTGCAATACTGAAAGCATCTATTCTCCACAAATTAAGTTCAATTTTGTCTACTTGGCATGGACATTAAATTCCCAACCTCTATAACCAAGCATTTATTAGAATTGCAATCAAGTTATTTTTATCTAGAAAGAGATTTATTAGACTATAAAAATTATCCTTCTCCTAAAGCATGTCCAAGGATGACACTGTCTTTCATATTCATGTAAAACTCCTACAGACATGAAAGGGAGTTTTACTTGTGTAAGGACTACAGTATATGCTCAGGCTCTGACAAAATGGCACCTTTATTAGGCTGGTGGTTTGAAAAGGTGGTGTGTCTGAAAAAGAAGTAGATTTTTATTAAATCATTTGACTCATTGGGGACTGCCCTTATTTATAAATTGTAGCAGCTATGGGTTTTGATTTGCCCAGCTGCTAAAATGCATTATATTTGAAAAGCCTCTGGCACAGATGACACCAGTGTATTTTTCTTCCTAAGAGCACTAGGTAGGCAAAACTAAAATCTGTGTTTTAAGGAAGTTATGCTAATTTCCATCTTTCATGCTCTCATTTACTCTGAGGTAAATCTCCTTCCACATTCTGCCATTAGTTCACTCTGAACATCACAACCACGTCTGAAGATCTTGGTGGTCTTCTCAAGCTTAATACATTTACTTATCTCACTGTGATCTATAAGTAATGTTTATTGTAAAAAACTGCTTTGGAGTACCAGCAGAATCACAGAATATTAGGATTTGGAAGGGACCTCCAGAGATCATCAAGTTCAAGCAAGATTACCTAGAGAAGGCTGCACAGGAACACATACAGAAGGGTTTTGAAAGTCTCCAGAGAAAGAGACTCCACAACCTTTCTGGGCTGACTGTTCCAGGGCTCCATCACGCTTGCCATAAAGAGGTGTCTCCTCATGTTGAGGTAGAAACTTCTGTGTTACAGCTTTTACCCGTTGTTTCTTGTCCTGTCATTGGGCACCACCAAAACGTGACTGGCACCCTCATCTTGACACTCACCCCCCAGATATTTGTAGACCTTGATAAGATCCCCTCTTAGCCTTCCCTTCTCAAGACTAAACAGCCCCAGGTCTCTCAGTCTCTCTTCACAGGACAGATGTTCCAGTCCTGCAATCATTCTTGTAGCTCTCCATTGGACTCTCTCCTGCAGATCCCTGTCTCTCTTAAACTGGGGAGCCCCAAACTGGACACAATATTCCAGGTGTGGTGTCACCAGGGCAGAACAGAGAGGGAGGAGAACCTCCCTAGACCTGCTGGACACACTTTTTTTTGATGCGCCCCAGGCTGTTGTTTGCCCTCTTGGCCACAAGGGCACATTGCTGTCCCATGGATGACTTGCTGCCCACTAGGACTTCAAGGACTTTCTCCGCAGAGCTGTTTTCCAGCAGGACAGCCCCTAGTCTGTACTGGGGCCTGCTGTTATTCCTCCCCAAATGCAGGACCCTGCACTTGTCGTGTTGAACTTCATGAAGTTTTCCTTCACCCCACTCTCCGGACTATCCATGGATCAAGCAGCTCTAATACAGAGAGTATCAGAGCTACCCTTTCAATGACTCACTTTGCTGCACTGCTTGGACCAAGACCTCTTGTGTTAGAAGTTTTGCTGTACAAAGACAACAGAGACACAGAGAAGCTGAATCACTTGTCATACAAAGTGGAGAAAAGATGTGTGTTATGTCATCATTTTAGTAAGGAAATTCACAGTCCTCCTATAGCTTCATTTTCTTATCTGTTGTCTGCAGATGTGCTTATAACACATGTGGATGAAAGTGCTACCAGAAAATATATCTAGGTATTATTGCCCTTTAATCTTAGCATGCTGCACTGCTATAAAATCAAATGTCTGTCTAACCAACAGAAATTAATTAAATAGCAGATTTTAAACCCACATTGATTCAGCTTTACAGTTTCCCCACTTTTGTAACAAGTTAGTGCTAAGTTTAACTTGTTGTATAGCTACAGGAAAAAAAAAAAAAAGTATCTCCAAAAGCTATAATTCAGTGAAAACAAGAAAATCCAACTAAACATTTTTTTTCTCTTTTAGAAGGATAGATGTACAAGTATAGATGGAGAAGAGCACTGTCTTCTCCCTTGGGAAACATCAAACCTATAGTTTCCTTCACTGTTTGAAATACAGTTTCATTACAAAGTGTGATGAGGTAGAATCTGAAGTTGACACAATATTTGGGAAATTTTAAAGCCCATTTTCTCTGCAACCAAAATACATCTTCACCTTGATTGTATCTGTTGTTTTTTGGGAAAAACTAGGGAGTGATATTGTCAGCTAGCAGAAGGAACAGGGCCCAGCTGAACAAAGTTTTGCTTTAGACCCCTGACACTGTAAGAAACCCAGGACACCCTTTGGCTGCAGTGCAGGTTTAGTGATTTGACAGGTCAACACCAAGAGGGCTTGTTGGCATAAGAGTGCTTGAAAATTCTAGAGAAGTGTGTACTGTTACCTCAAAAATGGAGTAAATGGATAAGGACAGGCTATGAAACACAGGATTGGGTGCTTGCTGGCTTGTGTAAACAGGGAAGCTGTGATGATGGTGGTACAATAAAGGATGTAACTTGCATGGGTGTGATCATTTGAGGCTGTGCCTTTAAGACAAACAGTGCTGGGACACTCTGGCTAAATGTTTTCGGTACTAGAACAAAAACATTCTGATATTCTAAACGAATTTCATTGGTGGATGAACAAAATGCAACTTTAAATTGTAGAGCAGTTGGAATTTTTTTTTTCTCAGTTCAGTGTGGTTTGGGAGTTGAGGAGTGTGGGTTTCAGCCTGTTCTCCCTGCCTGCTTCTTCATGAACTAGCTGGAGTTGGCCTTCAGATAAGCAGAAACTAATCCTGCATGGGCTTTTGAAGCTTACTAACAACTCTTTCCCTTAATAACTTGCCTTTCTTTCTCTCTAACCCCTTTTTGGGAAAAAAGGAAGGTAGGGGGGGAGAGAGGGGGTTACAGGGAGGGGATCCCTCCTTAGGAAGGGATTTCTGTTGTGTTATTTCTCTTTGCTGTATATTTCTGTGTAGATATTGTAAATACCTGTACATATTGTGTTATATATAACCTGCTTTCCATATATGCTTGTAAATATATAGCTTTGCTCCTCCGACTGGGTTAGCTGTGGTTTCTTACTCTGTGGAGGAGAGAGAGAGAGGCCCTCTCAACCTACCACAATGGGGTATCAGCAGAGCAGAAACCAACACAGCATGGCTTTATAGATCAGTTCTCTCTTCACCCTAATAAAGTTTTGCTGCAACTGTAAGCGAAACCAACTCTGTGAATCTTGACTCTGACTGATGCGATAATTTTGTTTCCAAAGAGGTTACTTTTTGAAACGGGAAAAAATTAAGAGAAACATCAAGATACAAATCTCCACAACAATATAACAGTATATATAGCATAAGATGCATAATGTATGTTGTGCATTCTGTTATATGACATATGATCATATAATTCTGTTTACATATCATACCTCATATTATATTCAATGTTATTAACTTCTGCTATATATTAGATTTCTACATGCTGAAAAGAATCCTTCAGCATATTTTAGGATCAGGACCAACAAGGAATTCAGCCCAGAGTGCAAACAAGAGGACCAGAAATTTTTTTTCTCTAATATTTCCTTTAAATGAGAAATTCTAGGAAGATGTAGTTTTGTTAAGAAAATCTTGTAGGGAGGATTAATAATGTAGAAAAGAAAACCATACAAGCAAACCATAGAAACAAAAATCTTGTAGGAAAGAAAATCTTGTGTCAAAGTTATATAGCAATGACAGGATGACATTCTAACCAAGGATGTTTATATGTAGCTTATCTTGTGGGTGAGGGTCTGTGAGCAGCCCACTGGGCACTTGGGCAGCCACCCTTCCCTCTGCCTCCAAATTCACATGCCTGTGGGAGAGGGCTGTGGTCACAGGGCTCCTTCTATACCTGATGGAGGCAAGATGGTTTCCCTAAAGGAAGGCTGCAGAAGAGGAGGCTTAAGGGAAACCTAATTGCTGTCTACAACTACCTGAAGGGAGGTTGTAGCCAGGTGAGGGTTGGTCTCTTCTCCCAGGCACCCAGCACCAGACCAAGAGGACACAGTCTCAAGCTGCACCAGGGGACGTTTAGGCTGGATGTTAGGAAGAAGTTCTATACAGAGAGAGTGATTGCCCATTGGAATGGGCTGCCTGGGGAGGCGGTGGAGTCACCATCACTGGAGATGTTTGGGAGGAGACTTGATGGGGTGCTTGGTGCCATGGTTTAGTTGACTAGATGGTGTTGGATGGTGGGTTGATGATCTCAAAGGTAATTTCCAACCTGGTTAATTCTATTCTATTCTATTCTATTCTATTCTATTCTATTCTATTCTATTCTATTCTATTTAATTAAATTTCTCCAGCCTGTCTAAGTCTCACTGAATGGTAGCACAACCCTCCGGTGTGTCAGCCACTCCACCCAGTTTTGTGTTGTCAGGAAACTTGCTGACAGTGCACTCTGTGCCCTCATCTAGGGCTTTCCTCAGAGTCTGCAGGATCAGTCCCCTGCTCTGGCATGGAGTCCTCTATGGCTGCAGGTGGGTTTCTGCTCCACCAATTATCTCTAAGGGCTACAAGGACATAGCCAGCCATGTCACTACAGGAAGAAGGGGACTGGCTGCCCTTGTGTGCCACACTTGGTCCTTCCTCACTGACCTCTGTGTCAACATGCTTGTCTTAGGTTCCTCCAACACAAAAGAACTCCCTAGACAAAAGGAATCTGCCAAACAGGTTTCCCCTCTTAAATATGCAATCACACAGAAACTGATTGGCTTGGCCTTAGCCAGAGGTTAGTCTGACTTAGGAGCTTGGGAAGCTTCTTGAAGCTTCTTACACTAGTAGCCCCCTCCTCCTCTACCAACATCCCCTCTCCCCACCTTACATGTCACCAGCCCCTTTCATGCCATTTTCCCTCTGTTCTGCCATACTTGTTCCTCCCTAGTACTATTTGATACCTCCCTTTCACTACCTTTGTTCCCTTCTGTAAACATGCTATCCAAAAATAACCTTCTGCATATGGATTCTTGTGCTTGAGAGCAGTCACCCTCCATCTGTCAAGCAACTAAGCAGAGCCTTTCCCATGGAGTCATCTTGATGGGCCTTGCCCAGATTCATGGGGTAAGTAGATGCTTCTTGTGATGCTCAAGAGTGTCTAGGGCAGGAGCTTTCACTGGCCTGTGTGGGCTTAATGGGGCTTCCACCACAGATTCCTGGGTGTCCCCACTCATTTTTTGACATGCAACCTAACAAACTTTTGAGTAGACCCATTAGACAGCATAAGCATGCCATGGCCCTCTGTATTTTGGCAGTTCTTTAAGGAACTTTATGCCTCATTAGTTCACACTCTGAAAGCATGCAAGCAAGGACCTGGACACTGAGATCCCTTCAAGAAATGGGGAACATTTTGTGTATGCCATACATCAGTGTTTGAGTTAGACCCTAGGAAGCTGTTAGCCTGATATGGTTTCTCTGGGGAATCAGTCTTGAGCAGTTTGGATCTCTATAGGCACAAGAATGGGTGAAGTTCCAGAGGAGATGGGAGGCTATGTGGGAACAGAGTGGACTGCCAGAAGGAGAAAACAGGGCTCCAGAGAAAGACAGCAAAACCACTAAAAGAACCTCTATATTTTTTGTATAACTGAGAGGAAAAGGAGTCCTTGGGCATCATGAAAGTCTGCTATCAGGAGACAGGTTCTGATAACCTTTCAGTATTGATAAGTGTTTCTGTGCTCATTTGAAACACAGCCCATGGCTTGTTTAGGAAGTGACAGTATTGCAGCTTAGTAATGTTCAAAATACCATATAACTATTGTGGTGGTTTGAGCCTTAACTGGGATTTAGGAGCTCAGATGGGGGTAAGGCTGAGAATCCCTCCCCCATGTCTCAGTCCAGAGAGGGTAGGTGACCCAGTTCTTTTGCATATTCCCATGTTAAGAAATTAGAGGCACAAACGAGGCCAAAATATCAACAGCTAGACTATTTATTACACAAATAAAGTGGATGGATCAGAAGTGGAGAGAAAGAAAATAGAAAGGGAGAGAGAGAAGAGGGAGAGAGAAGAGGAAAGGAATTATATTACCACACCCCTCACCCCCCAAGACAGTTTGAGTCTGTGGAGGCAAGGTGCTGCAGGAGATGTTGGGTCTGTAGAGATGTCCTCTGGGCAGCCTCTCCAGCTCCATGAGTTGCAGCAGGAGGAACTTAGGACACAGAGAGAGGGTTCCTCTTTGTCTGCTTCTTCCAGGCTCCATGGTGATGTCTCTGTCATTCTTTCCTCTCATGGTGTTCTCACCGTTTTTCTTCAGAGCAGCATTGCCCCGGGCTTTTCCTTCTCTCCTGTTTTCCTTCTCAGCGGCACTGTCCTTCTCCTGTGTTTTTCTTCTTCCGAGCCAGTAGTTGCCTAGGTCTTTTTATACAAGTTTTAGCCATTAGGTATGTGTTCAAGTCTTGTCCCCCAGGAAATTGTTCTTAGATAAGTGTCCAGGTATTGTTCCCCAGGAGATCTTCCTGTGTATTCCTTTGTGTTTGGACAGGGGTCTGGAAGGAAGGGGGGGCCTCCACCTCCTCCTTCTCCATTTACCTGCCCACACACCCAATACACATCAGGGGCCAGGTGGTGAATCCATTGTCTCACCATCCTCCCTTTCCGGGGTACCTGATGGGTGGGGATGATCTTGTCTTACGCCTATTCCCAAAGGTATCAATGGCAGTGGCCCTGGGTCCATTGTCTGGGCCAGCAGCAAAGGTGATTTTATCTTTGTTGAGTCACATCAGGAGAGATAAGATTTAGTCTCTCACAATCCGCTCCCACATCCTCTTTCCCGATCAAGAGAAAAAATAAAGGGAATGAGCAAATCTACCAAGAAATAATTTGAAGTCAGTTTTCAAGTAGAGAGGTAAAAATTTTCTTTCAACAATATATACATGCATACATACATACACACACACACACACACACACACATATATATATAACAGGAAGGGTTCACAAGGGTAAGAAACAAGGATGGATGGGGAAAATATGGATACAAAACCAGTCCTTTGAAGTCCTTTGTAAAGGCATGGATGTAGCAGGGAGGAGGGCCAGGTCTGACCACATGGCAGAGAAGCAGGAAGCCAGCAGCAGTCCTCTCATCCAGGCAAGGCAGAAGCCAAAAGAGATCCAAATGGCTGCAGTGTCTTCCTTTTTATAGGTTTGCTGGACAGGGAGGGGGAGTGGAACAGACTAACTCAGTTTCCCAGGGGAAAACCCCCTCCAGGGAGGGCAAAGCTCTCACAAGCCCTCCCCTGCCCTGCTTTCAGGATGGGCGTAACCCATCACAACTATCAAGGTTAATGTAACACTGATGAGATTAATAGGATTCCTAAGGCTAGGAGTAGATGAGAAATACGGCTCATTACATGCTGTTCTTGTTCTCCATGAGAAACAAGAAACTTTCAGTAGGGAAACCATGCAGCTACTCTTGGCTTGCTCTAGGGAGAGGTTCTTTTCTATACTTGACTTAGGTGCATCCCTTGATTGGAATATACTTTTTATGGTGTTTTTGTCAATGCTTGCTCACTTTCCCTTCTTTCTCTCTCTGTATTTATTTAATCTGCCAAACATACAAAATCTGCGTTTTCTCTACAAGGGTAAATCTCTATGCAATCCCATAACCTTTGGTACCAACATAAGCATCACTTTTGTAGAGAAGTGCTTCTGGATGTTGTCTGGCAAATGGTATGACATGAAGCTTTAGAGCTAGGCACAGAAATGCACTGGAGCCTTGAAAGAAGACTGTGACTATGCTCACAAATTTCAGGGTACCCTGGACGGTATGCCACAAGGGCCTGTGCCATGCAAGGGGAGAGATGGAGAGGCCAGAAGAAATACAGCAACAAGACTTCTGCAGCAGTCTTGCAGTCACCATGATCAGTAGGCAGTAGCAAGTATGAAATGCTAAGGAAAAAGATGAAATTCTAGTACTCTCTGGGAGTTAGGTTTCTTTGCCAGCCCTGGATAGAAAGAATAGACCCCTGGAGCTAGTAGCTATATCCTTTTGTTCAAAGTATTGAATGAGGTGAAGGGAGAGTGTGGGGGTGATTCCCTCAATCTTTCACAGTTTATAACGGAGAACTTCTTTCTGTGTTGCAGTTTAATAATTGAACTATCAATCTATATATCAGACTAATAGAGTGCTCAGCAAGAAACTGGAAGCAATAAATCCCTTTTCCTCTCTTTCATAAAGACTTCAGCATCACATCCCAGCAGCAAAGGCAACCAACAGTAACAGCATCATGTTGTTGCATGACCCCTCTCCCTCCAGTCTTGAATATATTTTTTTCCTTACAGGTAGCACCACTATGGCAAGACAGGGAACGGCTTTTCCTTCTATCTCCACCTTTAGTATAGAGTCACAGAAACACAGAAGGGTTGGAAGGGATCTTGAAAGATCACCTAGTCCACCTCCCCTGCCAGAGCACGATTACCTACAACAGATCACACTGGAATGCATAAAGGAGGGGTTTGAGTATCTCCAGAGAGGGAGACTCCACACCCCCTCAGGCAGCCTGTTCCAGCATTCTGTCACCCTCACAATGAAAAAAATTTTCCTCATGCTTACATGGACCTTCCTATTCCTCAACTCCCACCCATTGCCATAAAAGAATAACCCATGTTGCACTTACCTCTTCTTGCAGTTACTGGACTCTGTGACATTTTGAAGGCTAAAGTTTAGATGAATGCTAGCACCTTCAATGTTAGACGAGCAAGGATGAGAAGGACAGCTTAGATCTTCTGGTCTTTAGCAAAGGATGCTGGCACTTCCTTCACAGGTCTGAAGGTATAATAAGTTGACTGTGAAGAACTGAAGGGATTCACACAGCCAGAGTATTCCCTCTGGGTTGCAGTTTCATAACCAGCCAGTCATTGCCATGATGAAGGGCGAACTTCAGGTGACCACTGAGTGATTTATTCAGGAAGTGTTTATTTATACATTTCTATCTGGCACATATATCACCAGTGGTCATATTTTATGGTGATAGGAAAGACATTGCATGTAATTATTTCAACCAGACAGTCATTTACACCTTTTACAGAAAAGATGAAGAGTTCTGCAGTCAAAAGAAGGTCCTCCTTCTGAGAATCACTACTCCTTTCCACGATAAAAACTTACGTAGTTCATGTAAGAATCTTTTTGTCTAAAAAGGCTATCTGGAAAATACATTTGTTTTCAACTGACAAAGACTCTAGTGTGCAACGGCAGCAGTTCCAGAACATATAATATGATAATTTTGTACCTTGTAATAGATGCTCTGTTTAACAATTTTTTTTATTCATCCCATTCTCAGCAATGCCATACCCCAACATAGAAACTGGACTTGGTGACTTCAGGATCCTTTCCAGCAGGTTCAATATACCAGGCTGGAAATGGTAAGAGCACCAAGGCTTTGTCTCCCCAGTTAACCCTTGTCTTTCCACTCTTCCCAAGAGCTTTTGAACTGTACTGGAAGTTGTGGTGGTTCTTCATATAGGCACCCCATGTCAAAGCAGTCCCAAAGCCCTGGGGCAGAACACCACATCAGTATTAGGAAAGTTGCCCTTAGCTGAATTATGCCAGGAGTGGCCAGCTGTTGGCCAGCCCCTGCTCCAGAGATGTTGCCCTATCCGCTGTCAGCCCACAGGATCCTTCCGCAAATGGAACCCCCAACTGAAAAACAGCTCAGCATTTCCATTCCCACTGTCTTGTGTATATGACTACTTTTTGAATCTTTCCTTCTGACAGCAGGTCCTTTTCAGGCCATAGGCATAAATACAGGTTAGAAGAGCAAAGTCCTAGAGACTCCTGTGCTCTGCTGAACACTGTGGCTGTGGAACAGTAGCCTAAAAGAGGAAAAAAAACAAACCCAAACATGTGAAAGTTAGCATCAAATTGAATTCAGAGATGTATGCAGGAGTGTAAGACCTCATCCTCTTAACAATTTCCATGGAAGCTAACTTTCAATCAAATAACACAGTCAAAGTTCAAGCCAAAGCAAATGAGCTCAAATAAAAAATGAACAGAGCTCAGCTAAAGCTAGAATCAATAGAGTAGTGAACTTAATGACCTGATCATCTTAGTATCATATAATTGAGCCCAAATGATATTTTAGCAGAAATAAAACTGGTCTTACCATTTGTTAATAATTACATTCCAGTAGCAAAGCTACAGGAGTGTTCCTTTGAATGCATGCCATGTGTTAACACTACTACCTTACTCCAAGTAAGGGTAGCTGATGAACTCCAGCTGTGAGAGTAGAATGAAATATTAAATGGCATTAGCAAATACATTGAAAATAGATCCATAAATTACAGGGGTGGGTGGGTGGGAGGGGAGGATGAAAAAAAAAAATAAGAGAAAGTGTCCCTGAAGTGAGGAGAACTTAATTTAGCAGTACCATGATTTAAGAGCTTCCAGACTCTTTTATTTTAGAGGGTTGTACAACAATGACATACCCAGTGCAGCAGTTTGTGAGCCCACATTTTTCAGTCAGTTTTTATGAAGCACAAGTGTAAGTGACAATAGAAGGTACATTATACTCATACAGTACAGTTATACTTTTGTTTGCAAATAATTTCATATATAGGTTTTAAGATTCATGACAGCTATCAACCAGTGATAGAAGTCACAATGCATTGCATCATGAAGCGTATTCCTTCATTTAATCAACAGTGATGTTCAGTGAAACTAACCAAATAGCAATGTGTGAAATATGTAGAACTGATTAGGAAAAGAAAAAGTGTTTCAATTTTTAGAGATGACTTACACATGTGACTAAGATGATCTTTTTCCTGATGACATCCTGCTTATTCCTATCTTTAAAGGCTAGAAAGACAGTAATGAATCACAACACAATTAATTACTTAAATTGTAGGAGACTGGAGTTCCCTCTCACTCTCTTATTTTTTGAGCAATGAACAGGTTTCTATGTTTAGTTAGGACCAAACTGAAGCTCTTTGAGGTTAGCAAGCCTTTGGATTGATTCCAAGGGATTTTCTGTCAGGGATTCATTCTCTAATTTCATTGTGTCACTGGCAGGTGCTTTTCCTGCTTTTGGAAGAGTAAGTGAAGTCTCAGTATAAAGGGGCATGCTCCAAAGTAATCAAGATACAACCCCATATGTAGAAGACACTACACCCTAGTCAAGACATAGCAAATGGCCATGCTTGCTTCCAAAGCCCATTGGAATAAAAAGTAAAATTGATTATTTAAATCAAGAGTCTTACTGGAACTGTTAGTGAAATACTCTATTTCAGCCATCTGTGACATGCAACAGTTTGCATCTGGAATCACATTCGAATTGTGCAATAAGCGAAATAGATATTACAACACTAGATAAGCAACAGCAAACCATTTTACTTCACCATGCACAGCTGAGGAGTACTGTTGATTATGATACCCCATCTGAGTTAAAACAAACTTCTTGCAAAGAAAGTAACCTTTTCAGAAGTACTAATTCTATTGCTCTGCTTATGCACAGATAGCCATATTGGGGCATCAATATTTTCATTATGCTGTGGAACTCAACAATCAATCATTGTATCTACAGTACAGTTTCTCTGATTCAAGGTCTCCTTTCTCTATTGTCAGATTAAATGTAATTAAAGGATAATACTGCAGAAACCAGGTGACTGCAGTTGCTTTAAACTATTAT
Source organism: Dryobates pubescens (assembly GCF_014839835.1). NCBI lineage: Eukaryota > Metazoa > Chordata > Aves > Piciformes > Picidae > Dryobates > Dryobates pubescens. The sequence continues at coordinate 8,808,844 of NC_071621.1, read as the reverse complement.
TCCATTAATATCTACATTCCTTTCCTTCATCTGATCCTCATGAAATTCAATATATGGAGGACTGATTCAAAAGACATGCAGTTATTAAACAGGACTAGTCTTACCAAGTCAATTTTATATTACACTTCCTACAAGGAGCATCTGAAGGAGCTGGGGTTGTTCAGTCTGGAGAAGAGGAGGCTGAGGTGAGACCTTATCACTCTCTACAACTGCTCAAAGGGAGGTTTGAGCAAGGAGGAGGCCAGCCTCTTCTCCTTGGTGGCAAGTGACAGAAGTAGAGGAAATGGTTACCAGATGTACCAGGAGAGGTTTATTTAGGTTGGATATTAGGAAATATTTCTTCACTGAAGGGGTTATCAAACATTGGAATGGTCTACCCAGGGCTGTGGTGGAGTTGTCAACCCTGGTGTTGAGGCACAGCGTGGACCTGGCATTTAGGGACACGGTTTAGTGTTGACCCTTCAGTGATGGGTTGAAGGCTGGACTGGACAATCTCGAATGTGTCTTCCAACCAGTTATATTCTGTGCTTCTGTGATTCTGTGAATTTTATGCAGTGTTCATTTCAAAAGTCTTCACATTTATGTAAATATTCTGACTTGAGGCATATGGATAAGTCACTGTTATTTAAATGAACAATTCTCTTTTTAGAAGAGTTTAATTTTATCATCCTGAATTTTCAATTTTATATGCTATGGACAACATCCAATAAGAGCATTTTCCAACATAGCTCTCAAATACAATCCTGTTTCAATTATGCAACACTTCTGTGGTAACTTTAATAACTGGAAAAAAATAATAATAGAGAAGAGCTTGAAAACCTTCATATCAAAAACCTGGGGGAAAGAAGCTGTCAGTTAAATGGCTGCTCTAATTTCAGTCCAAGTAACAAGGTGGAAATGAATGAGAAACTATATGTGGCATGTAATTTGGTTATGTGAGATTGTGAAATGTTGGAGATCACCATTCACAGGAAAGAAAAGTGCATGGTCAGCAGAAAAAGATCATAAAGATTCACACCTTTTCTGAAGATATGCTGAAAATTGACCGTTAGATTAGGTACTCAGAATGTTCATCTAAGATGCTTGGGACTTCAGGTCCAGTTCCTAGGAACCAAAGACACCATATAATATAACAGAGCAAGAAATCTGATTTTTGCATTTCAGGCTTGTAGCTTACACTGTGACAAATTCTGTGCCTTGAATGATTTTTTTTTTTTTTTTTTTTTAATTTGACTTGTTAATTAAAGTTTTTGGGGCTTTTGCCTTGTTTTAGGTACTGTGAGTTGGACCGTTTTTTGGCATTTTCCTAGGTGTTTTTAGCTCTTCTCTTGTCTGGTATCCTTGACAGAGGTTTTTCTTTCATATCTTGGCACCAAACCCAGCTCCTTGTTCCAAGCTAGCTAGCACTGGACAGAATGTAAAACAAACAAACAAACACACAAACAAACAAACAAACAAACAAAAACCAACCAACACACATTATATTTTGCTTACCTAAGACGGCAAGAGGCTGTCATGAGTTTTTGTTCCAGGAACTTTTGACGGGTAGAGGCTGTTGTCATTAGCTTGGTTGTTAAGGCTTTCACTACCAGTAGGTTATATATTGAATAACTATATTTAACTTTTTCTGCAGCACCAAGTTATGGAACAAAATCTTGCAGTGTCTGCACTGAGGCTACTACCTTTTCATCAAAATTGTCCAATGTGTATTTATCATACTGGACCTAGGAATGCTCTCTGACATATTTTTGTCCAGTAAGTCATATTTCTGTAGAAAGAACCTTTAAGTGAATCAACATTTGCCAGTGGAAAAAATACATCAGTTTTGAAAAATTCCAGGCTACAGTTTTACCAGTTTTATGTAGACACTGTAGATGTCTGCAAAATCATCTGGAAACAGAGAGAAGCAGGTGTTTTGTGACTATATTTTCTCCAGAAGACCACAGTGTTATTGAACCATCTATTTTTACTGCATAACATACATCATCTCCAATACTGTGGGTGCTCTCATCAAGCACCAATGGGCCACAATCACAGGTCTCCAAAACAGTGGTTTAAGTAAACAAGAATAATTTGTAACTTCTAATTCTTTGTAGGGGCCTTGACTTTAGAGTGGCATTAACCAAAAAGCAACCACAACAGATTTACACATTGTAGACAACTAGAAAAGGTGTCAGAGTGAACCTTATTTTGGTTAAAGTGACTCTGGAGGTTATGTACAAAGTTTTGCTGTAGAAAATTTACACAGCAGAAGGAAAACACCATACTTCTCTGACATTTTCTTTGTTAACTAGGTAGTGTAGACATTTCCTTTTCTGGGTACTGGGTATAGACAATTTATTTGAAATTATATCCCAGCTCAAATAATTGGAAATAATGTCATTAACCAGGATAGAGCTCATATTCTGAGTTTAAAATGTATCCGATCACTACCAAAATGCACAGCTCTTCAATACAGCTTATCTCATCAGCTGCATTAATCACAACCTAATGTCGCCCTAAAAACAGGGAGGACCTGGACATGCCAAGAACTGACAGAAATTCTGTGTCTTGATACCCAGCATGCTAGTGACCCTGAAAAGCTTGCTTTAGAAGGAAAAATATCATTGTTTATGAACTAAGCTTGGAAAAAAAAAAACCAAACAGGAAAACATTGACAATTACAAAGGGAAGTATCAGAGATTTTGGGGCATCTTGATGCAGTGTCCAGTTTCACTGAGAAAATCTGTGAGTGGTGGTGCAGTGGTGCACTGATGTGCTCTGCTTCATTTTGGCCTAAAGGAGATTCCTGTTGCAAGGCTTCTGTGTTTGAAAACATAAGTAGGTTCCACAAAGCTGGATTCACACACATTCAGTCCCATGGGAAGAGAAGTGAGAGGTTTTGAGCACAAGCCCTATGAGGAGAGTCTAAAGGAGCTGGGGTTGTTTAGCCTGGAAAAAAGGAGGATCAGGGGAGATCTTATTGCTGTCTACAACTACCTGAAAGGAGGTTATAGACAGCTGGGGGTTGGTAGCCTCCCAGGCAACCAGCACCAGAACAAGAGGACACAGTCTCAAGCTGCGCCAGGAGAAGTTTAGGCTTGAGGTGAGGAGAAAGTTCTTCACAAAAAGAGTAATTGGCCATTGGAATGTGCTGCCCAGGGAGGTGGTGGAGTCACCTGGAGGTGTTCAAGAGGGGATTGGACATGGCACTTGAAATCATGGTTTAGTTAGTCATGAAGTGTTGGGTGGTAGGTTGGACTTGATGATCTCTGAGGTCTTTTCCAACCTTATTGATTCCATGATTCTATGATTCTATTTTTCCTAGTAGTTCTGAAAAAAATCTTTCTTGCTTTCTTCTGTAATTAACAAGGAAGTGGTTCTTGTCTCCTCCAACATTTTTGGGGCTTTCACTTCCTGCAGTCATTCCTCAATGCCAGAGAGTAAGTATGAATCAAGATGTCAGTCTATTTTAATGATCAAAATGGAGACATTTTCCTGACAGAATTTCCATTCTCCCCTTTCTAAACAGTCAAGGAAACAGTTTGTCTATTCAGGTTGCAAAATAATAAAGTAATGGGTCAGGAACCATCTTAACTTCTTTGTCTGACAGCACTCAGCATGATGTGCTATGGTTTGTGGCTTAGATTCAGGCATTGTCATATTGAGAACAGTAAATGTCATGGAAAGTTCACTAAAATAGAATTAATTTTGAAAAAAACAACAACCTCAGCAGCATCTTTATTTGTCTATAATGCATGAAGAAATACTTTCATACAGATCATTTACCATAGGCATAAATTAATGTCTAACACTCTTGTCAGGGATAGAAAACAAATTTGCATGAAACACTTTGATGTATTTGTTAACTGACCCCTTTGCTACCTCCTTTAATTAGAATTTCATATCTGGTAAAATGTATCATTTCTTTCTGATTGCTACATACCAAAAGTGGAGGGAGAGAGTCATTTTAGAACAAGCATTCACACCTGAACCATATATAGATAAATACTCTACATCTTTCATAGCTAGCTTGCAGAGTGGATTAAAAAAAAAAAGAAGAAGTATGCACCATTTATCTGACTTTTCAAAACAAGTAACACCTATTTCTGTAGTGAGAAGGAGAGGGAATAAAAAAAATGCAGGGGTAATTTATTTTTTACTCAGTATTCTTTCTCACATCATTTCTCTGAAGATTTTCTGTCATCCCTGTGCTGTTAAGAAAATAAACAGGGAGTTAGGATTCATATAGATTGTTTAATTCCCTAGACAGTTCTAGAAGGAGAGTGAAAAGCCACAGAAAGGGAATGGTCTCAGCATTGATACTTTGTCTCCTGATAAGATAGTGAGTCGAGCAAATATTATTGCTCAGAGGTGTCCTCCCTTTGTCCCAATGTCATGCTATCTTAAAAGTGACTTAGGCCAACTGCACAAGACCCTCTGTGTGGGCTACCTTGCTCTCCAAATACTGAGTCATACTCCCACCTGTCTTCCCTGCTACCCTCTTGCATTTTATTCCTGCAATACAACTATTTGCTATTGTGGACCACTTCATTTAATTATTGCTATTTGTAGCCAATTGTAATTATTAGCCTAAGATGTGTTATTCTTAAGAAATTACTACTCCTTCAACTTTCTATCATACGAATAAGTTTGTAAGTATGAATAAGGTTGTTACCATAACACCTCTTGTTAAGCATAAACACTCAGCACAGCAGGATTTCTGAAAGCTACAAGCAGCCCAGTGAAAATGGGAACTCATCTGTCATCAACAGAAGAGTCAGGAGCAAAGAGTCAGATTGATAGAGCAGGATAAAAGAAACGGTATCAATGCAGGCTGTAATCCCAAACTACTTTATAGTCTCTTGTAGGTCAGTTAACCAGGAAAGGATTAAGGACACCATCTTGCAGGTCACCTAGGAAAAGCCTTATTGAAGTATACTGTGAAATGATGAGAAGAATGATAGCAGTGGCTGTTAGCTCATGTTGTTTAGAGATTTTGCTTTATTTTCTGTGATTTTTTGACCCTTGTCTTTGTTGGAAGCAAGTCGAAACAAGCTTGAAATGAAGGAAAGTTGACATCTACCTCTTGGCTGGACAGTAACAAATCCCACTAGTGCAATCTTTTCCTTTCCAGTTGCCATTGTCATGATGGCAGTTTAATGTGGAGTGGAAAAATAAGACAAGGAAAAGGGTTACTGTGAATCTCCTTCAGTCGGCTAACAAACAAGAGTACCTAGAGAGTTTATCTTGTTGGAAATACAAAGTGCTCTTGAAATCTTCGCTAGCTTTCCAGCACCAGATTATACCACTTCATAGATACTATAAACAGGCCTTGCAGATTTCTGAAAACATTTTTGGAAGGTTTGACACCAGTTCTCATCAATTGAGGCATTTACAACCCACTGTGGTGGGTTGAAAATTCCAACCCCCCCGGCCACAACATCAAATTTGCCAGACTAGCTCACTTGAAAGCAAATGAAAGCTGTATTTACAAGCAAAACTACAATCTACAATGAAATGCAATGAATATGTACAAAATATACAGTACTGAAATTATTTACAGATATTAACAATTAATGAACTGCACAAGGACCCCCCTGGCCAAAGACCACTGGAGCTAATAGCTTCTCCCTTCCCTGCCTCCTCCCCTACCTGCCGTACACAAAAGGGACAAGACAAAGAGCAGAGAAGTTGTTGTTAATACGTCACGACAAAAGTGATGCAGCCAAGGTCAGTAAAGCCAGAAGAAGCATCAGCCAAAGCCAAAGAAGCACAGAGAGAGATTGTTTTCCTAACTAAATCTTAAGTCCATTATCTTTCCAATGGGATTGTTTAGAACTATCATTATTTTCCTTTTTACACCCAATGGTGATTTATTTTCATTCTACCACTTTTTGTTCAAGATCTGTGAAATTTTTTAAAGGCATAGCCCAAAACTACCACACCCTGGACTTCTGCAGGTCTAACTTTGTACCCTTCAGAGAGATACTTGCAGGAATCCCATGGGCTAAGATTCTGGAGGGTTGGAGGGAAGTTGGTCAATTTTTAAATGCCACATCCTCAGAGCCCTAGATGGGTGTGTTTCTTGAGTAAGAAAAGGGGTAGACATGCCAGGAGACCTGCATGGATCAGCAAGGAGCTTCTGAAGGAAATCTTATGGAAGAAAGCTACTTACAGTTCCCGGAAGTAGGGACTTGTCACTTGGGAGAACTACAGAATAGTTGCCAGCACATGTAGGAAGGCAACAAGGAAGGCCAAAGCCCTCTTGGAACTAAAAGTGGCAAAAGAAGTTAAAGAGAACAAGAAGGGTTCCTTCAAATATATCAGTAAAAAAAGGAAAAATAAGGAAGGTGTCACCCCACTGCTGAATGAGGAGGCAGCCCTGATAACTGAGGATGCAGAGAAGGCAGAGGTGCTGAATGCCTTCTTTGCTTCAGTCTTTACTCCTAAGACTGAACTCCCCTATGAATTCCAAACTCTGGATGAAAGAGGAGACTGGAAGTGGGAAGACTCTCCGCTAGTCAATGAAGACTCAATTAGGGATCAGTTACATAAATTGAATAATCACAAGTCTGTGGGCCCTGATGAGATGCACTCAAGAGTGTTGAGAGAGCTGGCTGGTGCTGTTGCTCTACCACTCTCCATCACCCTCTACTCTGCCTTGGTGAGAGCTCATCTGGAATATTGCATTTAGTTTGAGGCTCCCCAGTTGAAAAGGGACAAGGATATGCTGGAGAGAGTCCAATGAAGAGTTTACCAGGATGATTAAGGGACTGGAGTGCATGTCCTGTGAGGAGAGGCTGAGACCTGGGACTGTTTAGTCTGGAGAAGAGAAGAATGAGAGGGGATTTAATAAATGTTTATAAATATCTGAGGGCTGAGTGTCAAGAGGGAGGGGATGGGCTCTTTTCAGTGGCACCCTGTGATACGACAAGGGGTAATGGATATAAACTAGAGCACAGGAGGTTCCATCTCAACATGAGGAGGAACTTCTTCCCTGTCAGGATTACAGAGCACTGGAACAGGCTCTCCAGAGAGGTTGTGGAGTCTCCTTCTCTGGAGACTTTCAGGACCCATCTGGATGCATTCTGTGTGACCTTATGATTATGATTATGGTTATTAATATTTAATAGATGGAACAGCTAATAAAATATATGTAATAGCTGGAGCAATTAATAAAATATTAATAATTTTATCAATAAAAATAATGTGGAAATATTAATAAAACCTATTTACTCGTTCAAAATATTTGATTGTGGAACAGATATCTCACCATCAGGAACAAGTAAAAATTTAAACAATATTAGCAAAAAATCTCAAAATACAACAAGCAGTAATTTAAACTGTGAAGAAAAAAAATCATTGGCAACATGCTGGCTTTGCCCACAACAGGGGATGGAAGGCGGTAAAGGGGAGGTGGGGGGCTCTAGAATTCTCTAGGGCAACAGATCTAATAACAGATGCTTATAAAAATCATATTTACTGGTTACTCACTGTAAATAGCTTTTAGTCCAGTGTATTCAGTTACTATGTTTATAATCCACAGATTATGGTACCACACAGCATGCACGTGGATTTAAACAAAACCAAAATGGCATTAAACAGGTCAAAGTGGAAAGAGTACAGTTTCACTTTGTGTTGGCTTTTGCAGCTTGTTGCTGGAGCACAGACATGGGGAAAGCTTTTGTCTCTGAGGGCTTTGTAGCTGAAAACTTTGTAGAAAAGTGGTTGCTGCCGAGGCTTGCAGGGCTCATCAGCTTTATAGCTTTACCTACTATGGAGAGGTTCTTCAGCTACAATCTTTGCAGCGGTTCTTATTGCTTCTTCCAATAAGACAAGACGGTCCCAGGGTCTTGGCTCCTCCAGGATTCATCCCTGGGCCCAGCAAGACATGCTTGTCTGCTCCTGGGCTTTTATTTTTGATGCTTTCCTGCAAGGGGCATTTTCTGCATAAACTGAGGCACAGCTCAGATTCCAAATTGCAAGGCAAGCAAGGCTTCTTGTGGCTTCTCTCTCAGATCTTGGACAAGAAGGTAACCCAAAGAACTCTTTGGGCTAGTATTTATAGATTTCCCAAGGCAATGATGGCCAGTAGCCACAAAAATTAAGAGATAGAAACTTGATATTTTAACTTATAGAAACAATTTTTCTCCAAATGCGGCCAAAGGCATACATACTTGGCCCACTTGGACCACAGGGCATGCTCAGACAAGCCTGGGCAATATGGGCAATCTCCTGAAAAAACAGATCTTCTGGCTCCTGCTCCATTGTCTGGTTCAGGGCATATCTGAGGCTTTGTCCCATCAGGACAGACCTGTGCTAGATTCTATGGTCCTGCTCTGGCAGGGAGGGTTGGACTAGATGATCTCCAGAGGTCCCTTCCAACCCCTAACATCCTGTGATTCTGTGATTTGCTACATAGCTCTCTGGATGCTACTTTTATCACATCACCTTCCAACACTTTACCCATGTCTCATCAAAATACTTACCTAGAATGAGACAAGTCATACCAGGCATTGCAATATTTACCAGGAATGGTGGCTCAGATTTCTGCAGGACTTTCTATCTGTTTTATTTTAGGCTTCACATTTCAAACATTTCAAAATAATGATGCTGCAGGTGAAATGCAGCAGCCTATAAATTGTCTTCCCAGTCCTTCTGTTTTTACTTAAGAGGACATTCTGTAGGAGATACAAGGGAACTCCAAATCTCACACAGCACAAACAAGGCCAGAGTAGAGGGAGAGGAAGAATTATTTTCATCTCTGAGTTAATTTCTCTCAGCTTTTGCCATGGCCAAAGTAAGATGGGCATTCACCCAAGCTCACTGGAGGGTAAATCATTTCCCAAGTGCTAAATAGCCTCTGAAGAAGCTCATTTTTTTAAACTGGCTATACTGGGAGCCTGGAGTCCTTGCAGAGAACACAAAATCAGATGCCTAGAGATAAGTGGTGTGGGGAATCTGAGCCAAGGAGCCTGAGGACAACAATTATCAAATGGTGAGGGACAGGCAGAAAAAAAAAAAAAAAAAAAAACAAGAAAAAGTGAGATTTTTGTAAAAACCTACCTTACAAATAGTTTCAGAGACTGTGAAACTAGACTGTAGAGAAGGCAGTTTCTCTACTTGAACCAGCTGTCTGACCGATAAGGCTTTTATGCACCTTTTATCTTTCTTACCTCCCACTCTCCAAAAGTTGCAGTGTCTAAAGCTCAAGTGACATACATGTTTCAAAGTTTCATGGTTTCATAAGGTGTGCGAAGAGCAGATTAGACTTTAGGCCTTGAAATAAGACCCAACACAATACGAAGATTCCGGGGTCCTGGTTGTAGATTTTCTGTGAACTTCCTTCTATGAAACGCTCCCAGGAAAATGTTGCCAATGTTGTTACCATATACCCATTTTGGGGAGACTGGATGGTTCAGCCCAGAGATGTATGGATGACTGCAACACAAAAACATGCAAATAACATTTCCTGCATTTTAAGATCATTAAGAATATTTTCAGTCTCTGTGTAACAGGCACACATTCACAAGGACAATCCTTTCACTTTTTCATACTCTTATTTATTTAATGAAGAATTCTATTTTCAGAAATATTTACAGTGAGATTTTAAATCCAAATTACCGCTTTGCCAGCATTTCATTGTATATTCATAACTCCTTGTGACTTGATGCCAATTGCTGAATTAATTGTTTAGTGAATATTTAGCATGACACTTGAAGAAATGTGATGGAAGTGCTGGTTGTAGACTCTATTTTCAGAGCTCTTGTTAATGAGTACCAGAAGTACCTCACAGTATGTTGCAGTTCTGGCGATCATATAATACAACAAAGTGGTGCAGCAAAACATGAAAATCCTTAATTTTCTTGTAAGATGTTGAGGAAGTGAATTCATTTGGAGATACCTGTCCTTTGCTAGTTTACAATGAGGAAAACTTTTTAGTCGGGGTGGAAAAAAGTTAGATTGACATTGACACATCTCTACGTAAAGTCTGGAAGTTTTAGATGAGAGATTACCATTTTTCAATGCACTTTCATGCACTTTCTCCTTTGTCCTTACTTTCCTTTTCTCATTCCTTCAATGGGCTGTTTCATGCAGGTATTGCAATTAGATATTGCAGAGGCATATTCAGTCATCCAGTCCAAAGCCTTGGTAATTTTATATTCCTTAAAATCAAATGCATATCCTAGAAGATTCAAGTTTAGTTCGCTTCAGCACCAAGTATACCAGAGTAGACCTTCCACCATTTCCCATAGGAATCCATGTCTCAATGTAATAAACCTTCTGTGATGTGCAGTTTTCTTGCTCTAATTTCATCCCACTGCTTCTGGCTATAAACCTCCATAGCTTTACAGAATATGTCTCCAAACGTACTGTTGTTACACAGCCAGTGCTCAAAATATGAAGTGCTGATTTCTACTTGTCCAAGACTCCTCCTATGTAAGACAAGGTTTTCTGGGGCTACACTAAAATAGGATTTTGAGACGGGAAGTTGGTATTCTTCTAAGTGCTGAGTATGACTTCAGGTATTGCTTGGGTCTCAACACTCTAATAAATTCAGCAGTCAGCCATTGTTATTAACTATTTTTTGGCAGCCATATCAGTTTCAGCTTTCCCCTCAATCTAGAAACTGATGCTACAGAAGTAGACATCAGAGGCAAATGTACCAAGTGAAACAGAAAGTGAAGACCACTATTGTTTTTCATGTGCTTTCTTGAGTTTCTCCATGTATTCGTAACTTCTGACTCTCCGTTGAAGAGAGCAACAAAATTTGAAGTTGTTACTTAATACATTTGGAAAAGTTTCTTGGCTTGCTTGCTCATTTCTTTCCAACACTGATAGAAGACTAGTAAGTTTTCCCAAGAAGAGTAGATTTTCCTATTTTCAAGTTCTGATGAACTTCAGTTTCATAGCTCTCACAAGTGTCTCTTGCTTCTGAGAGTTTTTTGCCACAGTCCAAAAGGAAGAATACTTTAGATTGTGATGTGAAAGATGCTTGAAGCACTTTCAGCAATATACAAGAAGACTAACGTAATGGATTTTTCCAGACTTTACCTCCTTTATGAAAGAAAGACTGCACAAATCTGACTAACAATTTTCTTCTTTAAAATCTTGACATTTGAACTCCCGGAAGTTAAAACTAGGTAAAAATATAAAGTAAATCTTACTAAAAATGTATTTGGACCTCTGTATAAATCATTCTTCTAGACAAGCTACTCCTGGACTAGAGGGCAGACAGGATGAGGAAGAGAAAGGAATGGGATGCTTGGCTGGAAAACAACTGAAATACTCCCAGCATTGAGCCTTTTCAAGTCAACACTTGCTTCAGTTCCACTGACTTGAATGTTATTGAAGCATAACTTTAAAAAATAGTTTTGAAGAATGTAACTTGAAAAGCTTCTTCATCCTAGGAGGAAAGACACTTAGAAATTATGTCAGTAGTTTAGCTTGAATCCCTCATCTGCAGACATCTGGAGAATGAACAGATATATTTCAAAAATCAGGAATTTGAAACTTAGGTAAAAATACTTTTCAAAGATGATAACAGCAGCTGTGAATAAATACATGGAGATGAAATCCTGTCCACTAGTATTATTCCTCTGACCACCACCGATATCTTAAATAAAATGAAGTTTTTCTCTGTGTGGTGAGGGAAGTGGGATGGGGCTCTGAGGTGAGGCCTCAATGCTCACCTGAGTGTGTGCAACAGTAACATTACAGACCTGAGGAAATAAATTGCTGTCTATAGAAAACATGTCCCCTCACCCAGTCTGGTTGATTGCCTCCTTCCTGTACCTCCAAACACCCAGGCGAGGTCATGTGAGTGAGAGACTGATAGCACTTGTGTTTACTTTTGTTTATGTTTCCTAGGCTTTACATGGTGGCCTGCTCTGGCAAGGTAGCTGGACTAGATGATCTTTCAAAGTCCCTTCCAGCCTCTAACTCTTCAATTCTGTAATTCTATGATTGTGGGTGAGGTCCTCCAAAAGTCCCAAAAATGGAATCAATCAAGAAAAGAAAAAAAAAAAAAAAGGTCTTCAAAAGGAACTTGCAAGTATCTGATAAATCTCTAAAATTTTCCCTCAGTCTTTTGAGTCCTAAAAGAAAATGACAAATTGTTTTACCTGGTACTCCCTCTCTCAAAATGTTAGAGAAATCTTGAGATATCCTGGTCTAAAAGGTCTCCCTGCACACCAACATTTCTCTGCTTAGCATGAGCCATGACTTCCCCCAGGTACTCTGAAATCCCTGCTGGTTACAGGATGTGAACCACACTGGAGGGTTTTTCACAGTATCACAGTATCACAGTAACTAAGGTTGGAAGAGACCCCAAGGATCATCAAGTCCAACCTGTTCCAACAGACCTCACAACTAGATCATGGCACCAAGTGCCACGTCCAATCTCCTCTTGAACACCTCCAGGGACGGCGACTTCACCACCTCCCTGGGCAGCCTATTCCAATGACGAATGACTCGCTCAGTGAAGAACTTTTTCCTCACCTCGAGTCTAAACCTCCCCTGGCACAACTTGAGACTGTGTCCCCTTGTTCTGGTGCTGGTTGCCTGGGAGAAGAGACCAACCCCCTCCTGTCTACAACCACCTTTCAGGTAGTTGTAGAGGGCAATGAGGTCGCCTCTGATCCTTCTCTTCTCCAGGCTAAACAATCCCAGCTCCCTCAGCCTCTCCTCATAGGGCTTGTGCTCAAGGCCTCTCACCAGCCTTGTTGCCCTTCTCTGGACACGTTCAAGTGTCTCGATGTCCTTCTTAAACTGAGGGGCCCAGAACTGGACACAGTACTCAAGGTGTGGCCTAACCAATGCAGAGTACAGGGGCACAATGACCTCCCTGCTCCTGCTGGCCACACTATTCCTAATACAAGCCAGGATGCCATTGGCCTTCTTGGCCACCTGGGCACACTGCTGGCTCATGTTTAGGCGGGTGTCAATCAGCACCCCCAGGTCCCTCTCTGTTTGGCAGCTCTCCAGCCACTCTGACCCCAGCCTGTAGCTCTGCATGGGGTTGCCGTGGCCAAAGTGCAGCACCCGGCACTTGGACTTATTAAATGCCATGCCATTGGACTCTGCCCATCTGTCCAGTCGGTCAAGGTCCCTCTGCAGAGCCTTTCTGCCCTCTAACTGACTAACATCTGTTCCCAACTTGGTGTCATCTGCAAACTTGCTGATGACTGACTCAACCCCCCCATCCAGATCATCAATGAAGATGTTAAAGAGGATGGGGCCCAGCACCGATCCCTGGGGGACGCCACTGGTGACTGGCCGCCAGCCGGATGTGGCACCATTCACCACCACTCTCTGGGCTCGGCCCTCCAGCCAGTTCCTAACCCAGCACAGAGTATTGTGGTCCAAACCACGAGCTGACAGCTTAGCCAGCAGTTTGCTGTGGGGGACGGTGTCAAAGGCCTTGCTGAAGTCCAGATAGACTACATCCACAGGCCTCCCCACATCCACCAGACGGGTCACCTGATCATAGAAGGAGATCAGCTTGGTCAGGCAGGACCTGCCCTTCCTAAATCCATGTTGGCTGGACCTGAGCCCTTGGCCATCCTTCAGGTGCGCAGTTATTGCCGCCAGGATAATCTGCTGCATCACTTTCCCTGGCACTGAGGTCAGGCTGACTGGTCTGTAGTTTCCAGGTTCCTCCATCCGTCCCTTCTTGTGGATGGGGACCACATTGGCCAGTTTCCAGTCATCTGGGACCTCTCCAGTGAGCCAGGACTGGAGGAAAATGATGGAGAGCGGCTTGGCCAGCTCATCTGCCAGCTCTCTCAGCACCCTAGGATGGATCCCATCCGGTCCCACGGACTTATGGGTGTCCAAGTGGCTCAGCAGGTCCCGGACTAATTCCTCATGGAATGCAGTCTTTGCTCCTCAGGGCCGCTCTTGCCTTGTCTGCTGAGCCTTCTCTGTTCCTGTGACTTTTCAAGATGATGGATAAATTAAATAGTTGGTTAACTACCTGGCTGGTGTTGTACAAATAAAGAAAGGGAACAGGGAGAATATAATGTCCCCAGAATCAGCCTGAGACAACATTATTAGCTCCACATTATTATGGACAAGAAACAAATACTTGTTGTTTAATAAAGCAGGGGCAAATACTAGCAGCTGCTACCAGAAGACTGTACTGCTTGCAGTAATCAGAAACAACCTGCTGATGGGCTGTGTAATAGAATTACAAATCAGTGAGGAAAAACTAGCACTCTCCCTGACAGGCTGATGTAGGTAGAGATGAGGTAATTATGACCAAATAAATACCACAACAATAAAAATTCCCAGGGAGGGCAGCATAAGGCAAAGGCAGGCTTCAGTGCAGAACTAATGAACAAATTATTGCTAAAATTCAACTCCCTTTAGCTGTAAAATGGAGATTAATTTGCTTTGCTATAAAGTACAGCTATTAAAAACCTCACAGACCTACAGATATGTTGCAGTGCAGAGATGATGAAAAGAGATTTCCATATCATATTTGTAGTCTTGCAATTATACACAAGGCTTTTGCATATTATTTGAGAGGCTGAGATGATTAAGAATCATTCATATAGCCTTCAAAGTTACATTGTCTTTTACAAAACTGATTTGTGCTTACTCTCTTCTTTTCTTTCTGTCATCCACTTCTTTCTCCTTCCAGACATATGTCTATTAATGAGCAAACAGTGTTTTCTCTATTTGTGACAGTATCTAACTGCATTTTTAGGGGACTATAAAAGTCACATAAAACTGCCAACCTTTTGAGGTCTACTCACAAACAGGTCAGCTTTTCAGAAATATTAAAAACACATTGTGGCAAGAGAGCAAGCTACACAGGAACTCCCAAATAGAGAATAAAACAATATCACATTGCCTTCCCAAGACTTTAAGATATGACAGACCAGCCTGTCAGACTTTATCAGATAGGCTACCCAAATCACAGGACAATTTAGGCTGGGAGGGATTCCCCAAAGGTTTTCATGTAGAGTCATGCTGGTTTCAACATGAACTGGATGTGTTCTGGAGCACCACCTTCCTCCAGAGCATCATGGATCACTGCATGAGAGATGCTGGAGCTGTGGATCCAGCCCATTGGCAATCTGTTGAAAGTGTACTGGATTCCTCTCCAGGTGAAAGCAAACTGAGGCCTGCATTCCTCTACTATGGGAATAGAGAAGAATGCATTAGCAATGTCTATGGTAGCATACCATTTGGCCTCTCTGGATTCCAGTTCATATTGGAGTTCCATCATGTCTGGTTCTGCTGCACTCATAGGTGGTGTTGCTTCATTCAGGGCTCGGTAGTCCACTGTCAGACGCCAGTCTCCGTTCTGCTTTCTCACAGGCCACACTGGACTGGTGAAAGGTAAATGAGTTTTGCTGATGACTTTCTGACTCTCCAGCTGACGAATCAGATTCTGAATGGGCAACAAAGAGTCACGGTTGGTTCTGTATTGTCTGTGATGCACAGTCTGAGAAGCAACCGGCAACTTAATGTCCTGAATCTTGTGTTGTCCCACAACTGCAGATTCATCAGAAAGCTCAGGTCTAACAGACACCTTCAGTTTTTGTCCATCAATTTCTACAGAAGCTACTCCAAAAGCCCATTTGTAACCTTTAGGGTCTTTGAAACACCCTTCTCTCAGAAAATCAATTCCCAAAATACAAGGTGCGTCAGGTCCGGTCACAACTGTATGCTTCTTCCACTGCTTACCAGTTAGACTTATATTAACCTCTACCTTACTTAACTCTTGAGATCCACCAGTGACTCCCAGAATAGTTATAGACTCTGATCCCTGATAATTTGATGGCATTATGGTGCACTGAGCTCCTGTGTCAACCAAGGCCCTGTACTTCCAAAATTGTGAAGTGCCAGGCCACTGGATGTGCACATCCCAATAGATTCTGTTACCTCTATTACCCCTCTCCTCCCCCTGGCAGGAGGCAGGACACCCCTAGTTATGGGGAACATGTCCACAGGTGCAACGAGCACACTGTGCAGTGTTAGAACTGGAGCCACTGTTGGAGCTATTAGAGTTGTTCTGGGGAACTGTACAAGCAACAGCTACCCTTCTGGTATTGCTACCTTGGGTTCTGCCCCTTTGCAGTTCCCTCAGTCTCCTGAAAAGATTAGAAGTTGGTTGACCATCCCACCTGTTCATGTTCTCACTGAACTGATCACGTAGGGTAATCCGAATAGTCCTACGTGATTGCCTTGGTGGTCTGTTTTCATTTGATCTGTTTTGGAATGACCTCCTTGGAGGATGTCTGGTCCTCACAGATGAAACCTGTATCCACATGGAGGAAGAATTGGAATTATCTCTTTGTGCCAATTGGGATACGGTGTTTTTTAAATTCATCCTTCAGCTCTTTCATGCAATTCTTCATTTCACCAGACAGAGTTTCAATGGCTGAAGCCAAAGAAACACGTGTCATGCTATCATCCAATTGTCTTAGTTGATCAGTGAATTGACCAACCATAGGAGGAGCTCCACCATAATTTCTTGCCACAATTCTGCTTGCCAGAATGTTTGCATAATTAGAAGGAGCAAGTTTGATGAGCTTTTTAGCAAGACCAGTTCCTACAGGAACATCATCAGGATTCAGAGATTCATATTCACCATAGAGTATCTCTCTAACAGTAAATTCTCTCAGACGCTTAATTCCCTCATCTATGGTAGTCCAGGGCTTAGGATTCCAGGGAAGGTCATCTCGGGAAGGGTATCTCAGGGAAACCGCCATTAAAAGGCCTATCCACAGATTAACCTTACCAAGAGCCTTGCCTAGATGCCTATCTATTCCATTATCATTCGAGAGAGTTCCTAGCTGAGTTGCTGACTTGTCTCCAACCATTAGAGCTGGAGCACCTGTATCATAACATCTACCAAGCCAAGCTAGAACTGGCTCCTTATCTGCTCTAATGTAATCCTTATGCACATTTCTCAGTTCTTCCCAAGGTGAAGAACATTCAGAAATATCATTTGCCTCTTCCTTTGCCTCCTCTTCCTCAACTTGTGGTCCAAATAATCTTAATGTCACTCTCTCAAGGATCCTTTTAAGCTGAGAAGCACCACCACTAGCTGCTGTCCTACCAAGAGCTGCATCTCGGTCCTCTGATGATCTCAATAACTCAGCTATATTTTTAAGACAAATTTTCTCTTCCTCCCCAGCGGAAGTACCTTGCTGTCCTCCCCCATCAGCTCCTGGATCGGCTTTGACCTTTCCACTCCTTGTTGCTAAAACTGCTACTTGCTTAACTGGAGCTGTGTTTGAATTTACAGCTGCCTTATCAGAAGCTGATACACTTTGAGACAGATTAGCTGCTTTGAAGGACGCTTCCAGTCCTGCCGGAGGAGGAGGAGGAAATGACTTTGCCTCGTTAATGGCAGCAGCCGGGGATGTGGGAGCTGCCATGTTTGGAGCTGTCACAGCCCCTGGCTGCTTCCCAGAATCAGCAACAGTGCCGTTCAAAGCTGCCTTTCCAATAGACTTTTTAGCTTTATCTTTAACTGATACAGATTCTCTGCTCTCCTCATCACTAGAAGTCTCTGGAACAGAGACAGGGTGGTGCTTCTTTCTCTTTGATCTATGTTTTATAATAAAACAGGCCTTAGAAACTTTTTTCTCCTGGTACAGTGTTACTAACAAATACACATTAGTTATCACCAGCAGCAGGATTACACACACCAAATAAATCACCTTTGGATCCCAGCCATCACTTAAAATTACTCTTTCACCGACTGGAATCTTAAACTCCCTTATCTCAATTGGGAGAGTGCTAGAGGTCACATTCCTGTATCTTCTAAGTCAAAAGAATGCCAGGCACCGATCATATAGAAGCTGAATCTTGTACTTAAACCATAAATATAATTTTTGCATTATATATTTACCTGTTTGATCGATAATAAAACCCAGACAATATTTGTAGATCAATACACTGAAAATTGAACAGTGCAATTGCTTAAAAATCAAAAACACCTTCATGTTTGCTCGTCCGACTCAAGCAAGCAATAAATCAAGCTACTTGATCACAGGCCCCACATTGGGCGCCAATAATGTAGTAGGTTGAGAGAGCGCCTAGCTCTCCCTCCCCCACAGAGTAAGAAACCACAGCTAAACTCAGTCGGAGAAGCAAAGCTATATTTAGAAGCATATATATATAAAGCAGGTTATATATAACACAATTTATACAGAATTTACAAAATATATACAGAAATATACAGCAAAAAAAAAAAAAAAACCACAACAAAATTCCCTCCTCGAGGAGGGTTTCCCTCCCTAAAACCCCCTCTCTTCCCCCCTACCTCCCTTTTTTCCCGAAAAGGGGTTAGAGAGAGAAAGAAAGGGAGTTATTAAGGAAAAGAGATGTTATTGGGCTTCAAAAGCACATGCAGAATTAGTTTTGCTTATCTCAAGGTCAGCTCCGCTTAGTTTGCTGAGAAGCAGGCAGGCAGAGAAGCAGATCAGGCTGGCATGGCAGAACAGACTGAAACTGAGAAAAATTCCGACTGCCCTACAACTTAAAGTTGCATTCTGCCCATCTACCAATGAAATTGGTTTAGAATATCATGTTTTCATTTTTATACAAAAACATTCAGCCAGAGTGTTCCCAACACTGTCTCTCTCTTAAAGGCACAGCCTCAAACAGTCACACAACATTACAGACACATTGTATGCAGCAGTTATTTATAGGATCTCCCATATGACCTTCAAGTCAGCGCTTCTGAATGCTCCTTCACTGCTTTGTCCTTGTGGCTTGCTATACTTCAACTCTCTATGGCTTTTATGAGGTCTTCTTTCCTCACCCATTTATGTCATTGCACACCAGAGATGAGGTCCCTTTTTTCTTTAGTAGCACCGAGTCATGGAATAGAATCATAGAATCATAGAATCAACAAGGTTGGAAAAGACCTCAAAGATCACCAAGCCCAACCTGTCACCCAACACCTCATGCTTACTAGACCAAGGCACCAAGTGCCACATCCAATCACCTCTTGAACACCTCCAGGGACAGCAACTCCACCACTTCCCTGGGCAGCCCATTCCAATGGCTAACAACTCTCTCAGTTGTAATGGGTTGGGGCAGACCCCCTCCCCACCACGTGCAGAAATAACAACTCAAACAGACTGATTGCAAAAGTAGTGGAGAGTTTAAATAAAGAACAGTGAGTGTGCACAAAAGGAAACCTAGTGACAAGAAAGAAACCAAAGTAAACCAAGAAAGACCCCAAACCCCACCTGAGGGTGCACCCAAAACCCCCAGGGCTCCTCCTTCCCCCCCCTACTATTAGGCTGGTCTCAGCTGGCCAGATCTGAGCCTGCCCATCCCCCAGTGGCCTTGGGCCCAATCAGGCCCATGGCCGGGAGATCTCTCCCCCAGTTACCAAGTCTCAGAGAGGGAAGGAAAGAGGAGGTGCCAGACCCCACCGCAAAATTTGTAGTGGTGCAAGGGATTATGGTAGAAATACCTAATTTCCTGCGTCCACCCACTGGGCTGGACTGCTGAACACAGGAAACACCACTGTGGCAGAGGGCACCCAGCCCAAACTACGACATCAGTGAAGAATTTTCTCCTCACCTCGGGCCTAAACTTCCCCTGGCACAGCTTGAGACTGTGTCCTCTCATTCTGGTACTGGTTGCCTGGGAGAAGAGACCAACCTCCCTTCAGGTAGTTGTAGAGAGCAATAAGGTCTCCCCTGAGTCTCCTCTTCTGCAGGCTAAACAATCCCAACTCCCTCAGCCTCTCCTTGTAGGGCTTGTGCTCAAGGCCTCTCACCAGCCTTGTTGCCCTTCTCTGGACATGTTCAAGAGTCTCAATGTCCTTCTTAAATTGAGGGGCCCAGAACTGGACACAAGATTCAAGATGTGGCCTAACCAGTGCTGAGTACAGGGGCACAATGACTTCCCTGCTCCTGCTGGCCACACTATTCCTAATGCAGGCCAGGATGCCATTGGGCCTCTTAGCCACCTGGGCACACTGCTGGCTCATGTTCAGCCAGCTGTCAACCAGTACCCCCAGGTCCCTTTCTGTTCGGCCTGTAGCTCTGCATGGGGTTGTTGTGGCCAAAGTGCAGCACCCGGCACTTCGATTTGTTGAATGCCATCCTGTTGGACTCTGCCTGTTGGTCCAGCCAGTTAAGATCCCACTGGAGAGCCTTTCTACCTTCTAACTGATCAACACCTGCTCCTAACCTGGTGTCATCTGCAAACTTGCTGATGACTGACTCAACCCCCTCATCCAGATCGTCAATGAAAATATTAAAGACGATGGGGCCCAGAATTGATCCCTGGGGGACACCACTAGTGACTGGCTGCCAGCTGGATGTGGCATCATTCACCACCACTCTCTGGGCTCAGCCCTCCAGCCAGTTCCTAACCCAGTGCAGAGTGCTCCTGTCCAAGCCACAGGCTGACAGCTTAGCCGGCAGTTTGCTGTGGGGGATGGTATCAAAGGCCTTGCTGAAGTCCACATAGACTAACATCCACAGCTTTCCCCACATCCACCAGGCGGGTCACCTGATCATAGAAGGAGATCAGGTTGGTCAGGCAGGATCTGCCCTTCCTAAATCCATGTTGGCTGGACCTGAGCCCTTGGCCATCCTTCAGGTACATAGTGATTGCCCCCAAGATGATCTGCTCCATAATTTTCCCTGGCACTGAGGTCAGGCTGACAGGCCTGGAGTTTCCAGGTGCCTCCATCTGACCCTTAATGCTACCTTGTTTTTTCAAACTTTTCTGGACATACTACACAGATATTATACATGTTATTTCCTACTCTATTCTTTTGCCTTTCTTTGGTGTATTTCCTTTAGCCTTTGTTTAGATGGGAAATAATTTGTGGCAGTGTGTGTCACATCTTAAAATCTCTGTAAAGTGTCATAGGATATTATGGTGTCATCCAGCAAACCAATAATAATGAGGATAATGACTTCTTCTGTAGCTGTCAAACTTACTCTGTCTACAACTCAATTTTTAAAGATACAGAAAATGAAATGTTTGTCTTGACTTTCTGTCAAAGACATAAAATTTCCAGTGGGTATGTATTTCATTTACTATCATTATTTTCACTCATTTGTGTAATCAATCTGAAAAAATGTTAGACATGCAAAAGCACATTAAGTGACATGTTGACAGTTTATAACTAGTTTCATACTGTTAAAATAGTGATTTGTCTATGTTAGCTGCAGCTTTCACATTGTGGTGCTTTGGTAATGCCTGCTCTTAACTGCATTAGCTTAATTGCATTGCCTGTTGGTTCAGGACTTACCTGTTTTCTCATTAAGAGTTTTTGATTCAAACCAGTTTAAAAAATCACTCAATTTTATGGAAAAACAAAACAAAACAAAAATAGTGGATTTTTTGGTTTAGGTTTTTTTGTTTGTTTGCCTTGGGGGGTTACTTGCACTTAATGAATTATTTTTAATTATTTGTCTTTTTTTTGTAATCTATTGGGGGATAGTTGGTTGTCCCTAGCAGTTTCCAGGAGCGTTAATTGTATGAGCATACCTATAGAAATATCTTTTTGGCTTTGTGAATGTAATTTCACTGAACTTCATGAGTTGGTTCCTATATAATTGAGAAAATTGCATGATCCATAATATATAGAGAAAATAAGCTTGAAATCATGAATAAGACTGTTTACTACTGAAATAAAGTGGCAGCCTTCACACAATAATTTGAAAAATTTGAAGAAAACAATAACAAAAGCTGTAGTACAAACAATGTTTATTCCTATAGGATGATTTTGTACAAAATCAGAACACAACTGCCTAATAATTAAACATTCATCGCTGCACAAAATACTGGGAAATAATTTCAAACATATATTAACAACAGCTTATTATAGCAGATGAAAGCAGATTTAGCTGTTTTCATGTATCTGATCATCCATAAAGTATCTTGCATAACAGGACATAGGTACATTTCATTCTTTCTTCTTCTGTGATTAGATGCAGGATCATCTCATTATACAGCTGAGTGAAACCAGAAGAGGCTCTTCAATTTGTTGTAAAGCTCACAGCAGGAACTCTTTTTTTTCTCCTCTCATTTCCAAAAATACATAAAAGCACATTACAGGAGACCTGGAAAATCTGTCTTGTGATCCTCACATAAAAAATGTTAAGTATGTGTGAACTAGGTTACTTGGTGGCTTTGCAAGTTGAGCACTGTTAGAGTTGTACACACTACTTGTTCGAAGGCCCTCAGCAGAGTGCTCTAGGCAAACTCACTTCATGATTACAATCTAGATATTCTCATATTCATTTCTGGCCTAAAAATGTTTGTTTTGATAACTACATTGATCAGAAATTGTGCTCCTTACAAACCTCCTTTTTCATTAGTTTTATCGTACATTAGCCACATTAATTAACTTAGTTTGGTCTTTCAGGATGTTCAGATGTCCATTTCTAGGCAGGCTTCAATCCACTGCACCTTCAGGAAAACGAGGCATTTAGATACAGACTTCCCGGTGCCTAATTTGAAGAGGGGCTGGAACTGAAGGTACCAATTGTCAGTGCTGGAGTGACAGAGCTGGGAATAGACAGATGACTTTTCCAAATGCTACTTCCTCCTTTAGTATCTGGTATACAAAGTTAGTTCCACTTTATTATTTTAATCAATACCAGAAAGCATTGATAGGCCTTGGAATGAGACATTGTACTAACAATATGAGCAGAACTAGGGAAGTGATTGTGTCCCTGTACTCACCCCAGGTGAGGCTGCACCTTGAACACTGTGTTCAGTTTGGAGCCCCTCACTACAAGATAGACATTGAGTTGATGGAGCAGGTCCTGCCTCTCCAACCTGATCTCCTTATGTGGTCAGGTGACCCGTCTGGTGGACGTGGGGAGGCCTGTGGATGTAGTCTACCTGCACTTCAGCAAGGCCTTTGACACTGTCCCCCACAGTAAACTGCTGGCTAAGCTGTCAGATCGTGGCTTGGACTGCAACACTCTGTGCTGTGTTAGGAACTGGCTGGAGGGCCGAACCCAGAGAGTGGTGGTGAATGGTGCCACATCCAGCTGGCAGCCAGTCACCAGTGGTGACCCCCAGGGATCAGTACTGGGCCCCATCCTCTTTAACATCTTCATTGATGATATGGATGAGGGGGTTGAGACAGTCATCAGCAAGTTTGCAGATGACACCAAGTTGGGAGCAGATGTTGGTCAGTTAGAGGGCAGAAAGGCTCTGCAGAGGGACCTCGACCGACTGGACAGATGGGCAGAGTCCAATGGCATGGCATTTAACAAGTCCAAGTGCCGGGTGCTGCACTTTGGCCACAGCAACCCCATGCAGAGCTACAGGCTGGGGTCAGAGTGGCTGGAGAGCTGCCAAACAGAGAGGGACCTGGGGGTGCTGATTGACACCCGCCTAAACATGAGCCAGCAGTGTGCCCAGGTGGCCAAGAAGGCCAATGGCATCTTGGCCTGCATTAGGAATAGTGTGGCCAGCAGGAGCAGGGAAGTCATTGTGCCCCTGTACTCTGCATTGGTTAGGCCACACCTTGAGTACTGTGTCCAGTTCTGGGCCCCTCAGTTTAAGAAGGACATCGAGACACTTGAACGTGTCCAGAGAAGGGCAACAAGGCTGGTGAGAGGCCTTGAGCACAAGCCCTATGAGGAGAGGCTGAGGGAGCTGAGATTGTTTAGCCTGGAGAAGAGGAGGCTCAGGGATGACCTCATTGCTGTCTACAACTACCTGAAGGGAGGTTGGTCTCTTCTCCCATGCAACCAGCACCAGAACAAGGGGACACAGTCTCAAGCTGCACCAGGGGATGTTTAGACTCAAGGTGAGGAGAAAGTTCTTCACTGAGCGAGTCATTCGCCATTGGAAATGGCTGCCCAGGGAGGTGGTGGAGTCACCGTCCCTGGAGGTGTTCAAGAGGAGATTGGATGTGGCACTTGGTGCCATGGTCTAGTCATGAGGTCTGTGAAGACAGGTTGGACTTGATGATCCTCAAGGTCTCTTCCAACCTTAGTTATACTGTGATACTGTGATATGTCCAGAGAAGGTCAACAAGGCTGGTGAAGGGTCTGGAGAACATGTCTTCCAAGGAGCAGCTGAGGGAACTGGGTTTAGTCTGGAGAAGAGGAGGCTCAGAGGAGAATTCACTGATCTCTACAAATATATGAAAGGAGACTGTATTGAGGTGCTTGTTGCTCTCTTCTCCCAAGTATCACGTGCTAGAGTTAAAGGAAATAGCCTGAAATTGTAGCAGGGGAAAGTTTAGATTGGATATTAGGAAAAGTGTGTCCAGTGAAAGAGTCATCAGGAATTGAGATATGTTGCCCAGGGATGTGGTGGAGCAATTGTCCCTGGAGGTGTTAAAAAATCAGGGCACACCTCAAATCACAGAATGACCAAGCAACCTTTCCTAAAGTGAGGTTTTCACACAGACATTGCATTTTGGAAACTAAAAGTGTTGGTAGTGTACACTTAGACTTTCTGTGCTGTTTGGCCTCAAAGCCTGCGCACAAAGTGAGAACTGACCAAAGGTAGATTGCAAACACATCTTTCTAAAGTTACTCTTCAATTTCAGTAAAGCTAGTGAGGGAACAGTGACATGATAAAATAGAGAATTTTTCACTCTGAATATACTTGTTGAAAGTTTGTACAGCCTCTGCATGCTAATTTGATATGACCCAGTGCTACACTGTAGAAAAAAAAATGTCATTTTAATTAATACTATTTGTTTTGAAATGTGTTTATATAGTATTTCATATAACCTCTGAAAATAAGTGAACACTGTTCAAGAATTAAAGATAGCAATGTCATATCTGCCCAGAAGCTAAACAAAATCAGTGAGAGCAAGAACATTATGTGCTTATTAGAACAGAAGCATGTCACTGGAGCATTATTGGATGAAATTCAAATACCAGCATTCTGGATGCATACAACCGTGTTGTCAATTATTTTTTTTTGTTTGCTGTGTGTATGGGAAAGCTTCCACCACTTATTTCTTAACCCAGTATTTATTTTCAGTATTCCACATCCTTTTGAAACTGAATATGTTGATCCCCATCAGTCAATATTGACTTCTCTAGTGTTTATTGTGTTTGCAACAGCTGTTCTGCACGGTGTCTCATGCTGCCGCAGAAAAGTAGCTTCAGCCTGTAAATCTCTTGCTAGCTCACTTCCAAGACTTACATATTAATTATCAATTATGCTTCTGGAGTGCATTGTGTATTGCACTTCAGTATGAAAAATTATTTATCAGCTTCTGTAACCACCTCCATAATCTTAACCCAGGTGCAATCTGCAGTATATTTACTTGTCTTATAACTCACTTGTAAACAGATAATCAATCTTGGTCCAATGGAAAAGCCTAAAGCTACACTAAAGGCAATACAAAGATTTTATCCTAGATGAGACCATTAGGGAATAAAAAGTAGCCCAGGGCCTTTATGTATACTTACTGTAGGATGGTTACTTTTGTTCTTAAAATGTCTCAAATAGTTGGATATAAGAAACCTATACCCTACTCAAAACTTTTTCTACTGTTCTGTGCTTGTAGCTGAAAAAGATGATTTTTTCATGAGCCATAGATTAGTATGTAACATCTACTTCATGCCTATAAAGCTGAGGTTTACATCTGCCTAAAAATCTCCATGTGATTGATAAAGTCCTTCATCTGCTCCTGTATTCCACCATCTCACTCCACCAAGGCCTTCAACCTGGAGTTATTTTTTTCTGGGTCCAGATTCTTCTGGAAACATTCTACTTGACTGCACACACACAAAATGTCTGTGGAAGTTTGAACTTTTAAACCTAGAGTGTATATTCCACAATGGCTCCAATGAACGCATCCCTTTGGTGAGGGGAAATCCATGAAACAGGTTCTTCAGTCTATTGAAACCGCTTTTCTCTTTCTCTGCACTGCTCTGGCTATAAATTCACTCCCTTCTCTTGCTTCCAGCTTTTTTGTGCATTTTGGAATTGATGGTTACTCAATAATGAAGAATTAGGTTGACATCCTTTCATCCTGGCAGGAGTCTGTTATAGAACACAACCAGGATGAAGAGGTAGATAAAGTAGTCTACAAGCAGCTAGAGATTGCTGCCAGCCCTTGTTCTTGTGGGTGACTTTAACCTGCCAGATAACTGCTGGGAACTTAACACAGGAGAGAGGAGACAGTCCAGAAGCTACTTAGAGTGTATGGAGGATAGGGTCTTGACGCAGCTGTCATATGAGCCTACCAGGGGTGAGGCCCTGCTTGACCTGCTGTTCTCAAATAGAGAAGGACTGGTGGGAGAAGTGAGGGTAGGATGTCTAGGGTGCAGCAACCATGAGACAGCGGAGTTTTGAATATGCAGGGAAATAAGGAGAAGCAACAACAAAACCCTTACCTTGAAGGTCCAGAGGGCACACTTCAGATTATTTAAGCAAGTAATTCAGAGACAACCCTGGGTAGCAGCCCATAAGAACAAAGGGGCCCAGGATGGTTGGACCTACCTCAAGCAGGAACTCTTGAAGGCACAGGAACAGGCTGTGCCCACATGCTGAAAGATGAGCTGCCGGGGGGAAGCAACTGGCCTGGATGGGCAAGCAGCTCTTGAAGGAATTAAAGGGAAAAAAGAGGGTGCATCACCTTTGGAAAAAGGGGGAGGTAATTGGAGGTATGTTTAAAGATGTTGTTAGATCATGTAGGAGAAAAATTAGAGAGGCAAAAGCCCAATTAGAACTCAAGCTGGCCACCTCTGTGAAAGATAATAAAAAACATTTTTATAAATATGTTAATGCTTAAAAGAGGGGCAAGAAGAAATTCCACTCCTTATTGGGGTGAAAGGGGAATATTGTAACTAAAGATGAGGAAAAGGCAGAGGTACTAAATAACTTCTTTGCCTCAATTTTCAACAGTAAGACAGGAGGGCTTCAGGGCAACTGGCCTCCTGAACCAGTAGATGGGGTCAGGGAGCAGAATAGTCTCCCTGTAATCCATCAGGAAGCAGTTAGAGACCTGCTCAGCCACTTGGATACTCACAAGTCCATAACCAGATTGGATCCATCCTAGGGTGCTGAGAGAGCTGGCAGATGAGCTGGCCAAGCCTCTCTCCATCATTTTCCACCAGTCCTGGCTCACTGGAGAGGTCCCAGATGACTGGAAACTGGCCAATGTGATGCCCATCCACAAGAAGGGCCAGATGGAGGCACCTGCAAATTACAGGCCTGTCAGCCTGACCTCAGTGCCAGAAAAGATTATGGAGCAGATCATCCTGAGGGCAATCACTGTGCACACCTGCAGGATGGCCAAGGGATCAGGCCTAGCCAACATGGATTTAGGAAGGGCAGATCCTGCCTGACCAACCTGATCTCCTTCTATGATCAGGTGACCCCCCTGGTGGATGTGGGGAGGCTGTGGATGTTAGTCTACGTGGACTTCAGCAAGGCCTTTGATACCATCCCCCACAGCAAACTGCTGGCTAAGCTGTCAGCTCATGGCTTGGACAGGAGCACTCTGCACTGGGTTAGGAACTGGCTGGAGGGCTGAGCCCAGAGAGTGGTGGTGAATGATGCCACATCCAGCTGGCAGCCAGTCACTAGTGGTGTCCTCCAGGGATCAATTCTGGGCCCCATCATCTTTAATATTTTCATTGACGATCTGGATGAGGCGGTTGAGTCCATCATCAATAAGTTTGCAGATGACACCAAGATGGGGGCAGGTGTTGATCAGTTAGAGGGTAGAAAGGCTCTC
Organism: Dryobates pubescens; assembly: GCF_014839835.1. Classification (NCBI taxonomy): domain Eukaryota; kingdom Metazoa; phylum Chordata; class Aves; order Piciformes; family Picidae; genus Dryobates; species Dryobates pubescens. The sequence goes on along the minus strand of NC_071621.1, from coordinate 8,781,186 downwards.
CAGAGGGATCTTAACTGGCTGGACCAACAGGCAGAGTCCAACAGGATGGCATTTAACAAGTCCAAGTACCGGGTTCTGCACTTTGGGCACAACAACCCCATACAACACATAGGTCACAAGCCCTGTGAGGCTGGGATTGTTTAGCCTTGTCACCATTTGAGGCTGTGCCTTTAAGGAAGGGACACTCTGGCTAAATGTTTTGGTAAATATACAGTATTCTAAATGATTTCATTGGTAGGTCTGGTGGGAGTATGATTTTAAGATTCGGTGCGGCTGGAACTTTCGGTCAGTTCGCTTCCTTTTGCTCACCCTTCCAGCTGACTGTTTCTGGGCTTCTGGCCAAATAACAGATAAGAACTAACCCTGCTGTACTAGGTCTTCTGCCTTGTTAACTCCCCTTTTCTCTTTCTAACCCTCTTTGGGGAAGAAGGGAGGTAGCGGGGGTAAAGGGGTACCAGGGGAAGCCCCCTCTGCTGGGGGGTTGTGTTCCTGTCTTTGTTTCTTTGCTGTATATTTCTGTATATATTGTAAATTTTGTATATTTGTGTACATAAGTTCCCTGCATTCCAAAATTGCTTTTTGTAAATACAGCATTCCCTTTCGCTTCATGGGCTGAGTTGGCTGTGGCTATTTCTTCTTAGTGGGGGAGGGAAAGCTGGGCCTTTCCTCTCAACCCACCACAAGCCTGGAGAAAAGGAAGCTCAGGGTTGACCTCATTGCTCTCTACAACTACCTGTAAGGTGGTTGTAGCCAGGAAGGGGTTGGTCTCTTCTCTCTAGCAACCAGCACCAGAACAAGAGGATACAGTCTCAAGCTGCACCAGGGGAAGTTTAGGCTTGAGGTGAGGAGAAAGTTCTTCACCGAGCGAGTCATTCATCATTGGAATAGGCTGCCCAGGGAGGTGGTGGAGTCACCATCCCTGGACGTGTTCAAGAGGAGATTGGATGTGGCACTTGGTGCCATTGTCTAGTCACGAGGTCTGTGGTGACAGGTTGGACTCGATGATCTTTGAGGTCTCTTCCAACCTTGGTGATACTGTGATACTGTGATACTGCAACTCTGCAAGCTGGGGTCAACGTGGCTGGAGAGCAGCCAGGCAGAGAGGGACCTGGGGGTACTGTCTGATAGTAGGCTGATCATGATCCAGCACTTTGCCCAGGTGGCCAAGAAAGCAAATGGCATCCTGGCCTGTATCAGGAATAGTGTGGCTAGCAGAAGCAGGGAGGTCATTCTGTCCCTGTACTCAGCGCTGGTTAGGCCACACCTTGAGTCCTGTGTCCATTTCTGGGACCCTCAGTTTAGGAAAGATGGTGAGTTGCTGGAACATGTCCAAAGAAAGGCAACAAGGCTGATGAGAGATCTCGAGCACAAGCCCTGTGAGGAGAGGCTGAGGGAGCTGGGGTTGTTTAGCCTGGAGAAAAGGAGGATCAGGGGAGACCTTATTGCTCTCTACAACTACCTGAAAGGAGGTTGTAGCCAGGTGGTCCCTTTCCCAGGCAACCAGAAACAGAACAAGAGGACACAGTGTCAAGCTGTGCCAGGGGAAGGTTTAGGATCAAGATGAGGAGAAAGTTCTTCACAGAAAGAGTTATTGGCCAGTGGAATGGGCTGCCCAGGGAGGTGGTGGAGTCACCATCCCTGGAGGTGTTAACAAAAAGATTGGACATGCACTTTACGCCATGATTTAGTTGTTATGATGTGTTACGTATTGGGTAATAGGTTGGACTTGATGATCTCTGAGGACTTTTCAACCTGGTTGATTCTATGATTCTATGATTCTTATATATACTGTAAAATTAAGTTTTCTAAAAAGAAGACATGCTGGAAAATAAAGGCTTACGGTGTAAATTTTAATTGTATTTAGCTAGTGTGCTGGTCCTGAGTGGATGGTTCAGCTGGACCTGCTTGTTGGCACAAACATAGGCTTACATCTTTGCAGGATCCTAGAGAAGTAAGCAGTGTGTGCTTGCATTACAAAATATATTTTATTATTTTATTATAAACTTGACATTCAGTTTCTTCTCATAGTTGTATTTCCTGCTTCGGTTACATCAGTGCAAGAAAGAGGAGTAGCAAACTAAGTAAACAGCAACTTTCTGGGTTTTGTTGAACCTTAGCCTTTTTCCTTCCTCTCCCCTAAAACCTTCTGTAAGGACTACCTAGTCTTTATCAGGAAAATTATCTTTTACATCAAATCTTTCTTAAAGTTTTTGTCATGTGAAAAATATTTACCATATTTCATAAGAAATACATGAAAATTCTGACATATCTTGCACGTGTTGGGCTCATGAGTCATTACTATACAAAACCATACATAGTGTTGGGTCACTTCAAAAAGATGTTACTCGAATTGGAAAATGCTCTGGGAAGTTGCAAATCAGATAAATGCAAAGTGAGTTCTATACATAATTGTTAAAGCAGGCTGGGTTTCAAAGCAATAATTCATCCATAGAATGTATTCGAGAGATACAACAGAAATGTTCTCTTATTATGATAGGCGTCCTCTGTCACAGTAGTTAGCCAGGAAAACCCAACAACAAAACCTGTTTCATTTTGTTTAACCAAGGGAACTGCAGCAGAATCTCATTGAAGTGTCAGAATGAGCCAGAAACCAAGTGTTCTTGATGTTCTAATCATTTTCATGAACAAAGACTCAAGCAGCAGCACCTCCATTCATAATAAAAGCTGCACTTTGAATTTCATCAACTGGATAAGTTTTCTTTCCTGGAGTTTGGTTTTTAGAAACCAAGAAAATGGCTGAATTGTTTATGTATTTCTGATTTAAAATGTATTTAAATGTAAGATAAGAATCACACTTGACTGAATAGAATGACTTTTCTACACCATTAATCACAGTAGAGGAAATATATCATTAGAGGAAATACATCATTAATCATTATGATGCTACATACAATGTCCTGTTCTTTTATTTCAAAAGTAACAGAGCTGAATTCTCATGTACAATAAGACAAGGTTGCAAAATGAGTCAGGCATAACAGTTTTTGACAGCTAGAGAAATGTTACATTTCCAGTATTAAATGGAATTAATTTTTAAATTTAAATTTACATCTTTGCTGGGAAGGCAGAGACTCTTCCTCTGAGTGACAGAACTATAACCCCTCTTCAAAATTAGCAAAACTGGGGGGGGAGCGAGAATACTGTACTATAATTTTGGTTTACAGATTTTGGTTGGTTTTGTTTGGATTGGTATGGGTGTTGTTTGTTTTGGTGGGGTTTTTGGGTTTGGTGGGGTTTTGCGGGGCAGTGGTGGTCTTTATTACTGGACTGCTTATCTAGAAAGTTTATCTTATTTGTACACAGATTACACATGTTTATCTCCCTTTTTTTCTTGTGATGCCACACAGCTCCCTTATGAATATAATGACTGCTGACAGTCTGAGGGACTCAAAAATGAACCAGATGGTTACTGCAAAGTAGAAAGTATTTGTAACTAATTATTGAGTTTCTGACAGAGTTGTGCCACTGCAATGTTGCCTCCACCCTTTTCTATCTCTTAAGAAACACAACAGAAACTATAAGGTTTATGGAAGACAAGTTATTCTGTTTACCACAGAGTTGCTGTATGAAAATATGGTAGAAATTAATTGCCATGGAGAATTACTCTCAAAGTGCAAAGGGCTAAAAATATGATTTCAACAAATAGTATACTTCATATTTCTAGTGTTTGAACCCTTAAAGTTCATTGATAAACACTGCTTTTCACAAATGTCTTGGGGGCCTGTCAGTAATTTTATTTCAAGACAAGGTAAATGGTTAATTAATTCAGTTGGATGTTGTGTTGGATAGGGAAGACAAGCAGACCTATGTAAAAGTATGATCCAACAGCAGCAACCAAACATGTATGTAAAAAAGGGTGTTCTCTTCATTATACAGGTCTATGAAAGTGATGGGTCATCACACAGAATTTTCCTTGTATATTGGTTTAACATCAGCTAGCAACTAAGCCAAAACCAGAACAAGAGCCTGGAGAATAAATCTTATGAAGAGTGACTGAAGGAGCTGGGGCTGTTTAGTTTGGAAAAAATGAGGCTGAAGGAAGACCTCATCACTCTCTACAACTACCTGAAAGGACATTGTGGAGAGGCTGGGGCTGGACTCTTCTCACAAGTGATTAGTGAAAGAACAAGAGAGAATGGCTTCCAGCTGTAACTGGGTAGGTTTAGACTGAACATTAGGAAGAGGTTTTCAACAGAAAGAGTGGTCAGGCTTTGGAATGGGCTGCCCAGGGAGGTGGTTGAGTCAACAACCCTGGACGTGTTTAAAGGTCATTTGGATGTGGTACTTGAGGATATGGTTTAGGGATGAACCCTGTTCAGTAGAGCTGTCAGTTGGACTTGGTGACCCTGAAAGTCTTTTACAACCTGAGTGTTTTGGTGATCCTGCGATTCTGTAAGAGATTAAAGAGTTCAGAATCATATAGAGTAACAAATCCAAAAAAAATCTTCACACTTGATATTGAGATGATGTTTTGTAAGTTCTTTTCTTTCTACTGCATAAAACTAATGATTGAATTTATTACCTTCTATATTAATGATTGACTTTGTTATGTTCTCTATAGATTATATTTACAGAGTTATGCATCTTTCACCAGGCAGAACTGTGTTCTAGCACATTCCAGAAAATGCAGTGTCCTTTTTTTTGGCGTTTTGTTTTTGGTTTGGGTTCTGGCTTTTTTCCTCTCTGGAGAAATTGAGCTTTAAAGACACTATTGTAAGACTTACTATTTTGCCTTCAGTTTGTAAAAATGCTGAGATTTTTTTTTTTCTCCTGAAAGTTTTAGAAGATAGCTCATTTGAATGGATGCTGCTACTTCTGTGTCATTTCTTTGGGTTGCACAGAACAACAAATAACAACCTTTTAAAAAAAGTGTTCATGCAGATGTAGAATATATGTATGGCATCTCTTGTCTCCTTTCCATGTAATAAGGCCTCTGAGCCTCTTCCTGGTAGGCTGTCTATCTCTCTTCTTGTTACGTTTCTTTGGCCTGACTGTCTCCATTCATGGTCACAGGTAGTATAGCCCTGCATCTCTGGGACAGCAACACTCAATTCTTCTCAAACTACTGAGCCATAGACATGGGTATGGGAGTGTGACATCAGCTTCATCCCAATATCTGCCTTTGCCAAAACCTGCAGGTTCGCAGTTTACAAATTTCCTATCATGAGGAACTAAATAAGATTTAAGCCAATAGCGATTTTACAGCTTCCAAACAGTGAAAGTCAGACTGAACCACTTCAGGTGAGAGACCATAAAAGAGAAACAATTAAACAAAGATACCCATTCTGCAGAGTGTCGGATGGTAGGGAAATATTTAGATAACATTAAAAACCAAATTACTGGATCCAGCCTCTGAAACATGCTGTGGGATTTTAATCAGACCGGGCAAAATTGGAAAGGGAAAGACATTGTGCTGTTATTACAAACCAAACCAAAACAAAAACCCAGATACATCTCTTAAAAACACCTCCAGGAAAAAAATTGTATGGTGAAGCAGAATTATTACAGAACTGAGTCACAAAAGCTTGAAAATGAAAAGAGCTTCCCAAAAAAAGATGTGTTGCTTGATTGTTTCAAGAGGATGACCACAGAAAGGGCAGAAGCGAGCTGTATTTTATTGGACTTTTGTAGCCACACAGAAAATTTTGCAAAATAATTTAAAGGTCTTAGATGTGCCTGGTCTCAGATTTTGAGCACTATAAAGTATGCAGTATGATAGCAGGACATCCTTACGGAGTGGTTTACTGCTTACCTGCACCTGAAATGGTGGTAACAGCAGTGACTACAATCTGAAAGCTTGAGTAACTGGGAGATTCTCCTTCCCAATTTCAGTGCAACGTATTCATTTTTTAACTGTTAACCCACATGCATTTCTCACTTCCAGCAGCAGATTTAAAAGTCAACTCTGCCTGTAGTTTTGCTCTGTGACAAAGGTATCTAAGCTGCTTCAGAAGGAGCTGGTGTGTCTACGCTGTCCACATGTACAATACCAGTCAGACCTTGGCTGGAGGCAGTGCAATTATACTTATATAGTGTGATGCTGTCCTGCTTAATTAATTAATTCAGATTCCCAGCAGTGGTGTGGGCTTGGATTCTGAAGCCTATTTGCTTTCAGGACTGCAAGGTGCCATTCTTATGCATGACAGCAGGCACAGATATCTCCCACTCTGAATGATGTCTTCAGGTTATAAGCACTGGAGAAAACTCTGAGGTCATGTAACCAAAACAAAGAAAACTGATCTGACCACATTTGTGATGTCTAAACCCAAGATGTCTGTTTCAGAATAACAAATTATAATTGGAAAGAAAAAGATATCTGGAGAAAGTGATTTGTCTGATCTACTTCAGGATCTATTAAGAATGAGATGAACTATATTGTGGAAGAGGCTTGCTTCTCTACAGTGATCATAAAAGCATTGGTCAAGCAGGTCAGATGTAGATCAACCTTCAGATGTTTGATTTAGGATGGATGACTCATCTCAGCACCCCGTTTCTATAGTCAATGAGGAATAAACCAGAAGGTAAATGACCCTATGTCTTAGAAATGTGGAAGTTTTTCCTAAATCTTAAAGCAGGGATCCAAAGCCAGGTTCAGAATGGATGAATACACTTTAGATAGATAACATGAAGTAAGATGACTTCTGGGGAAAGTGAACCCATTCTTTTGTACCTCTATACTTTTTATAGTGGGAATCTAAGACATTTTCCTGTTTTTCTCAGGACTTCCACATTTATAAAACTTGCACATTCAAATGAACTATCTCCATGACCAATAGGCAAGCTTTAGTAAATGTAAAATGATTGTTGCATACAGCAGATGCGCACATGATCATGAGTATAATGGCATAATGTTACTTTCCCTCCTTTCTTCAGATCTTCTTATTCACCCACACTTTAAAATGTAATCCTGAAATACAGCGGGCAGTATAACCACAGATTTCATCATAAATGTGTGAGAAAAGACACTTGGAGTGTTCTAATGCTGAAAGGTGGATGGCAATAGTGAGCAGAAATTTACATCCATGTCTCTAATGCAACATGGCAGGATAAAAACCCATTGCCATTTTGGAGATAGACACACAGAAGATTCATAAAGCAGGGAAGAAACACATTTTTTATCTACTGCACCATGGCTGCTTCCTCACCAAATACCAAATAGCTAGAAAAATGTTGACAAACTGTACAGGTTTTGTAGAAAAAGGGCTAGAAAGAGTGCTAAGGAGTTAAGTGCAGTATGATAAAAAAAGGAAGGAAGACAACAGTAACAATCTAAGGAAGAAAGGAATTGCAAGCTATATGATAGATGCATCTGGTCTAGCATTAGGTGTCCTACCAAACACATTTTTCCTTGGGGCATTCCACTCCTGAAAATTAGCAAACAGGCAATGAAAAGGAAGCAACTCTCTTCCACAAGTAAGCAGATCTGAAATCTTCCTCTACTAGCTACTGCTCTGTTATCTACTGTCTAAAGCAATTTCTTCCTGTCAGTGAGGTAGCTGGGTTTATGGCTTTCTTGTTTACTCCAGTGGAGTGACTGGGCTTTCTGCCCAGTTTGTTTCTCCAGTCTCTATACCTATATGGCACATGCATCAGCAGCTAGCTAGCTCCTCACTTGCAGGAATGTAAGTAGCACATCTCCATCTTTTAACATCAGTATGGTTAACTATTTTTCAAACTATAAGTCTGAACTGTGAGGGGCAGGGTGAAGTCTTTTTAGTGGTTTCTGAAGTCAGATGGAGATGCCAGATTTTCTTCCAATAAAGATCAAGAATTTTGTATTACTTGAGTATAAGTGTCATAACTTAGCAATCTGAGGTCAACGCAATGCATATTGATGGTCTAATCTGAAACTTTTTTTAAAGAGATGGACTAATACTACCAGTATTAATTTTGTGTCTGTTAGCCTTATTTATTATTTCTTTTCTAGAGCTGAAGAAGCTGGAGCATCCTTTAGACTTAAATGTGGGACTGACATTGGGGTAGGGTTGATAAGAACTAAAAGAAGAGAAAAAGTAAACACCACCTCTGGGAGAGAACTTAAAGTCAGGTTTCTAAGAACAGCCTCTTGCATGGTGCTGCAAAACATATGTATTTCCCATACAAGACCAGCACATAACACTGGAATGAACCCAGTAACACAGGCTACAAATATTTACAAAAATGGGTACATATTTGGCTAATCTGAAATCGTTGACCTTTATCTTGATACAGTGAAGGGAGTGTCTATATAAGCATTTACAACTTAAACATCTTGGAAGACATGCCTAGATGGAAGTCATTACTAGACACTAATTTTTATAGATGTCACATCACACAGTTTACATTTAAGGTGCAAAAGAAAATCACATAAAGAACAGGACCAGTGTATCTTTTAAAAATAATTACTAATGCAGAACTTATAAATTACACTGATATGGACAAGAAAGACCTTGTTATAGAAATAGATATTACAGGAACATACACACAGAGATGCTCATAAAAGACTGGGAGAACAGATGCTTGGATAGGATGCACCTTGTTTTATTTTGGTGGATTGGGGCATTTTTTGAGCCCTTTTATCTCCTACTGGTGTTGGCAGATACTAGCAAACATAAGCAATGGTATATAAAGGATGGTTTACATGGTAGCTGGTTTAGACTGCAATGGGTTGCTCTCCAGATGCCGTTAACTGGTGTTCACTAGACAGCTATGGACTGGAGTAGAGCCAAGACAATTGCTCACATAGAATATACATAGAATATACATAGAATATACATAGAATAAACCAGGTTGGAAGAGACCTTCAAGATCATCGCGTCCAACCCATCAACCAATCCAACACCACCTAAACAACTAACCCATGGCACACATGTAGGCATACGACTTGTAGCTGCCAGGTTAAGATGAGGTAAATTCAGTCCTTAATCTGAAGTATACTCTGCCTTATTGTTGAATGAATGCAAAAAGATGAAAGGAAAACACAAAGGCTGATATTGTTAAATGATGAAAATAGGATGAGTGAATCAAAATAGGAAAATAAACCTTGAAATTAACTGTACTGGTGGAAAAAAGTTACTCTCCATTTGACACCTGTCTAGAATGCCAACTCATTTTTACCCCTCAAGGTTATTTCAATAGAGATGTGACTATATCACTAGTTTAGCCATCATTCTTCTAATAGAATTTTACAATCATATAATGTGAACAATTAAATTTTATATAATTGTAATTAGAATTTTTTTTTGTCACTGGCTATATTTTATTAAAATTAAAGTAGTACCAGAGCTTCATAAATCTCAGGAATTGTTCTTCTCTTTGATATTTCTTTTTTTTTTTTGGGGGGGGGGAGGGGGTATCCCAACACATGAAGATTTTATGCATTTTTTGTAGCTATTCAGAAAGGAAACAGAATCTTTGGTGACTTAATAAAGTTAAATCAATCAAAATTACACCATTAGGTTGCAGAGTAGATGAATATTATGAAGGTAACTTATTGTCTAAAGATAATATTTGCTTGGTATAGACTTGAGGTTTCAAAAACCAAATTAGGGCATCTTCGGGGTGGTGGTTGATGACCAATATCTTTTCCACTGAATTTCAAGGATGGTTGAGGTTAAAAATATGTATCCTTTGCATCATGCCAAAACCAGAATAAATAAGACAATATATCTTATAATCTGGTTAGTAATTCTGAGGAAACACCTTTGTCATTGGAAGGTGTTACGAGAAAGAGTATTGGCAGTAAGTCTGCATTGTGTGGTTTCTATATGACAGTTACAGGCATGCACTGAGCAAGGATGTTATTCTGCTGATGGAAAGCATAACTCAACTGGTTCAGACCCATTTTTTTTTCACTCCCCAGGAAAGTATCACAGTCAGAAACCTTGTACATGAGAAAGATCTAAGGAATATTATATCCTCATTCAGACTGAGCTGTGTCTCTGTGCAGCAAACTAAGAACTGACTACTACATAAAGTAAAGATGGCTCATCTGGGAGGTGTGGAGGGCTTCTCTGTGACTGGTCCATCTCAGCATTTCAATCACTATGTTTTTCCACTATGTCCAAAAACAGGGAAAAGAAAAATCCAGTTCCTTCATGAAAGGTCAGAAAAGAGATGGTCCCACTCCCAGCTAAAATCAAATATAAAAACAATGAAGAGTTTAGTATTTTTCGCAGTAACTTGATACTATTGGTACCCAGGCTACCACCTTCCAAAATCAATAAGGGAATTCTGCCTGGGAAAGTGGTTTTGAACTTCATGACAGTAAGAGGTCACTAAACCTATGTGCACCACTTCCTGGGTCATCTCATCAATATGGGTTCACCATTAGAGAAAAGACCATTTTTGAAAACTCTGTTATAGCACCATATTTGATTTTTGTGCCATCCTCACTGCTGTCAGAGTGAATTGTGCGTGTGTATATATCAAACTCTGTATCATGGGATGATTTCAGGTGAAGTCAGATATACCTTGTGAAGACCTCAGCACCCATCACCATTACAAGCTGCACCAACACTAACAAATAGTGTGATACAAAAAAACCAGAAAATAATACTGAAGACCACATTACCTGGGGGGAAGCAATACACAAGGAAGCAGAGGAAGGTTCACAGCATTCTAGAGCTCAGGGATATATCCATCTGCCATGCTAGCAGCATGAGCCAGGAGGTTCAGGCAGCACAGGCCGGTGAGGCCATGTTATTACTCTGCTTTCTCTGCTGAGATGACTGCACATTTGGTATCTCTGGAAGTTCCACATGCACATATTTATAATTCTGTGGTGAAGAGGTTATTAATTATGGATCATTAAAATGAAAGATGATAATTAACCAGCACCAGAACAAGGGGACACAGTCTCAAGTTGTGTCAGGGGAGGTTTAGACTCGAGGTGAGGAAAAAGTTCTTCACTGAGCGAGTCATTCGTCATTGGAATGGGCTGCCCAGGGAGGTGGTGGAGTCGCCGTCCCTGGAGGTGTTCAAGGGGAGATTGGACGTGGCGCTTGGTGCTATGATCTAGTTGTGAGGTCTGTTGGAACAGGTTGGACTTGATGATCCTTGGGGTCTCTTCCAACCTTAGTTACTGTGATACTGTGATACTGTGATACTGTAATTACTTTCTATTAATTATAACAATTTATTAATAACCAATTAATCACTACTTTATATGTAGATTCTAGTGCTAAATTGTGAGATATATCCCGTAACTGGTTTAGTATTTGCAGTTTGAACCCAATTAGAATATTTACAGAAATAATTGCGATTACATAACAGAGTTCCAATTCCGCCGCTTGTCCAGCAGATGGCGACCCGACAAGATGCTCGCGGCTGCTAAACTATATACAGAACGATTACAATGTGTCAGAGGCTTGAACTAGAAATTGTCACCGAGCTAAGCGCGGATGGCTTTGAACTGACAGTTAGTGGGTGCTGCACACGTAAAAGATACACTGTGTCTTTTGTTTGTGGCGAAGCTAGTTGCTAGGTTAGTTAGGCTGCTTAATTACACAGCCTGGCTGCCCGCTACGGCTGGGGCTGGCTCCAGGGCTGGTCGGTTCAGGGGAGGGGTACCCAGGGCTGAGGCTGCGGCGGAGCGGCTGGTGGAGCGATCTCTCGGCGCGACTGCAACTGCTGGAGCTGGCCCCTGCCGGAGGCTCAGTGCTGGCAGGACCAGTGCGGCTCCCCAGGAGCGGTCGTGCAGAGCGGGGCAACAGTTGCCGGTGGCGGGCTCGGATATCTCCGATCCTGCGCTGCAGCAGGCAGGGCCGGACCCTCCGGGGATCGGGCCGGACCCTCCGGGGATCGGGCCGGTGGTGACGAGCTCTTCCGGGGTCGGCCCGCGCTGTAGGGGGCCGGGGCCTCGGAGCAGCTCTGGACATAGAGGGTGAGGCTGTAGGAAGCGGCAGTGGCGTCCCCTTGCTTGGCTCGAAGGAGCCGACGGGGCTCTCTCTCGTGAGTTCTGGCTGGGGTTTACAGGGCGTGGAGCGGGCGGTTCCCTTCTCTCCCACGAATGGAGCCACGGTTCCCTTCTCTCCCACGAATGGGGCCACGCAGAATGCGGTTGGGCACTGTTCCTGCTTTCTAAGCTAAGCACAGAGGCTCTGTGGCTTATCGTCTGTCACCTAGGGCTGCAGCAGACACTTGGACTGCCGAACTTGGGCTGGTCCCTCCCCCGTCTGGGCTAAAGGCTTACCCTCGGGGGTCCAGTCCTTTTTAAGACACGGTGAGCTCTTCTTCCAACCAGTAGGGCTGACCAATGCGATGCTGGGACTTCCATCAAAGGACTCTCCCTTGAGGATTTATCAAGGTTGTTAGCTTCTCTCCATATTGCAGAGGCTAGTAGTTTGCTTGCATGTGGAGCTTGAGAAGACTTACTAGCAATGAGCTTACAAGCTCGGGCAAAGAGAGATCAGAGTGAGTTATTTACAGCTTGGGGTAATACTTGTAAGTTTCTTGAGGCTGGAGTTGGCCAATGGGTAATCTTGTAAACACACAGCTTTAGCCTATAGAAAGTGTGATGCTAGAATTTATTCTATGTACGTATATTCTATGTATGTATGTAATTATGCCCTTACTTGGCAGAAGCACAATATCCCATGCAGTAGGTGCATGTTGCTGTTTACCCCTTAGAAAGCAAGTGGGGTTGTTTTTGCCATCTGGTTGGCACCTGGGCCTTTGTCCCCCTCAGCTCAGGGCTGAGTACCCACTCTGGAAAGGAGGGTGGAAGCGGGGGGATGTGGCCAAACACGTTGGGACAAGTTTTCCCGTATTTGGAGCATAATTCTGGGCATATGGTACCTTCACCACAAAGTCCTCACTAGGAAAGGCTTGAGGCTTGTTTACTTAGGCATTGCAAGGAGTGTACTTTTTATTCATATCTAGACATGACAGGTTCTGTGAGTAATGAGACATTTTAGAGAATTTTCATGTAGCTGATATATCAACCACAAACAAGATTAAATTCTTTGAGTTCTCAAAGTTACATTCACAGATCTTACAAGTAAAAAAATTAATTCTGCTGGAGCTATTTCTTTTGCAGAGATATTTTTGAAAGCAATGTGCCCTTCACTCAAAGATTAAAGCAGACAACCTCTCTGTTAATTTAAATTTACAATACTCATTTGCTAGGCTATCACTTGTTTTCATTTTTCCAGACAAGCAGCTACTGTTCACCAGCCCGTGCACTTGAACTGCAGATTGTATCTGCATGAAACTCATAATTCAAACCACAACAGCATGCAAGAGCCCATTTGGAAAATGATGCCCATCAAGGAGAGATTCATATCTTCGCATGAATTTTTGGCAACACTCTATTCTTCATAATTTGTACTGCAACTGCTCTTGTTTACTGGCGCTACAGGCATACCTTTGTGAGCTTATTTTTATCTGTAGGTGGTTAAAGTGAAAAAAAATTAAATCCCTCAATGATAAATCATCATTTGATCTTTGTCAGATTTCCCAGTACTTCACTTACAGCTTTTTCTGTCTGAGTCAGCTTGACTATGAGGAAACTAAGCGTCATTGACCCTGGGTCTTGGAAAGATCATCAGACTGTCATTTGGACAAGGAATGAGTACTATGATCTCCAACTGGATGTGACCAAACCAAGAACCATATCTTAGCAGCACATAACATGTATGAAATAAATGCAAAGCCGTATGAATTTGCAATAGCAGAACTTCATTACCAAAAAAAAACCCTTCTCCATCCTCCTGGTCTTCTTGAACAAAATTGTTTAAAGATTTTGTGCAGGCTGATTTAGCCACACTTCAGTGGTTTTACTCAGAGATTCCATATTTGAAAACAACTGGCATATCTGAGAAATAAATTTTTGTACTTCATTTCAAGGAAAGGAAAAAGGGAAAATAAAAGGAAGAAAAAAGTATATGAAATAAATAAATATTCTTGAAAACTGATTCCTATGGTGTCATGCATAATCAGAGAATTAAATTCAGAAGGCGCACCATTATCCAGGGAGTTAACAAGATATGCACAAGTTTAGGATGCTCCACTGTTCAATGTATTTCTAGAATTATAGAATTGTTAAGGCTGGAAAAGATGTCTACCCACACTCACCACCACGAAGTCCACTAAACCATATCCTGAAGTGCCATGTCTGCTGTGGTGGGTTGAAATTTCCCATTCATATTAAGCACAACTAAGTTGGAAGCAAATGGAAGCTGTATTTGCAAGCAAAAATTACACTCTACAATGGAATGCAATGAATATGTACAAAATATACAGTATACAAAATATACAGTATTTACAATATTATACAGGTATTTACAATTAGAAAATAGCACAGAACCCTCCCTGTACCCCCTCTGGTTCTCCCAGAGAGCAGGGAAGCTGCTCCATTTCCTCTCAAACCTCCTCCTCCCCCCCTGCAACAGAAGAAAAGAGGAGCTGAGAAGAAGGAATGTTAGTTCATACCTCTAAGGCCAGACAGAAGCTGTTACTTATCTCCCCAAGCGAAGGAGAAAGCAGCTAAAAACAGAGGAGAAAAGAAAAAGAATGGAAATGAAGTGAAATGTGAAAGACTGTTAGGGTACATCTGCATCCATCCCACACATTTTGTCCAATGAATTTGTTTAGAATAATCTTTTGTTTTCCTTTTTACACCCAATAGTGAATTATTCATATTTTTCTACTTTTCTGCTCAAAATCTGCAGCTAATTTTAAAGGCATAGCCTAAAACTGAGACATCTACACATTTTTTGAAGACATCCAGGGGTGGTGACTCCACCACTTCCCTGGACAGCCTGTTCTGATGCTTGAGTTCTCTTTCAATGAAGAAATGTTTCCTAATATCCCATTGAGACCCTGGCCCAATTTCAGGCCATTTCCTCTCATTCTATCATAGCTGTGTCTCATAAGACTTGATCTCTAGACCCTTCGCCAGCTTTGTTGCCCTCCTCTGGACATGCTCCATCAATGCAATGTCCTTCTTGTCATGAGTGGCCCAAAACTGAGCACAGCATTGAAGGTGTGGCCTCACCAGTGCCAAGTACAGAGGCATGATCACTTTCCTGCTCCTGATGGCCACACTATTTCTGATTCAGGACAGGATGATGTTGGCCTTCTTGGCCACCTGAGCATACTGCTTGCTCACATTGATCTGGCTTTCAACAAGCACCTCCAGGTCCTTTTCTGCCAGGCGACTTTCCACCTACTCTGCCCCAGGCATTATGGCATTAGTGTGACCCAGGTGCAGGACCCAGCATTTGTGAGCCTTCATACAACTGACCTTGGCCCATTGATCCAGCCCATCCACATCCCTCTGAAGAACCTTTCTGAAGCTTCTAGAGGCTCCAGCAAAGAGTGAGTCTTAGGATCATGAGAAAAATGCAGGCCACATCTTTCTCTGAAGGTCTTTAACCAAAATATAGGCAAGTATTTAGACTTCTTTTGAACCAGTTACTGTGAGTACTTATAGTAGTGCAGCAAATACTTCTTCATATATTCTCACTGCAGAAAGATAGAACTCTAGAGACCTATCAGTACAATAAAAAATGAATATAACTGGACATTTATTAGCAAATATTAATTGGCACCTAAAGTAAATGTCAGCATAGCTATATTGACTAGTTTTAATCACCTGGGGGAAAAAATTTATCTTGTGAATAGATGATGTTCTTATTCGTCTCAGCTACTGGCTGCTGAAAGCCTTTGCTGAGTTACTACCCTTCTTTCTGAAAAGGGCAGATATTCCCAGTTAATTCTATTATACAAATCAGAGAAGGAAGCCCATAAAAAGTATTTCAGTCTTCAGGGAATGAAAGACAGATGCAGAGTAGAAAAAAACATAATTCAGACCTGCATCCAAAACAAGATTTTTCATTTAAAGCAGAAGCTTCATTGAATCATGTACAATTTGCATGTTCTCCTTACCTCTCATAAATTTTCTTTTTCTTGTGGTAGAAAGGAAGTGATAATCTTATCAGCAAATTATTTTGATGGAATTAATGTACTGGAATGCACTTTAAAATAGTAATTTTATAATATCTTACAAGTATTGTGAGTAGTCACGTTTGAGGCTAAGTCACATTTGATACTAAGTCAGAGCTTATGTCAAGGAAGAGTTGAGGAAAGCATGAGGAAATCCATTTGGATACACATGGTTTGACAAAGCACTTCTAACTGAAGTGTAGCAACACTCTAGTGGAGCCACACCCAGTTTGGGACCTGAGCTGACTTCTCTGTGCAGCGCTGTGCTATGAATATTCTTTTCCTTGGAGATGCTGAAGAACTTAGGAGGAGATGCAGCACCCTACCTTTGACAGCCTTCCATGTAGCTATGGATATGATTCCTGATGGCCATTCCAAAACAGGTAAAACCAAAACAGTCAACAGAGGAAATCAGGTGGTAGTATTTGGATAACTCTGCATGATCAGTTTGGTGAGAACATGAACAGATGGGATGGTCACCCAACTTCTGATCTTTTCAGGAGACTAAGGGAACTGCAGCGTAACAGAGCCTGAGGTAGCAATACCAGAGGGGTGGCTGTTACTTCCTCAACTTCCCAGGACAACCCTCATATCTCCAACAGTGATTCCAAATCTGACACTAGATGCTGTGCTAACTGCACAGGTGGATGTATTCCCCATAATTAGAGGTGCCCTGCCTCCTGCCAGGGGGAGGAGAGGGATAATGGCAATAACAGAATCTATTGGGATGTGTACATCCAGTGGCCTGGCACTTCACAATTTCAGAAGTACAGGGCCTTGGATGACACAGGAGCTCAGTGCATCATAATGCCATCAAATTATCAGGGATCAGAGCTTGTAACTATTCTGGGAGTCAATGGTGAGTCTCAAGAGGTAACTAAGATACAAGTTGATAAATGTTTAACTGGTAAACAGTAGAAGCAGCATACTGCTGTGACAGGACCTGATGCACCCTGTATTTTGGGGATTGATTTTCTGAGAGAAGGGTGGTTCAAAGACCCTAAGGGTTACAAATGGGCTTTTGGAGTAACATTTGTAGAAACTGATGGGCAAAAACTGAAGCTGTCTATTAGACCTGAGCTTTCTGATGAATCTGCAGTTGTGGGACAACATGAGATAAAGGACATAAGTTGCCAGTTGTTTCTCAGACTGTGCATCACAGACAATACAGAACCAACCGTGACTCTTTGTTGCCCTTTCAGAATCTGATTCGTCAGATGGAGAGTCAGAAAGTTGTCAGCAAAACTCATTCACCTTTCAACAGTCCAGTGTGGCCTGTGCAAAAGCAGAATGGAGACTGGTGTCTGACAGTTGACTTCCATGCCCTGAACTCCACCTATGAGTGCAGCAGACACAGACATGATGGAACTCCAGTATGAGCTGGAATCCAGAGAGGCCAAATGGTATGCTACCATAGACATTGCTAATGCTTTCTTCTCTATTCCCATAGCAGAGGAATGCAACCTACCAATGGGCTCATGACAGATCCATAGACATTTCCATGGATGCTATCATGCAAGTCATCCATGACTGTGACATTTGTGCTGCTATTAAGCAGGCAGATTAAGCCCTTGTGGTATGGTGACCAATGGTCCAAGTCCAAGTATAGTGAGGCTTGGCAGATTGACTATATCACTGTACCTTGTTCTCGATCTGGTAAACAATATGTGCTTACTATGGGAGAGACAAACACTGGATGTTTGGAATCTTATCCAGTTCCACATGTAACTGCACATAACACCATTCTTGGTCTGGTGAGATAAATCCTGTGGAGACACAGAACTCCAGAGACCATTGAGTCAGCATGGCATTGAGTGGATATTCCACATTCCCTACAATGCACCAGCTGCAGGGAAGATTGAATGCTACAATGGTTTGCTGAAGACCGGTCTCAAAGCCATGGGGGGGTGGATCTTTGAAAAACTGGGAGAAACATCTAGCACAAGCAACCTGGCTGGTAAATAGTAGAGGTTCAGTGAATCAAGCTGGACCTGCACACTCAAATTTGCTATGAAAGGCAGAAGGTGATAGAGTTCCTGTTGTTAGAGAAAAGAATCTGTTTGGCAAAACTTTTTGGGTGTTTTCTTCTTCAGGAGAGGCCAAACATGTCCAAGGTGTGCTTTCTGCCGAAGGTCCTGGCCACACTTAATGTATAATGCAAGAGAATGGTGAAATTTAGTGTATTCCACAAAGAAATCTAACTTTAGCTGAGAGAGTTTAAATTGAGTGTTATACGGATACAACATCTTGCCCACAAAGAAGGATCCATGAGGAATCTGTGGTGCACAAACCCTAAGAACCCTAAGAGCTCTGAATCAACTGAGAGTCCCTGCTTTTCTCTCAACTTCTGTCTCTCTTGGTACAGGGGGTGTGCAGGGGTTGGGAAGTTGGGGGTGTGGGGGGAGGAGGAGGTAGCAGTGGAGCAGCTTCCCTGATCTTTTTTGACATGGGGGGTTTCCACTAATTGTAAATTTCTGTATAATACTCTAAATACCATATATTTTGTACATATTCACTGTATTCCATTGTAGAATATAGTTTCTGCTTGTAAATACAGCTTCATTTGCTTCTAACTGAGCTGGTCTGGCTGAAAGTTATTGCTGGGGGAAATTTCAAACCACCACACCTATCTGCCTTGTTGTGCCACTTTAGACACCCTGATGTAGCTGACATCTGTGAAAGACTGGCAAATCTAACACAGGAGATGTTTTGCCTTTGGAGTGGCAGCTGGAGGACAAGGGACTTATCCTTTAGCACCTAAGTGGCATTAAAGACCTATGACTGGGTCCTGGAGTGCTTCAGAGTAATGAATTGCTTGAAATATACCTAAGAAGTTGCAGAACATTTTGAGAAATAAAAGCACTATTAGGGTGCACTTTTTATCTTTCCATTTTTTTATTTCCAACATTATCATAATTCTGGGAAATGTCAACTTTAAAGAACACATTATTTTGTCCTTTTTAACTTGTCTTGTTTGATTTTAAAATATTGGGGAAGATAAAACCAACTTTAATAAAGACTGTTTTACAATGATTTGTGTTTCCTTTTGCTACTCTTCCCTCATCAGCCTTGTGCTATTCACTTCACAGTTGTGAATAATCCACAGATTTGGGAAATGTCATTATTTGTCTTGGCCTGTGGCCCAATAAACAGGATATGCTTGAGCAAGGCACTGAACTTGGGGTTTCAACTTCATAATTAATTGTCCTAACTACTTGACTATGTTAAAAAATCAGGATCTATAGCCTCTACCACTGAAAGCAGTGTCTCTTGCCCAGTTCTTTAAAAAAAAATGCTAGTAGCAGCTTGCTCTTGGAAAGAAACTTGGGCTGTGGATTCTATACAAACTGAGCTTAATAATCCTTACCTACAATCCAAAATGTAACATTTAGTCAAATAACTTTGTGCATGAAGGCTTTACAGAAGTTTAGCATGCTTTACAGATGTTTGGCACCCTTCTCCTCTTGTGTACTCAGGCAGGATGGTTTGCAGACAACATAGTCTGATAACAGGAGCCCAAGCAGTGAAGCTAATGTGGAGTTATACCTCCCATTCATGTCCTTAGATCTCTACTGGACTGGCTCCAAACCCTCAGCAAGAGTTGGTCTTGTTCCCATTAAAATGAGTGAAAGTTTTCCCACTGAAATCAATACAATGAGGATCACAGTCATTCTCATTAAGTACAATTCCCATACATTTAAGAGCCCATCATTTTACACTGACTGCTTATCAGTCAGTATAAGAAATAGACCTCATTATTGCAAAGAGGAAAAAAAAAAAGGCACTTTGATTTTCAAAGTGTGGTTTAAATATGAACCAATTAACTTCAAAGTTTTCACCTGATGCAGTGACAAATCATGATGACAAACATGCTAATTCTAGTTATGAGTCTCACTAACCTAATCTCCATGCCTTGGATTTAAGCCTATAAAAAAGTTTTGAAAGAACCAAAGTTCTACAGTCATGGCTTATGTGGGAACATGAATCATTTATACAAAGAAAAATAATGAAAAGATATGACTCAGAAAGGTATTTGCCTTTATCCTTTATGTACCTCGATGTTAAATCATCAGTAAGCTTACACCCTGCTAAGAAAAATTAAGGGAATAGAACAGTTTCTGAGAACATAAAAAAGAATTTTTTTCTTATTCTCCTAGGGCTGCCAGAATTATTTTGACTGATATTTTGTAAGAGGAGGGGGGTGAGGGTGGGGCGAAGAGAAGGAATCTACAATTATCTCCAGGTTATACTTTTTTTTTTTCTATTTTATTTTGAAATGATATCTCATGTTTTAAAAGTTTTGTTCATGGCTTTTAAGGCTGCAACTGTATTTGGAACAGTGTGGCCAGCAGGAGCAGGGAAGTCATTGTGCCCCTGTACTCTGCATTGGTTAGGCCACACCTTGAGTACTGTGTCCAGTTCTGGGCCCCTCAATTTAAGAAGGACATTGAGACACTTGAACGTGTCCAGAGAAGGGCAACAAGGCTGGTGAGAGGCCTTGAGCACAAGCCCTATGAGGAGAGGCTGAGGGAGCTGGGATTGTTTAGCCTGGAGAAGAGAAGGCTCAGGGGTGACCTCATTGCCCTCTACAACTACCTGAAAGGTGGTTGTAGACAGGAAGGGGTTGGTCTCTTCTCCCAGGCAACCAGCACCAGAACAAGGGGACACAGTCTCAAGCTGCACCAGGGGATGTTTAGACTCGAGGTGAGGAGAAAGTTCTTCACTGAGCGAGTCATTCGTCATTGGAATGGGCTGCCCAGGGAGGTGGTGGAGTCGCCGTCCCTGGAGGTGTTCAAGGGGAGATTGGACGTGGCACTTGGTGCCATGGTCTAGTCGTGAGGTCTGTTGGGACAGGTTGGACTTGATGATCCTTGGGGTCTCTTCCAACCTTAGTTATACTGTGATACTGTGATACTGTGAATGAACATCCCTGGTCATTCC
Source organism: Dryobates pubescens (assembly GCF_014839835.1). NCBI lineage: Eukaryota > Metazoa > Chordata > Aves > Piciformes > Picidae > Dryobates > Dryobates pubescens. The sequence continues at coordinate 8,760,300 of NC_071621.1, read as the reverse complement.
TTGCTTTTCTCAATGTTTTGGAAACGATTATCAAAGCTTACATATAGCTTTACATTATTATACTGACAAATTTGGAATAGCACCCACAAAAGCAGGCTGACAAACAGATAGTGTGTTCTTATTCTCCACAAAAGAAATAATAATCTTATATTGAAGAACAGAAGAATCAAAACAAATTTTACATTTCACTAAAAAAAAACCAAAACAGTGACACAGTAAACCTGGAGCCTTAAATTGTAGCTTAAAAAGTCAGCACCACAAAAATCTCATTCTTCCTAATTTTTATTTTCTTCTTAATATTCCTTTGCATAATACACTATCAAAACTGAAATTCAAGAGTAAATTTTTTCATGGTGAATAATTTTCCTGTGGAATGTCATGATCTGCAGTCTGTATACACACCATTTTCCTGCTTCCTTCTCTCTCTCAGACATGCAGGTGAAGTGCAGTAATTCATACTTTGCAAATAGTGATGTTTTTCTACTTGCAAAACTTTTTTTTTACTCCACTCAGGCTCCAAAGAGAAACCAAAACTCTTTGTAAATTAACATAATTTTGCTTTTTTTTTTTTTTTCCTTTCCTACAAGGACATTTGAGAGCCCAGAGGTTCTACTAGGCTTGTTCTATTCTAATCCTTTGTCCCTAAATTGAACACTACGCTCTGTAGTTATCTAAATTATTTCTTCCAAACTAAAAGGGCTTGATCTGATAGTCTGAAAGTGTCTGCTATGAATTTTGGTAATTTCATCTCAAAATCAAAACTTTGCACCTGACTTCTTATTTAAATGCAGCTGACATCAGCTTTCAGCTACTCATACTTGTTACTCTCTATAAAAAATCTCTGCATACATAACATTTTTCTTCCAAGGACGGTGCTTAAATATTACAATCATGTCACTCTTTTTATTTCCTTAATGATAATTTTTTGTCATACACCATATTATTTTTCAAAGCCTGCAGCATCTTTGTCCACATGTGACTGTGTCTTCCCAGGCTCAGTTTAGAGTCACTGAAGCTTGGTTCCTCTGACTTATTTTAAACATGCCTGTTCAGATGAATTAGACCACACATAGAAAAGCCTACTTTGCTCTGCTGATATGCCTAGGACATGAAAGTCTGCAGTGTAAATCTGGACATCTGGTCAGGTGAGGCTCACACATATCTGACTGTAATTTGGGCTGGCTGAAAGGCTTCTGTCAGTCCCCAGCCCTAAGTGATGATAGGGAAAAAAACCAAAACATAACAAAGCAAAGCAAAACAAAACAAAACCAAACCACAGGAGAGGTCACTTTGCTTTGAAATGCTAGAGAAATACAGCAGTGAGTCAAAACAAACCAGTGCAAATGCATTCTCTGCAGAAAATAAAAACTATTACACATCATAGCAAATGTCCTCTCAAGTGCTGAAACCAAAGGCTGTTCAGTTTTTAGATTCAATTTAGAGGCAACATTTTCAGCTGCAAGTTTTGATTCAGGCAAAATTCAGGTTTAATTCTGTTCAGAATTAGAACTCTTTCAACTGATTGCCATGGGTTGAGTTGGATCAGCTTCAAAATGAAAATGCTGGCTGGAACATAGTGTTATGGGGCTTGAAGTTCAGATTATCACATGAGATATTTCCTTTTCTGGTGCCTGCTTTCAGTTCCTGGTTTTGGGGTGCTGATCTTTCCTGCTGCGCTGTCTTCTGCATGTTTGTGTGTGGGGAACCTTTTTATTGCTGCCTTCTGCTGCTGCTTCTGCATTTTGCTGCTCATTTTCTACGAATAGGCTAAGGTAATAGTACATTGCATTATCACAGTAAATTCCTTATCTCAGTCCAGGAGGGTTATTTTCCCTCCCATCTGCATGGGGAGATGGGGGCTTGCAAGAGAGGGCTGTGTTAACCCAGCACACTGTTTAATTTAAATGTTAATATTTAAAATCAAAATGTTCTAACTATGCAAAATTACTTTTATGTATTTCCAGAACAAGCTCAGATGGCTTGAACACAGCTAAAATGGTATTCAAGTGTGAATTACTCAGCTTAGTTCTAGGCAAAAATATTTGTAAAACAATAGATATCACAGTGATAAAAGCACATTGCTAACATTTATTACTGCATAATTTGTATTGCTCAGAAAAGAAAGATAAGTTATGCTCTCAGGGATAATTGTGCTCACGTGGCCCTTGTTTCCCATGGCAAATGCAGTGAACAACAAAAGGGAAGACAGAAATCTGCCAGTAAATGATGCGTGTGTGCACATGTGTGCATGAGTCTGACACCCTAACTGTATAGAGGGCATCATGCTAAGAGGAAAATGACTGTGATGAATTAAAACAAAACCAGGGAGTTACACAGACACTTTTGAAAGAAAGAAGTCATCTTGAAAATTAGTATAAAAGACCCATAAAACAGTTGTATCAGAAAAGAAGGTGCTTGGGGTGGCAGCAAATCATCAGTGAAAACTTTGGGAACCCTACAGCTCCATAGCTCCTGCATGGGCAGCCTTCCCGAGGGATAAGGATGCAGGCAGCACACAGACAAGATGACAATATGGTGCTGCACAGTGGGAACTACAGACACTTGTTCATGGAGCTCTGTGGGGTTTTGGGGGCAACAGTGGTGACATATAGCCAGAGCAGCCACCTCTCTCACACAGGTATGTAATAGCAGAACACCCTGTGATCAGTTTGTCTACTTTTAGCCAATGCATTAGCAATATTGTTTGTCATATACCACTAATTCCACACCAAAACCTGACAAACCATACAAAGCCAGTATCAATAACAGTAGTAAAGCCATCCGTGGCTCAAAAAGCAAAACTAAACCAAACCAAGGCAAAGCATTCCATCTAACCTAGCTTTTTTGTCTTCCCTGGATTTTGCCCTTCCCAGCTTTTGCTTCTGGCTGACAGGAAACTGGTAACAGCCTGCATACCATGGCTGCCCTGTGATTCTGAGCAAAACCAGGACGAGCTACAGAAGGTCATTTAGATGTTTGTAGGTGTTTATTAACACTTTCTAACTGCCTAGTTTTGTGCTTTATCTGTTGCATTAGCAATATTGATTCTGGTTCATGGATTGTGAGTCAATAATCTGTCATTAATAAATCAATAACCATCTTCAATTCTGATGCCATTCAAACCATGTGGACTGAGCAATTCTTCCCTGCAGCATCAGAATGTTCTGCAAATAAACATTTCAGTCTATACTGCCATTCCTATAGTTTCTTAGTGGTCACAAAATAACACTCATGGGTCCATGATAAATGAGGTCCTTTTATAAAAAACCCAATACATTAGAATTGCAAACTCATCAACCTTGCAGTAGACATTGTCCATAGAGGGAGACAGTGGGCGGCAGCTCCTGGAAGTACAAGAAGGAAGACAGCTCTGATCTATCATCCTGCTCTGTGCTTCTGTGCTGGTATGCCAGGGAACAACCAGTGTGACCTAGCATTTCCCAGATTCCCAAGGACTCTAGTCAGTATTTCTCCCCAGACCCTAGACACACTTGGTGTCACATTGAATGGCTCCATCCACCAAGCATGGACTGCTACCACAGAGTCTTTATAGCTGCACAAAATGTGACCTTGTGTGAGAGACTAAAAGCTTGCCTCTCCTGATGTGACTCAACAAAGATAAAATCAACTACTGAGGCCACCTTCGGGAATATGCATAAGACAAGATAATCTCAACCCATCAAGTACCCCAGAAAGGGAGGATGGTGAGACAATGGATTCACCACCTGGCCCCTGATTTCCTGAGGGACAATACTTGGACACATAGCTAAGGACTAAAAAACTGTATAAAAGACTTGAGCAACTACTGGCTCAGCAGAAGAAAAACAGGAGAAGAAAAATGGAGAACCAAAAGCACAGAAGGAAAACACATGAAGAAAAACACAGGAGAAGGACAATGCTGCTGAGAAGGAAAGCATGAGAGAAGGAAAAGCCCGGGACAATGCTGCTCCGAAGAAAAGAGGCCATGGAGCCTGGAAGAAGCAGACCAAGCCCCCTCTCCATGCCCTAAGTCCCACCTGCTGCAACTCATGGAGCTGAAGAAGCTGCCCAGAGGACCACCTCTCTTCCACAGCCAAAGCCTCATCATCCTTTCTCTACAGACCAAACATCTCCTGCAGCACCTTTCTTTCACAGACTCAAACTGTCTTGGGGGGGTAAGGGGTGTGGTAATATAATTCCTTTCCACTTCTTTCTCTCTTCTCTCTCTCCCTCTCTATTTTTGCTCTCTCCCCTTCTGATCCATCCACTTTATTTATGTAATAAATAATCTAGCTGTTGATATTTTGGCCTCGTTTGTGCCTCTCATTTCACAACACGAGAATATACAAAAGAACTGAGTCTCTTTCCCTCTCCAGACCGAGACACCTTCTCATCAAAATTATCTACATAAGCAACTGAAGTGACCGATATCAGCTTTATGCTGTTTCAGGATAACCTGGTTTGAAGGATGCTGGTGTCTTTGAAATGGGGAGGATCCAGGTACAGAGCATTTCTGGTGCCTCCCTACAGCTGCAGCATCGCAGCATCATAGAATTGTTTGGGTTGAAAGGGACCTCCAAAGGTTGTCTAGTCCAACCACTCTGCAATGAGCAGAGACATCCTCTACTAGATAAGGTTGTTCAAAGCCTTGTCAAGCCTGACATTGAATATCTCCAGGGATGTGACCTCAACTACCTGCCTGGGCAATCTGGATGCCTCACTTCCTCCTTGCTGACCTGATTTGTGCATAATGGCTATGGAAGAGGTGCAGTGTTTAGTATTCAGAGGCTATACTTCTAAGATGCCAGGCTCATCAGGGGAGAATAAGATGTCAAAAACTGACAGTCCAGACAATTAAAAGCTTCCAGTACTAGAGCCCATGAAGTAAGAGGGAGGTGCAGACAAGGGTCAAAAATGAAGGAGGAAGATTTAATGATTCTTTCAGGGAAATTAATTTCCATCATTGCCTTTTGTTTTTTTGCCAATTTCTGGTTGCTGAAATACATGCACAAAAAGCAGGAATTTTAATAAGTGTTGATGACAACATTCTTTTGAATTAAGTTAATCATATTAACCTCTTGTGAGCCCTGGTAGAGACTATAAATCTTTATATGTCTGTAAAGTAAAAGAGCTCTGTCTGGAGTGGGAGAAAAAGCATAATGCCTTACACACGTGAGAAGAATCGTAGTACTGCCTCAATTACCACAGTGGCTATCCAAAAAGTACTTACAAAAGGGTTCCTCTTGAGACACATTTGCAAATTCCTTAAAATGAGGCCCAAGTGTCTACTACAAGTCTTGTGAAACTGAAGTCTGCTAATTTTCCTTTCTCCCATGAAGCCCCACCATGATCTGACAGGTATTGCAGTACTGACTTAAGTGGAGGCAAGATGTTACAGAGATACTTCACACAGGTTTACAGTGAAAATATTTTTATTTGTCTTAGCAAGTAGGGGTTTTTTCCAAAATGTGGTTTTGCTATTCTAATGTTGGGTTGGTGTTGCATTTGTTGAACAATTTAATCTGAGTTTCTCTCTTTGATTTGAGGTGGCTTTTCTGATGTCCTTGGAGGCCTGTAGATCCCCTCTGGATGTCTGAGACCCTCCTTGCTGACCTTCCAGGAGAGCAGGCTCATCACCTCTGCACAGCATCTTCCTCCCACCCTCTGCTACCAGCCTTTCCACTCAATTCTAGACACTTAAATACACCCAGGACCATCTACTTGCACCACAGCAGCCCTCCAAATGGCTGCTTAGGGCAGCAGTGGGGACATGAACCACCTATGTTTCAGTCTCAGTGCCCCTGAAGTGTTAGACATTTTGTGTATAGCTGAGGGGCTTCAAGCAGAAGTGAAGAGCCTGCTTCATCCTATACACCAAGCTGTCTGAAGATAAGGCTCTTTTCCTTGGGTGTGAGTTCAGGAGAAAGGAGGGTTTGTGCTGGAGAAGTCAAAGGTCTGAAGCTGTTTTCCTGGTTCCCCTTTCTTCTAGTGAATTGTTTAACCTTGTGAGGTAATAAACAACAACAACAACAAAAATCACAGCTTTTCTTTGATTGGGTCACACCCATCAGTGGGGCATGACTCCTGTCTTACACCAGCATTACCAGATTCAAAAGCTGATAGATCTTCACACTTAATTTCAGCACAATTATTTTTTTACTTGTTATGATACAGAAAAGGTAATTTACAGAACAAGGTTAAAATTCTCATTCAACGATAGTTACAGTTCTCTGACAAATTATCGTGAAGCAGCTATTAAAGTTCTCTTTAAATGCAGTGATACACATTATAAACATTATGTAGGACAAAAAAAACTAACAAAAGACAATGGTCTTGGGGCTAGAAAAAGATTTGTGTATCCTTGTTATCTATGTACTTATATTAACACCATTACCCCCAAAAATATCAAAGTCCATCTTCTGAGACAGGGAATTCTCAAGCAGAAGGGAAAAGTAATTAATAATTAAGAATTCTACACTGGGAATTAATAACCTTTAATTAATGTTGCCTAGTAAACCTGCCTGAATCACATTCCTTGGACTACAATCATCATCATCATTATTGTTTACTACCATTGTTTCCTGGTTCAGGTCAGGGTCAACTACATGGATAATAGAACAAAATCAGGCACATGTATGTCCACTTGTTCATGATGTTGTTTCTTATAAAGAGGAAAGCTTAGCGTGGAGGCTGAGCAGATGCAATGGGGGACTCCACGAGATCCCTGAGTGCTGGAATCAGTAGGACAGAATCACAGAGTTTTGGGGTGAGCATGGCTTTTGGTGCCAGTCACTCAACCTAGAAAATAAGAATTACTGCGAGAAAGAGCTTATAACTTAGAAGATAAGATCTATCATGACTTGAAAAGTCCTGGCAGTCAAGTGAAGTCCCTGGGGACTGGAAGAAATGAAACATCACACCCATTTTTAAAAAGAGTAGAAAGGAGGACCCTGGGAACTACCAGCCTGTTAGCCTCACCTCTGTGCCTGGGAAGATCATGGAACAGATCTTCCTAGATGCCATGCTGAGGAACATGGAGGACAGGGAGGTGATTTAAGACAGCCAGCATGGCTTACTAGGGGCAAATCCCACCTGACTAAGCTAGTGGCTTTCTATGACAAAGTGACTATGTCAGTAGATAAGGGACAACCTATGGATGTGAGGCCTTTGACACAGTCCCCCACAACATCTTACTGACCCAGTTGGAGTGACAGGGTCTCATGGGTGGATTGTTCAGTGGATAAGGAATTGGCTGGAAGGTCACATCCAGAGGGTGGTGCTCGATGGCTTGAAATCCAAATGGAGAGCAATGACAAGTGGTGTCCCTCAGGGGTCTGTACTGGGACCTGTACTTTTTAATACTTTTATCAGTGATATAGGCAGTGAGATTGAATGCACCATCAGCAAGTTTGCAGATGACACCAAGCTGAGTGGTGTTGTCAATACGCCAGAGGGACAGAATGTCATCCAGAGGGTGCTGGACAAGCTGGATAGGTGGGCCCAGATGAACCTCATGAGCTTCAACAAGAGCAAGTGTAGAGTCCTGCACCTGGGCTGGAACAATCCTCACTATCTACAGACTAGGGGATGAGGTGATAGAAAGCAGCTCTGAGGAAAAGGACTTGTGGGTGCTGATGGATGAGAAGCTGGACATGAGCAGTGTGAGCTTGCAGCCCAGAAGGCAAATCACATCCTGGGCTGCATCAAAAGATGTGTGGCCAGCAGATCCAGAGAGGTGATTCTGCCACTTTGCTCTAGTGAGACCTCACCTGGAGTATTGTGTACAAGTCTGAGGCCCTCAATATAGGAAGGACACAGTCCACAGGAGGGCCTTGAAAACAGCCAGGGGGTTGGAGCACCTCTGCTATGAGGATAGGCTGAGGGAGCTGGGGTTGTTCAGCCTGGAGAAGGGGAGACTCCGGTGAGACCTAAGAATGGCCTTCCAGTACCTGAAGAAGGCCTATAAGAAGGATGGAGAGAGAATGTTTACAAAGGCCTGCAGTGATAGGATGAGGGGCAATGGCTTTAAACTAGAGAAGAGTAGATTTAGATTGGATGTTAGGAACAAGTTCTTTACCATAAGGATGTTGGAACACTGGAACGTGTTGCCCAGGTACGTGGCTGGGGCTCCATCTCTGGAGATATTCAAAGTGAGGCTTGACAGGGCTCTGGGCAACCTGATGTAGTTGAGACAACCACTGCTGACTGCAGAAGGGGTTGGACTAGATGACCTTCAGAGGTCGCTTCCAACCCAGACCATTCTATGACTCTATGATTCTATCAGCAGGTTGGTCGAATTTGAAGTGGCATAAAAAATTATTTTTTAGCTTATATTTATGGAACAGTTGTACAAATGTGGTAAGTGAAACAGTGGCAAGTGGCAGGACAAGTAAGGATTTAATTGAATTGCTATCTGAGGCTAAATGATATTCAAAACCCAAATATTTATAAAATAAAAAAGGAAATAGTGAGAAATGAGCTCACTGCTAAATTTTGAATACAAACTGTTTATTATAAAACAAAGGCAAACAGCTCTGGGTGCATAGCAGATTCGCTAGAGGTGTGCCATAACAACATGAGTTGAGCTTATATAGACATCAAACATGAATGTTCATAAATATCTCCACAACTCCCTTTACCAAGCGTCCCAAGGACGCTCCTACTCCCCCCTCACCACTTACTTCCATTCACAGTCCCACCTGTTTTTGGCTGCAGCCAGGGCTGGGATAAAAGTTTGCACTCTTGACCCAGGCAATCTCAGACATCTTGATGCCTCGCCCTCCCTCCATTTCTTTTCCAATACACATCCTACACAATACAGACTACAACCAGCCAATCAGCTTAAGGATCGAACCC